>NC_052506.1:96248008-96848008 GCF_014356525.2 Nilaparvata lugens
TTAAAATTCTTGGCTTCCAATCGAATCCAATTGGTTACTACCTCTTCTACAGGGTGAAGGTTCCATCCAGTCTAGCTACAAAACGAAATGTTTTATCAACTTTAGCACAAATTTTTGATCCATTAGGATATTTGACACCTTTCATGCTTACCTTCAAGAGTATAATTCAATGTCTATGGCAATCGGGATGTGACTGGGATGATATAGCATCTGTGGAGGTAGTGAAGAAATGGGAGATTTGTGTGGTTGTCCTAGTAACTAGATTATTACATGAAGTTCCAGAAGTGCTTTCAAAAATTATAAACATAGATTATATTGCAGCTTGGACTTATTCAACTGTGACAGTGAGTTGGATTCGGTCTTCACCTCATCGTTGGGCTAGGTTTGTGGCAAATCGTGTAAGTCAAGTACAGGAACACCTGTCTACAGAGCAATTCAGATATGTGTCAACCAAATGTAATCCAGCTGATTGTGCTAGTCGAGGACTATTGCTCAATGAATTAATTGGTAATTCTCCATGGTGGAATGGTTTTATTTGGAAATTGGAATTATTTCTCGTCCCATCCTCTCCTTTCCGTGGGCCTCCTACTCCTTTTGTATAATTCTCCTCAATGGCCCCTGAGGAGTGAAGATATTTTTTTTCCTAGTTTCCCTAGTAGGGTTCGTTAAAGGTGGTTTTTGTTTTTTTTTTTTTTTGTTATTGGAAGTTCTTCCAAGGTGGGCGGAATGTTTGGACGTTATATGAATGTTCCCCTTTGTTGTCTGGCATTGTGTGGTGGGGGGGGGCCAATTGAAGGGTGACAAGCATAGCATAATACTGCCAGTTGCCGTTTGCGAGCCAATCGAACAGCTCACTTCTCGTAATGTCGATTTTTGCAAAGTGATCTATTGATTTATTGTGATTTATTACAAGTGTCATCTCGTCTCGTATCGTGATCTGGACCCGGGATCCTAGAAGCAAGGAGGATTTGGACATGAAGGTAGGCCTATGTTATTGTGCACTTAGCCATTTAAATTGTTCAACTTGCTACCCGACGCCAGACAACCCCAAAAGGTTCTCGATGTAATTGATACAGTCCACAAACCAGAGTGCTGTTTGAGCCAGCCTCTGTCGAATAAACAATACCATTAAGGGGTGCATACCAACTGACCCAATTCCCATTTGACCCAACCTACTACTTGACCCAATTTTTTTAAATCGAGAAAAGCCGCAAAACCACTTGACCCAATAGACATCTGACCCAATATACCATTTGCCCCAATATTATAAACATCACAAAACCATCTGACCCAATTGACATCTGACCCAACCTACCACTAGACCCAACTACTGTGTTGCGCTCTCGTGGCATAGTTTATGGTGCGCAAAACATCAATGCCTTCTTGATGAGTGGTACTCCTTCGACAACTTCAATAAATAACTCAACTGAGAAATGCAGTCTCATATAAGTACCGGTAACCGAGAATTGTAGGGTACTATAGCATGGAGATTATTTGATTTTTTTTACAAATTTCGTTGTGCAAATTGTTTATTTCTCAGTAAATAAATAGTACAACCAGAAACATAGCTTCTGAAATATTCATAAAACTATGTAGGTAGGCTACTCTAAATCGATGTATTCTAGAAACACTTATCCAAATTTACTGAGGGAAGAAACTTGTGAGGAAATTTTTTAAGGCAGATTCCATCAAAGTCATTCTCTACAATTATTTATGTTGTAGGTTTTAACCTAGGTTATAAGGAATGTCCATAAATATTCATTTCCAATTTCTATTTCTAATACAGTAACTCAATTCCATTGTCTTACAGAACTTATATCGTAGGCTGTAGGATACCTGTCAACAGCTTTTTTCTGACTTAATAAAAACTATGATAGCAACAATAGACTACAATACTTGGAGTAAGGTAAAATCTAGTTGTGAAAAGTTACCTATATCAAATTGAATAATCATCAATCATTTACTGATTGATAAGATGCTTTTATGGTGGTTTTACCAAATCTAATAACCTCATCCAAATTTAATAATACAGATCTAACCTCAAAATAACACAAATCTAACCTCAAAGATAGCAAGAACTGTCAAAACAGTTGTGCTTGGTTTCAAGGCCTTCTAGACTTTTACCTGAAGAGTAGACCGTAGGTAGAGAGTAACCAAGCCTGGAACATTGCAGACGTTTTGCCAGAGTGCAGCACAGTAGTTGGGTCAAGTGGTAGGTTGGGTCAAATGTCAATTGGGTCAGTTGGTTTTTTGATATTCATAGAGTTGGGACAAATGGTATATTGGGTCAGATGTCTATTGGGTCAAATGGTTTCGCGGTTTCTCTCTATTTTAAGAAATTGGGTCTAGTGGTAGGTTGGGTCAAATGGGAGTTGGGTCAGTTGGTTGAGCCCCTACTTGAACTAACCCAAGTAGTGTTTATCATTCACTTTATACAAAACGTGAATTCAAGAAAACGTGGATAATGTAAACCCCGTTAGATGCCATCCACATTCTTGTGCTCGTCATTTGTACGCACTTGGCGAGAGTGTGGAAGCGGCATTAGCCACTGCCAAGACAATAGATTTCTTGCCACTGCCTTCTATGCAGTTGTTTGTAAGTAACTGTAAATAAAAAAGAATGGAACTCTAACCTAAAAAGTAAACACTGTACACTTAATAATGGATTTTTCTTTCTGTTTCTGAAGCTGATTGTTGTTAATTTGGCAAACGTTATTTTTTTATCTTGAGTATTCTCTTGTAGAACTGCTAGCAAAATATTTTACTTTTCAATTGAATTTATTTTGATAAATTGCCTACGCTACTGGCATTATTTTGAACGTGAATTAATATTACTGTAATTAAGATGATGATGAGAAAAAGCAACTGGTTTGTAGATGAAATTAATACTAATCTATTTATTGCCGAAGTTGAAAAGAGACCTGAACTGTGGGATAGTAAAGTGGTCGACAAAAGTTTTAAAAAGAGGCAGTCATCATGGGATAGTATCTGCGAAATATTTCATGACGGCTATCAAAATAAAACAGACATTGAAAGACATGATATGAGTAAGTATTTTATTATTAGTAGTCTACTCAATAATAGTCGATTAGTTACTCAAGTGCAGATTGACAGTGGTCGATTGACTTTGCAAAGTCTTTGATTCTGAGTCTTAAAAGCTAAAACACACAAGGCGGCCGACTTTTTGCATGGTTTCCTGTCACGCTGACCGATTCGGCACCTCATTCCGTGAACACACTTGGAGCGTTGTGCTTGAATCATGTACTTACGAGAAAGTATTTCTAAAGGTGCCTACAGATATACGCGCCTAGAACACGCTCCGCACTCACTCCGATTATGAACGTTACACAAGGAATCGCTTGAGGTTCGAAATAATTATGTTCGAAGGATGATCGCTCCGCTCTTTTCTTATTGTTGACTTTGCTACCGTCGCTACAACCTAATCTCACAAAAATGTGAAACGTTCAATCCAACTGATCGGGTGACAAAACTAAATAAAATATTCTGACCAGGGGATTGCTTGGTAGCCTAATAATACATTATGTCTATAATATAATGAATATTATGATTATTGCATTTATTTTAATGTTCTGTTATAAAAGGTAATGTCTGTCAATGTTTCGCAATGTGAAAGGCTAGATTGGGAGTTCGGCTTCTTTCTTCCAAATGCTAATATTCCGGTACCTACAAATGCTATTTTATTATTTAATTCAATAATTAGTTTTTAATTTTGATAATTTTATTATGCTAACACAAAGATCGTAACTATTAACAAACATTACAAACAAAAACGTTGACCGCGCATGCGCAACAATTGTCTAGTTCGAGCTCTTCTCGCGGTCCACTCTTGCTCCACCTGTGATCATCGATCTGCTCGAGTAACGTTCGATTGCGGAGCAGAGCGAAAATCTGTACGCACCTTTAGACAGCACCGTTTCATGTACCCTATTTAGTATGCTACACAGGCATATTGGCTTCTGCTACGGGAATGCGGAATTGGCATTGTTGGAACACAAATTCACATTGCATTTTCAATTCCATGATTTCTGCATTTCCAGCCATGGTGGATGACTTCTGTTTATGACCGGAGACCAAGGAGAAGATGAAAAATATAATTATTCAAATAAGCTTGAAAACAAGCTCTGGAGTAGATTAAATTCCCTGCAGTTTGTTGATAGTCTGCTGGAGTGTTACTGGGTCTTTGTCATTGATAATAAGCAAGTTCTTTGAGAAGGGCTCTTTTTGAAACGCCTTGAAAACATCAAACTTTAGTTGGTGCACATACATAAAGCGTAAAAAAATTAGGTGGCAAACTTTAGACCACTGGCAGTACAAAGTGTTCATTCGAGGATTTTTCAAATTGGGTACCTTTTAATAATAATAATTTTTCATCTAAAAGTGCTTTACAAACATAGAGGTCCTTCATATGGTAATTTAGAGAGTTAGTGCAATATACAATATAAATTCCATATGATAGTCCATTCATTTTTCTAAAAACGGATTTCTTCAGGGCTCATTACCTGGAGCACTGCCGGCCAATCTTCAAACGCCTGAAAATACTGACAGTGTACAGTCAGTACATGTATAGCTCCCTACGGCTTCTAAGGAGTGAGGTTCATGCCTACCAGGAGAGGGGCCAGCTGCACCACCACAATACCAGGAGACGGGGCAACATTGACCTGCCCTACTCCAGACTATCGAAAGCACACGAATGCTACCCCTTACGGATGCTAAAAATTTTTAACAGACTGCCAATTTGTGTTCGTGAGCTGGAGTATGGGAAGTTTTGTAGGCTGGTTCGAGATAAACTCATCAACTACCCTCTCTACTCATTGAGAGATGATGAGACCAGTGGACTTGTGGACCAGTTTGAGATTGTTTCATGAGTTACTATGGCAGTCCATCTACAGAGCCACACGAAACAACCTATCTGCGGCCATCTCTCGTTATTTGTGTTTTGATTGTTTTATATTTTGACGAAGTCTGTCTGGCGACTGCCGGTCATGGACTGAATATGCTGAATTACTGAGGGCTACTTAATTTGTTACTTGTAAAATAATACCAGTATCCAATAACATGATCAAAGTCAGGGTTCCCCGGATTGATCATGCCAAAATTTAAAAACTTAATTTACTTAGATGGCGGCGTCAAAGACCAGCAAAATCATCATCGAAAAATTGTCTAAACAGTAGAAGCTCCTCCCAATGAGCCACCTTGATAGGGTGTTCCTGAATGCAGTAGATGAGCGACCTCTCGCTGAGTGTGGCAGGCAGTTGAACATTCTGATTGCTAGCACTGGAAAACAATCGTTGACCCTAGACAATCGACGGCGTGACACGTCCAAGTTGATCCTCCCTCAAATGATATGAGTGTGCACTTCCTCTCTTCTTTAAAACGTAGGCAGGTGTTTTTTGACAAAAAGTAGTGATGCTAATGTACAGTCCATACACAGTATGAATGACCAGCCGTTGGAATATGGGCTGGCAATGAATGAGCATAAAACTTGCTAAAAGTCATCACACGGATTGTCTTCTTTTGTAGTAGGAGAATGTCCTTTGCATGAGCTGTATGTCCCAACACCAATATTCCATACTGGATGTGACAGTTGAACACCGCGTAAAACAGCATCAGCAATCGTTGGGCACTCAGAAGCCCTCTCATTTTACAAAGTAAATGGATTTCTCATGACAGCTTTTTGCAGACTGCAACAATCTCTCAAGACAGTTTGGTGTCCACGCTGAATCCAAGCAAAGCTGCACTTACGTCTGCTGGTCTGGCAAAAGTACACATTATCTCCTGAGGTTTGCTCTTATTCAATTTCAGCCTCTTCGAAAAGCGTATGGGCCTTCTGCTTGGCTGCCTGGGGCCCCTTGCCCTGTCCCATGATGGTGGTTTCGTCGGCAAAAAGCAGGCTGGAGTTGTTTAGGTGCAGGTCATCAATCATTATTAAGAATACTTATTCAAGATTACCTATTCCGGAATACCTGGGGCATGATTAAATAAGTATATTTTGAAATGAGCAAGTATCTTCTTTTGACAATTATAGTGCATGAATTGTATTCATGCAAGTATAGCAAGTGACAGTGAATCGTATTACAATAATTCTCAATAATCCTCGCATTGTCATGCTATGCTGACTACCCTGGCCTTTTCCAATTTCATTATTGAATAATGCAAACGCTTAACAGCATTTCAACATTGCAATCAATGATCAAAATTCAATTATTAGTTTTAATGTATTTTGAATATTAATGGCAATTCTTCATTATGATTTTAGATATTCTGTATAGATTAGAATCATACATGCTTCTATAATTTATTTATGGATTTGATGTGAATATCTTCAACTTTCAGGAAGACAACTACAAAGGAGATGGAAAAGCCTTCGAGATAGTTTTACAAGAGAAATTTCCAAAATGAAGTCAACTTCACAAGAAGGTTGTGCTGAGAGGAAACCCTACATGTATTTCAAGGAGCTTGTCTTTCTGCTGGATGTCGTAGACTGCGGGAGTGATACGTGAGTTCTGTATGCTATGTCCTGTGCAAATGAATGAGCCGACTAGCAAAAAATCCAATAGAGCAGAATATTATGTTGTTAAAAGGCATAGTACCGGTTGCACAAAAGTCTGTTAAATTTTAATCGTGATTAATTCCACGAGAACCAATCAGAAAAGCCGTCTTATCAAAAAGGCCTTCTCTGATTGGTTCTCGTAAAATTAATCACGGTTAAAATTTAACCGGCTTTTGTGCAACCGAGCCGTAGTGAGATTGTACCAACAGCTTTTCAACATAGTTTAGTTTAGTTAAATTTTTGTCACAGAAAGCTGTATAATCGAGCAGAGCTCGCACAGCATGTGACACGTCAGAATATTATAATCTTACATTAAAATAACAATGTTCTGAGAGCCCTCTCTCTAGCCAACACTCCCTCAACAGAACACCTCAAAACAGTCAGCAGGTGAGTAAGGACAAGCCTCACTAAGTAATTTTTTAAGATTCCTAGCAAACTTTTCGTGGCTGTTATCCTTTTCAGGGCTTTGGGAAAATAGTTTAAAATCTTCATACCCGAATAGAATAGCGCCTTCTCAACCAATGTCAGCCTATGCACAGGATACTGAAGTGCTCTATGTGCATTATTTTAATCATTAATGTATTTCATTTCTGAATGTTCATTTAAAAGATGTGTGTTGTGTTGATAGAAATTTTAAAATGAACAGAGCACACTGAGAGACTATGCACTAAGTTTAATTCTGCATGACTGTTATCGCTGCGGGTTCTTTGGCCAGCAATAGGTTTTAGATCACTTTGAAACGCAGCCTATATTATGGCTGGTCTTATTTTATGGGGAATTTCACCCACATCTGAGAATGACTTCAAAGTTCAATAGAGAGCTGTCAGAGTTATTTTTGACAAGCCTCCAAGACATAGTTATCGTGAACTATAAAAGGGAAAACTAGTTAATTTGCCATCCCCATAACTATTTAATTAGAGATATCTGTCTACACACAAAAAAAGCATTAATAGCTATGGAGGCACACATGATAAAAATACTCGCCTCTCGCCACTGGTAGGAGTTCTTGTGCCACAGAAGAAAGCACTTTGAAAGTAATGGGTCTATGCACACTACCGATGCGCCCAAGGCCTAGCTGCTTATATTATTTCGAAGATTTATTCAATATTGAGAGAACCTCCATCAGAGTGTAAGAAAAGTCACGCACGGTAGGGATTTGACTTTTATTTTAATAACCGTATTATTTCTGAAATTCTAAACATATCTGAAAATGAAATCCAACTTTCCTGAAAATGTACATACTAATCCAGGTGTTATGGAATGACAAACACACAGTTGCGCATCTTGAGATGGTATTATTTGTATTCAATCTCCATTGTGAATGTGTCTACTCTGGATATTATGATTGTAACCCCACACAGTATAAACACTGGACATTGATCTCTTAACCCTTCAAAACTAGTCTTATTTTTCCAACATTACTACTAAACATGTGTAAAATTTACGCAGTATTCTTTATTGATCCATACAATAAGTACATCATTAAAATTAAGAAATGTTGTTGAAAAATCTCAAAGTGTTAGTCTTGAAATTTTATATATTTTAATCTCTACATAGCGTGATTTTTTAGACATGAAATAATAACTCGGTATTATTACTATTATTTGCTTTTCCATCATTTCTACGAAATAATATTACTGTGTCCTGTGAAATGATCACTCTCAGTTGAAATCGAGTAAACTTAACAAGAATAGCATCTTGGACGGTTGACGGAATGAAGATACTGTATATGTTTGATTCAAGCCAAAATTTTGATGTCATAACTCAACTCATATAAGTAAGAAGATTATAATTCTCAGACTCAACATTAGTGTCCTTGACATTTGGACAAAACCCTTACTAAATTGGTATGGTGTTCTGTAAAATATGTCATTACACTTACTGAAAATATTCAAAAAACAATTAACTAAATTTGATAATTAATTAATGAAGTATTCAAGAGTTCCTTCAGATTATAAATAAATTAATTTACTTGGATAGTGAGAACATTTATGTGTTAATAAAATAAATGATTAATTGTCGTACCGACTCAACAAACACTCCTGTATGGAGTCCTCAAGACACAATTTAATCGTTTAAAAACGTGTAAGCATCTTTCTACTATAAATTATCTTTGAAAACAATATTTTTTAATTTTTGATAATTTCAAAGCCAATCTTTTTCGTAGCACATGAGTATCCTCATAGTGTGCCATATGTGCGTATAAATCCTCATTTTGTAAAAGTATTGTTGATGATGCTGATAAATGTTACCGATAATAATTATTGATTTATGTATTTTCATTTCCAGTGTTATTCTGCAACAAAATGGTAAGGTACTCGATAATGATGCTCAAAGCTATGAGAATCAACCATGTAATGACAGATTAGAAGAAACCCACAATGACTCTACAACAGCTATACCGAATTTGTCCTCAAAAGAACAAACAAAGGCTCATGAGAAATGTACGAAGAAAATTTTCAAGACTATAAAAAAACGTAGAGATGATGGCGATAGACTGTTCATGTTATCATTATCAAAAGAACTTAAAAAGGTTCCTGATAAATACAAGATTGATGTTAAATTGGAGATATTGCAAGCAATTATGAGAGGTCAAAAACGAGCACTGGAGTCTGAAGATAGTACTGAAGGTAATTTTGAGCAATGTTGCAACTAATGTTACATCAATGTTAAGTCAACCTTAAACTGCTCCCCAAGACTCATTATTGCTAGTAAGAAGAGGGCAGTTGCTAAAAGATTGAATCATGTGAACTCGATTTTATTCTTACAGTCATAACCTTTTCATAATTCATTAGACTGATTCGTATGACTACTCGATACTAAACTTGCTATTTTAATAATAATTATGATCAAAAACTTACTGTTGTACAATTATTCTACATTTTCAACTCCTTCCCTTCCTGTCCTCATTTGAACCAAGTCTCGTTCATAAATAAAATTGATGACCAAGCTAAGGCTCGGTTGCACAAAAGCCTTCTAATTTCACGAGATCCAATCAGAGAAGCCGTCTTTTCAAAAAAAAGCCTTCTCGTGGAAATAATCCTGTCTCTCGTGGAAATAATCACGGTTAAAATTTAACCGGATTTTGTGTAACCGGCACTGTGTTGCAAAACATTACATCGATTGAACTGTCCTGTTGCGTTGCCTGACACAAAAGGGTGAGGTTTAGACAGCTGTTAACCTCACTTTGAACATTCTCCACACTCTCCACAAAAGCCAGTTAAATCCTAACTGTGAATAATTTCACGAGGACCAATCACAGAAGACCTTTTTTATAAGACGGCTTCTCTGATTGGTTTTCGTGGAATTAATCACGATTAAAATTCAACCGGCTTTTGTGCAACCGGCACTGAGTGATATTTCGTCCCTCTCGTAACCTCTAGGCTACATGGAAACCGAAAAGTGTTCTTTTCGAACCATATAAAATTAATTCAACTACCAATTAATTAAAGTTAACAATCAAGGAGCTTTTCAAGTTCCAAGCTTGCTATAAAAAAGATTCAGTTTTGTCTTTGTTTACTGCACAAACATTTATTATCCATGCACAAAAGAACACAAGGTAAACATCACAGTTATATTCAGATTCGAGCTTTACAGCTATCATGACAAGTTGACAATTTTCTAATGTAATGAATAATCTATTATCATATTACAAAAAAAGTAGAAACATTAATATAATCAACTATTACTCTAATCAAATATTTAAAGGAACACCAAAGATCCTAAATTAATATCGCTATATTAAAATCACTCACATACATTAATTGCACATTAAAATTATATGTTACTATATTGTTATTCTAACACAATGTTCCAATAGACTTGACCTAACTATAAGTTGAATTTGTAAATTCTATAACATACTCTAAACTGCATTTTAATCAAGTAGTATTTTATAATAAAAAGGGTAAAGGAGCTCTTTTTACTACAATTCTGAAATATTAAAAATGTAATCAGATTGAATATTGACCTAATTTGGGATTTAAAAAAAGATAATTTACAGTGAAATATTAATCGTTTATGTAAATTTCTCATAAGTTGATGGATTGATTCATTTAATAGTTTATGAATAAGTTGAATAGTACCTGATTTACCTGATTAAAAAATATTGTCATTGAAAAAATAATTCACGAAAGAAAGCTACATGTTCCTTTTGACACCGAAAGGTTTATAATTATTAAAATTTGAAATATTATTGAATTATGCTAAAGAAATAGGAGTATGACTTACTTGGAATATATATATAGCGAGCATATCCTCGTAAATTAGTTCAATACCTCCTAAATTTGTGATTTAGTAATATTTTTTCTTGTAAATTATTTCTCTTGCAGTACATGAAATTTTCATATACGGTACCAATGATAAAGAAAAAAGTACTATTTGAAAAATAACGCATTCACTAGAGAAGGAAAAATAATTAATCTTGTACGGTATGTTATGAGCTAAAACCTACTTCAAATGAACCCACAGTAGCAAACATAAATTATTATTAATTTTAATACTAATCAGTCAAATTGAATCCTGCAGGTCATTAATCTAAGGAATCATTGTTCAGATGCTGAACAAAGGTTATCAAAGCGTTTTATGAAACCTAAATTGACCCCAATGACGCAACCCCTCCACCTCTACAATTTTAGTTCCCATACCCGAAAAAATTGTCATGTTTAGCCGCAAATGTTATAAAGTTTGATAAAAGAGCTTAATGGACGAAAATATCAAAAGACTTCAAAATATGAGATCAATTTTTCGATAATGTAACAAATGCACAAGACTAGAGCTCATGTGGGTATCATCTTAAGCGAAAAAAATACAAAAACAAACCGAATAAGCTAATAAAAAAACTAATACTGTAATAATGAATGCAAAATATGGCAACCTGATACATAAATAGTTTATAGTAAAAGTACATATTGGATTATGTTATTCTATAAAATATAAGACTATCATTTTATTAGTTATAGACATAAATATTTACCAGGAATGTGAGAATTTGATGATTTATGGAATAATAATATAGAATTGATGTTTTCAAGTCACAAGTGAGCATTATATAATATTATTCTTTTTACTAAAAAAATCGGTATTTTTCAATAAAAAATGTTGGATACCTAGCTGAGCCTATTCAAATAGATGGAATAAATGTCTTGTACCATCTCAAGAAATATAATAGGAATGTACGATCATGATTTGTAATTCTATAATTATGAATAAACAAATAATTATGCTAAATCATACAGAACTTTAGTACGGTATGTTAATAATCATGAACAAATAATATGGCACTACCTCAAGCAAACCATCACACTCAGCATTTCTTGAATCCAGTAGTATTTCTCTTATGTAATCAAATAGCTACTGTATCTATTTAAAAAATAACTACCGTACTAAGAAATGTGAAATTAAATGATCTATAGACTTTTATGAATTTTTCATCTCACAAGTGAAATGAATGATAAAACATCCGTCTTGATATTTAAAACTCAATTCAATCACATTCATGAGTAAGATATTGTCCACAAAAGAAATACTTCTTGAGAAAATCCATAAAAAATAACATGCAATAGGCCTAAGCCAAAAATGGAATAATAGTTTATGCAATAAGCAAGTTAATTACTGTAAGGTAATTGAGTTGGAAAGCGATTGCCTGTAATTCACTTGAATTTCTTCATGTGACCCTTCTTGCCACCAGAAGTGTGCTTTTCCTTGGTACGAGAGCTGAGTAATGGATGAGGAGCATCGGTGTTGGTCCCTTCCAGATGAATTTCATACTCCCGGAACTTGGCCTTTTTTGCAGGTGGGTGTACAGGTTCAATATTTTCATTTTGAGCTGAAGGGTTTGTTGTTCCATCTTCATCGGAATCTTCCACCTCTGGAGCAATGGGGAGAAATTGGAGTCCATGCGGGTCTTCATTTTCTTCATCAGAGCTGCAGAATGCAGCTACAGGATCAACACTTGTAACATCAACATCGAGATCTTCATCCTTGTCTTCCGGACCAGCAGTGACAGATTTATCTTCATCTTCCAGGTCAAATTCTGATTCTCTTTCTTCATACTCAACATTTTCATCCAACTCCTTAAAGTCTGGGGCAAAAGCCGACCAATTTTCTACTTGATTTTGTGACCAAACAGAGACCACACCACTTGAAATTGAAGCTACTATTGGTCTAACGGGATGCCAGACTACGTCTAGAAGTAATTCTCCTTTTGGACCATGCAGTATCTTGACCAGATTTCCAATACTCTTTTCCCAAATGTAGAGAGCATGTTGCCTTGCAGATCCCGCACAAACATATTCGCCATCACCAGAGAAACAACATTTTTTCCACATTGTTTTATTGACTAGATCTTGTAGTTTTTGTATTGGTTGAGGTTCCCCATCAGTGCCGCAAGTTAGCACTTCCTTACTATTATAAACACGTATAACCCTATCTGCAGTATTGACAAGAAAACAATCACCTCTCCTAGCAAACTCAATACTCTTTACAGCCGTAGCGCTGGGTGCAATTTTGAAAGACGCTTTTAATGTTAACTCTGGACATGAAAAAACGAGAATTTTGCCTTTAGCATTGCCTGTGTAAATGTGACTTCCCTGTCGATCAAATGAAGCTACAATAGCTAAATCACTCTCTTCGCCAAGAGGAACAATTCCATGATTACCATCAGTGTTAACAATGACGGCAGCGTGACCCATTGGACAGACCAAGAACACCTTGTCATTACGCGGTTGAAACTGCACTTTCAATACTGGGGAAGGGAATCTGTACTTCAAATCACAGTCACTAGTTAATACATCCCATATACAAACTGTATTATCTGTTGAAGCACTCAGTAGTTTATGACCATTTCTAGACCAGCTGATGGAACAAACGGGATGCATATGAGCACTAATAATTTTTGCAATTCCTCTTGTATAAAAATCCCACACGACAATACGTCCATCATTGCAACCAACAGCTAAAAGGGTTCCATACTTATTAAATGCACAAGTCACTGCTAGAGAAATACAATCCAATGATCCATCAAACTCTTCAGGGTAGTTTTGGCCAAAGCACTCCAATAACTCAAGATTCATTTTATGATTCCAATGAAGTATCACTAGTTCAATATAAAAACTACTGCTTTTTTATAAAAGAATGATTTTAAAGTATTTTAAAACTGAATAAGATTGCAAGCTATCTATTAATTAGTAATAATTATTATTGTGGAGACATCCAGACAAGAAATAACAAACTGTCAACAAAATTATTTTCCTAACCTCAAAAACTATCAACATTCTGAAAGTGCATCATTACTGCAAGATTTCAATTTGTCTAGTGTATAAGCATAACCTAGAAAGTTCTGTTTAATTAGTTCTGTTCTAAAGGTTGAAAAAAGTTTGATTGGTTAGGTTTCTGGCTTATCTTAATGGCAATATCTAATATTTTTCAAATGTGTTGATAATTTGAAATATTGAACAAATAGACCCATGAGACGAGTCGCTAATTTGATTCACACTGTTCATATACCATAAAGGGGTGTTTACGTTAGTCAAGTCACTGGAGAAAGAATACAAACATTCACGTGTTCTATCCTCCATATTATAATAATATGGAGGATAGAACACGTGAATGTATGTATTCTTTCTATAACAATAAAATTCTCACTATAACAATGTATAATGTAGACCCTTTTTCTAGTTCCTTTTTATTCGAGTACCATGTTTAACATAATATTTAGGTAACTTGAATCGTATAGATATGGTACAATCAAACCTACAAATTAATGGAGAATAAAAGTTTTCAATCGATGTAGAATGTGTAAAAACAACTAAATTAATAGAAAATTATGATGCAAGCAAGTTATAGAACTTTTAGAAAGAAAACATTGAGATTAAAGAAACTTGACTAATGTAAAACCATACTTTTTTCGTATCAAAGAATTACGACTGCTTGGTTAAATATTAAAGGATTTACCAGTTCTCTGATACCCGGCTTGAGACCAAGTGTGACTGAAGACAAGCCTGTTAATCGATTTACACTATATCTAGCCTTCTATTTGAAAAAATAATAAAGACTCTTTTGACATTTTTACCTCCTTACTAAACTAAAAAGAGCTGCGGGATCAAAAATATTGTCTTCCAAACATTTCCCTCTATACACTCTTGAACATTCATTGCTTGGACTATAGGTAGTTTGTACTACAGTAACTATATTAGGCTACCCATAATATATTTCGGTAATATATTTTTCCTACAGTTACGTTGAAAAGTGGCCATTGCTGCACTGATTACAGAACGCAAAGAATCACTTTTCCGCTCTAGTGCGGGAAAAATTTTTCTGCACTCCAGATTTGCAACATGGCAACGCAAAATACTTAGTAGGTTATATGGAGCAACAGTGCAGCAAAATGAAAATGAAGTTGGTAACAGTGACTGCTGTGGCTGCTATAGTGAGCAGAGGTGCAACCAAGCACAACGCGCTAATTATTATTCATTATATATTATAACCAAGGACAACGAGGACTTTAGGATTTTAGGATTAAGGTTTTTATCAATAATAAAATTACACAGAAAAACATTTGATGCATTTCAGGCAATTTTACCCATAATTACCCACTTTTCATATTCAATGGTAACTGTAGGAAAAACTTAATGTGAAATACGTGCGCAAAGTTCCTCTGCTGCACTCAAGAAACCATTCCGCCCTCGCCTAAACGTTTCTTTCGGTGCAGCAAACTGACACTTTGCGCACTAGTTGCACAAATAACTATTACTGTAGTTTGTACGGTATCAATGTATTTAGAATTGGTTTGTATGAAATAAGTTGAGACTTGGCCCTCTAACCAAAGAAATAACAGCGTATAGCCAAATGGAGTAGAATTATTGCGGCTTTACAAATTTCTAATTTAACCACATAAAATTGTTTGGAGAATATCATCCCCGATGATAGTAGTGATGGTAGTGCGGTGATATGTAGTGCGATGATTTTAGTAGTGCTAAAAAAAGTAGGGTTGGGAGTTCTATTTATTTTTGTTAAAATTGAAAGCATCGCAAAAATATGTATTTCTTCTAAATAGGTATCACTTCTCTCAGAATTATTATGAGATGTAATAAGTAAGATTTTTATCAAAATAATTAACTGATTGGGAGAATGTCTTATTTCTGTTTGTGTCTAGATCATTTTAATCCAACCTGTAGTTATTTTTTTAATTAATGATTAGCCTATTTCGTCAACATTTGACAAATTATGATATAGAATTATTACTTATTACAACATCCCATAATCCTGAGAAAAACTATATTTGAAAAAAACATATTTTTGCGATGTTTTCAATTCCACCAAAAAACAGGGGACCTTGAAACGTATAGAAATTAAGAAATATCAGGTTAGGTACCTTAATTTTTTCCGGAAAGCAATACTTTCCTTACCTATGGTAATAGGGCAAGGAAAGTAAAAAAAAAAAACAGTTTTTTCGCCCCACTTGGATGTAATGAGCTGGTTTTCGTGCGTCATATGGAGGCCGAAAATGACTGTTTTCTGACCAGGCCGGTAAAAGTTTTACGGCCCTAGGGCTGTAAAATAACCTTGAAGTCAGCTGATTCTGATTTGATGTGAACGTGTTTACAAAATGGTTTATGAAACGGGATCAGTTTATGCTTCTAGAGTTGAATAAATATTCTGCAATAAGATAATATCATTTTATTTGGATGAATAGATTTATATATTATAAATTATTCAAATTCGATTTTCAGAGTAGGATAGAACTTCTAACCTAAACTTCCGAAGTCAACGACAACAAGCATTGTTGACGTTGACATTCAGATTGGCCAAATTTCAGTGCTAAAACAGCTGATCAAAAAATTGTTCATTATTTGTGTTTATTATTCAAGAATCAAAACATTTATAATAAAATCATCTTATTGTCAATTGGAAGAATAAAAAGTATAAACTCAACCTCTTACATAATTGAACATAATCTTTTAGGTTACTTAGACAAATCAGAATAAAAAATAAAAATACTTGGACAATTTCCTGATATTCAGATTACCTCAGATTTTCTAGAGCTATGACCTTCCTTCGCTTTCGGAAGTGCCTAATAAACAATAAATTATTCTCATATTTATATTGTTTATTTTTCTGTGTGGCGAAAAATAACGTTCTCACCTTGGGCAAAAATGTGTTTCTGGCTCTCAATCTTTTCTAGTCCTCGGCCTACGGCCTCGGACTTGAAAACCGATTTCGAGCCAGAAAAGTCTCATTTTCGGCCCTAGGTGCGAAATATACTATTTCAACCCTGTCTTGTGTTGAAGCACAATCGGGATTTCACCTGTTGTTTCCTTGGAAAGTCAAGATTGAATAAAAAATAAACTGTATTTACGTATAAATAGCATTATTTTAATTTTACTGATTACGCATATCTTGCAAAGCATAAACAGAAAAAATGTGATCATCTCTCCAACGCAATCGGAGTGATACCGGTACTTATAGGCTAGGAAGGTATACCTATAGGCCTTGGACTAGGCAGGTGGCAGTCTGCACCCCCGATAAACATGAACAGGCAACAATAATCGATAACTCCATATATGATAACAATATACAGTTTTTATTTTGAAAAATCATTCAACAACCAGTTTCATAACTTTAAAAAGAAACTAATTCAACGCAGTAACTGTAAAATATTCTAAAGCATCGTAGGCTGTTCTACAAATGTTAGCTTACATTCAACCAGAAGAATACCGTAATGATGATAGTTTTTATTACAATTTGTTCAAGATTAAAGCAAAGATTTTCTCAAAGAATTATTGCCAGAATCACTACCGGTACTAAATGAGATCAAAACAAAATTTATAAAATGTCAACAGTCTTGTGGTCTACAATAAGCTATTCTAATATGGAAAATCGGTTTATTGATAGAATATGTTCAATTTTATAATTAAAAATTCACTTTTGAAATAAATTTTTCCATATGGGTAACAAGATAGTTTGAATAAAGCTCAATACGAATAATTTTAGACTTCCATATTTCTGAGTAGCAGATAGGTTAATTGTATCACATTAGTCCAGGTTTTTACAAAAAATGCTCAAGCATGAGAAATTACTGCACTGCTCACAAAAATGTAGATAACTTGTTAACTTGATATGTAATTTCAAGTATCCATGTCTTTTCTCAATCATAGAAATATCTTTATTATCGCTTTAAACTTCCGTTGAGATAATGTACATTGAAATTATTCTGCAAACTGTTAACCTCAGATTAGTGACAAATTCATTTTTTAGAACTTTCAACATAATTTTTATTTAATTAAAATATTTCTATGGTAGATGCTGCATTTTCTTTTAGAAATCATGGAGCAGTATAATTTAAAAAAATAAAACAGTATAAATAAATATTTGACAAAATGGAAAACACTATCTCTACTACAATAAAAATTCTAAAAACGTTAATGTTAATATCAGACTTATTTCACATATTTACACATTCCAAAAGAATTATTCACAATAATATTATACAACAAACATTCAATAAAAATGTTATATTCAATTAATTGGCACTTTTTTGTGAAACTTTGTTCTTTATAAAGCAGAACTTTCTTTGATTTGTTTGATTAACTTAAAATGTCAATCAAATTATATTTTTAAAATTCTTTCATGATCTTTTATAGGGTCTCAAGTAATGATTATCATTATCATAAACTTTCTCTCGCACCTATAACAAAAGATTGACTTCACAAGAAAATAGAATCAATCCTGTCTTCAAATTATAATGCATGTTCGGATAACAACTTGATAACTTACTTATTATTCTAACAACTTCAATACTTGAAGTTTAATTCTAATACTCCAATACACAGAGCCTTGAGCATGCAAATGTGATGATAGTATTAAAATTGTGAATTATCTCGATGAAAATAACTGTACACTTTCGGCTTTATCAATAAAACAGGTTAATATTTTTATTGTGTGATACGGTAACAATAATATCGTAATTATAATAATCACGGAAATAATTGTATTCTATTTCGTTAATACTGAGCATTTTGCATATTTGAGATTATCGTTTGATTGACACTATTTTTCTATTTCTACACTTTTTTATTGTCAGAAGTTCGATTATTGTACTGAATGTTACATAATAATTATATTATTCAGGATCATGAAGAGAAAGATAGATCGATAATCTAAGATTTATGTTGAATATAAAGTTGATTATATAATAATATTGTCGTGTCTAAGTTGGTGTGATGTCACCTTGAAGTTTTCCAATAACATGCTTGACCCAGCCTTTTGAAGCACATGTATTCTCGATTACGGTTGAGGCGACCGAGCTGGAATCACCCTCGTCAGCTTCACTTTTTACCGCAATATTATTCGTAGACGGTTTCACAATTGAATCACAAGTTGGTGATTTTGGTAAATTCCAAATGGGTTTTAAATTAGTTGGTTTGGCAGGAACAGGTGGTGGTACTTTGGCTATTTTTGTTGCAACCTTCATTTGCGGCTCGAATCCATCATCAGGATCGCTGAATACGGCACTGTCTCTGTACAGATCTCCATCCATGGTCGACTCCATTGCCTCGAAGCTGCGCTCGTAGAAACTATCTGCAGAGCCGTCGCTCTCTATAGTGTCTTCTTTTTTCGGAGATGAAACGACAGAGGATGAAGTTTGGCGTGTTGAGTTGGAAGCCACACTTCCGCCATAACCAGATGTCTTATCTCCATCGCTCGATGACGTGAGGTTGGAGACAAGTGATAGAACTGAGTAAGGTCTGATACCCAACAGACTAGCAGCTTTCTTCGATGGAGTGATTGATGGAAACAGGACTCGTGGATCAGCATAATCGGATCCCTGAGCAATTCTTGCACCGAGTCTTGAGCTGCCTTGCTTATAAATTGGAGAATCACTGCCTTCTTCCTTTCGGCTCTTCAGCTTTGCCAACACCTGCATCAAACGGCTTCTTTTTTCTAGTTCAGTCTCATCGAGCATCTCCGAGCTGACCCTCAAGCTCGCCAATTTACTACTGACACTGGATATAACATGTTTCAAGGCAGCTTTTGTGACTCCTGGCCTGTAAATTTTATACTCTGGATGAACGTGCAAATTCTGCATGCTGACAGTGTAGTCGGTAGTGCTGTCATCCTCGGTTGTGTAGTCAGCAGGGTAGCGATGCCTCCAGCCATCCTTGTCCTGCTCCATGTACCTGTTGATGTGGTCGAGAGTGAGATCGTGTGCCTTGTCGGATGCGATGGTGACTGGCCGCTCAGGGGAGGTGACTGGCCGGGGGGCGTGTGCCAGAGGGAAGCTGCGGGGCAGTGAGCCGGACTTGTGGCTGGTTGGGCTGGCAACGGCGAGGTGCTCGTGTTGCTGACGCAGCCAGACGGCCGGTGACGTTGGCGACAGACGCAGCATGCTGCACCCGACCACTGACTCATCTGGAGAACTGTTCTGGCTCGAAAACGACTGCGAACGCTTCAGGCTGCTCTTGTTCTCTTTCAACAATCGCACACCTTGCCATACATGCTCGAGGTTCTCGTATTCTGTTCGCTGGCCCAAGTTTTCTTGATCCGACCAACAGCTTCTCAGTGATCTACAACAAATAATAATAACAGCACTTCAATTAATAATTCATTATTCATGTTTTCTAATATTCATATTCTTACGGTTATTGTTTTCGTACATAAATGGGTTGCAGGGATATTGAATTGCTCTTTCAAATGCTGACTGGGGGAGTGTTCTCTGATACAAGAGTGCTTATCATTTTTCATAGCTCCAAGTTATTTTCATATAGTTTAATAAAATAAATTTTCTCGGTATCATAACTCACATATTCAATTTATTGAATAAGTTATACCGATTTTTAGCGTTATACATATCTCATTCAAACATTATGGGAGTTTCCAAGTCATTTTCCCCCCGCATGTTGTTCCTTATTTCGAACTAATATTAATCTAAAGTTGTGGAAGAAATATTGAAGGAATCGCCTCTTTTTCCTTTTCCAATATCATTTTAATGATAAGCGATTTTGTAAAAATGGAGAGATAAATAAATTAATAGAATCTACAAATCTTTTGAGGGGTTTGAACGATTGAACCCTACAGAAACACACATATTGAAAAATAAAACATACAGGAAGAGATTACCACTGCTACACATGGATTCTTACAGAAAGGAAAGAAATGTTATCGAGATAAGGGGACATCATAGATACTATGAAAAATACACTATGTGAACTACAACCTAAGTTTTTGTTAACTGGTCGTTAACTGTTTGGTATGAATGTAGGCATTCATATAGGCTTATGAGTTTCAAGTTTTGAAAAAGGAAGTTATACTAGACTGTAATTACACTAGTTGAATGTTAGAAAGCTTATAACGCTGGATTCACACATATCAGTGCCATTGAAAGTGACCGACATTGTTAAAATATAATATTTTTAATTAGTATACTTTAAAATTAATTAGGCATTTTAATTAATCCCCACTCAGGAAGGCCATTAGAACTTATGGGAATAATATTCTCTCTGTACTGGTCACTATTACTGTTACTGATATCTGGGAATCCAGCTATAATGTTTTAATCAGTAACTAAGTTATAGTTAGATTCACTTCCAACTGTCAGCACCCTTATGAAATAACATTAATTCTTTTCATCCAGCCAATGGTGACAGTTCTACAAGCATCTCACTATAGTGAGGTCCACGTCATTGTTTGTTTAGCAATGGTATTGCTATCCTTGTCCATCATTCTACAAAGCGGATAGCGCTATCTCTTTCTCGCTTTGCTCTCTTGCCAGATCGTCTTTTAACAATGTAGAATTAATAATTAATTAACAAAATACTTCATCCTAATAATGAAAATTCATTATGAAATTATTGGAAAATATAATTTCTTGCTTAATAAAATATAATTTATTATTTTAAACGAGAATGAACAGTTGATATTACATTAATAAACCTGTATCTCCTACCGTCTATAGAAGGCATTGACAAGACAAAGGCTCGGCAACGTTTTTCTCCTATCTTTCTCCACTGCCATTATAACGTGGACCGCACTATATGTATATCAATGCAATGGTTCATATTCCCTTGTTGCAAATTTTTAAGCAATACCGCACGCTACCTTCATTGACGAACACTATTTCACCCTCGTTGGTCCAAACACTGCCTACAACATAGGCCTACCTGGTGATTCTATGAAAAGCTGTTGGAATGTTAAAGCGATTGTTACCTATTGAACTTGTGACTCCTGAAGGATGATCGAATGATGGCAGGATCGTCCTCTTCGTCGCTGGTCTCAGCCACTGGACCCCTCCGTTTCCACATGCGTTGTTTGCGCAACACCCGTTGGAACTCGCGGTTCTGGTTGAGCAGCTGACTGATCATCTCCTCGATTGTCCTCTTCTTTTTGGCGGCTTGAGGCTTCTCTGTCCTAAGATCGGTCTCCGATATGTGCAGTTCGACTGGTGTCATGTTGCAACGATTGATGAAACAATTGGGCTCAGACTTACGACGAATGGTTCCACACCGATCCTGATAACAAACATAAATCAATCAGAATAATTGCCATTCATTGATAGTTCTTATTTCATATTTTCACTGTGAAATGTAGTCTTTATAATTGACTGGATAGAATTATAAATTAATATTCGTCCAAGTTCTTATTTAGAAGTTATTAGTTACTATTTAGTTTTCATTTAATGATACTTATTTAGAAGTTCTTATTTCCAAGTTCTTTTTCCCTTAAGTTCTTATTTCAAATTTCCACTGTGGAATGTAAACTACATAATAAACTGAATAGAATTTTTAATTAATATTCCTTCAAGTATATTAATGAATTTGCCCTTTTTAATTGAAATAACTAGCATACATTTTTTATTATTAAAGACACGACCGGTTTAGGCTTTTTCTATATTATTGTCAAAATGAAAATCTTGTCGTATGATCTTATCTAGCCACAGACATGATCGTTTCTCATGAAAAAAAGGAACTAGTTACTTCACTATTGAATACCGGTACCTATCTCTATAGTGATAAATAAAAAATACAGATAAATAACCGATAGAGAACTTCAAAATACATAAAATATACATACAAAGTGCCAATTGCACAAAAATCCGGTTAAATTTTAACCGTGATTAATTACACAAGAACAAATCAAAGAAGGCCTTTTTGATAAGACAGCATCTCTGATTGGTTCTTGTGAAACTAATCACGGTTAAAATTAAACTGGCTTTTGTGCAACCGACACTGAAGTGATTTAACATTATTTACTTCATCAAAAAGTATAAGAAATGTGCGTCAATAATATTTTAAACCAGTGGTTTCTCCAATGAAATTTACCATTTAACATAATCTCATATGGGATAAAAAATTAAACACAGAATTTTCACAAGCCTTAAACTTTCTTTTTAGACTGTTCACCGTTGAAAACTGTAAGAGGAACTTATCAATGCATTTCAATGAATCCATCCTATTATTCTTTCTTCTTTCCTGAAACATGATTCTGTCTTTCATCCTCCTTCTCCTCCAGATTAAAAACAAATTAAAAAACAGTAGTTGGAATGTTAAATTACCTTCAAATTTTTTAATACACCTACCGTAATTTATATTAAATAAAAATTAGAAATCCAAGTACCCATTTGAAATTTTCCAATCACATGTTTCGACTATATAATGCCATTATCACGTCACTATTATATAGCCAAAACATGTCATGATTGAACAATTTCGAAAGGGTACTTAGATTTCCAATTTTTATTTATATTTAAAGAGTAGCCCTAAAGAAAAAAGACGTACATTTTTCATGAAAAATCTGACTATGTGCGATGCAGGAAGTACAGAGAAAAGAGGTTAGGTTGGATAATAGAGAGCTATTCTTGATAAAAATATTAGCGATATTTCCTTAATTCAAGATATTTTTCTACAAGACTTCATCTTGTAGTAATGACAAAACCTGTCCTCTTATTTATTTAGGTCCTTTTGATTTTATAAATGCCTCATACAAATGACATAGGTTATCGTACATATATACATTTTTATTGATAGGGTAGTTGATTTTCAAATAAAATATTTATTTACAGTTCATTAATAAGCTTGAATACTTACGACGGTTGTTTCGGGGGAGACTAGTTCCTCATTTTCACTATTCTGCCTACTCCGTCGCAATTTCTGTTGACCGACCTAGAAAAAAGATTTATTTTCAGGATATAGTTATTTGTGCAACTAGTGCGCAAAGTGACAGTTTGCTGCACCGAAAGAAACGTTCGTTGGAATGGTTTCTTGAGTGCAGCAGAGGAACTTTGCGCACGTATTTCACATTAAGTTTTTCCTACAGTTACCATTGAATATGAAAAGTGGGTAATTATGGGTAAAATTGCCTGAAATGCATCAAATGTTTTTCTGTGTAATTTTATTATTGATAAAAACCTTAATCCTAAAATCCTCGTTGTCCTTGGTTATAATATCTACTTAATAATTAGCGCGTTGTGCTTGGTTGCACCTCTGCTCACTATAGCAGCCACAGCAGTCACTGTTACCAACTTCATTTTGATTTTGCTGCACTGTTGCTCCATATAACCTACTAAGTATTTTGCGTTGCCATGTTGCAAATCTGGAGTGCAGAAAAATTTTTCCCGCACTAGAGCGGAAAAGTGATTCTTTGCGTTCTGTAATCAGTGCAGCAATGGCCACTTTTCAACGTAACTGTAGGAAAAACAAATTGCATTAAAGTTGATTGTTGTTCGTGGAATAGCCTACTGATGTGATGAATGTTCTATTTCCAATTGCATTCTACATGAATTTAGAAAAAAACAGTTATATGATTTGAAGATATATGAAGAAAATGTTATTAAAAACTCAATGTAAAAGTTCAATTTCAGTGATATTAGCCTAATTATAGCAAAATAAAGTTTTCAATAGCATAATAAAAGTTCAATTTCAGTGATATTAGCCTAATTATAGCAAAATAAAGTTTTCAATAGCATAATATTCTTCCTATCATAAATCCATAACGAAAGTTTCAATGTAATTTTGTAGTTTTAATGTTAATCAAATTAATAAAAACATCTTAGAGTAAAAATATAGTGGAGCGGAATCAAGCAAAGATTTAAGCTTCGTTCCCCGATTTTTTTTCAAACTTCAACTAGAAGCTTCAACCAGCTAGATAGCTATTTCATATATTTATTTATTTATTTATTTATTTATTTATTTATTAGAACAGTCACAAACACGATATTTGGAAAGAGAAACAGGCAATTTCCTCAATTTCTTCTCGATCAAAATATATTCGTATCTGTTGACGGTCTCTCCTTTCACCACAATGATACATTAGATTGGATTTATCCATCCATGTTAATTACAATATATGCTGTCTATTTTCAAAATATACCACAATTATAGCTTACTATAATCAATAAATTTAAATAAAGGTTCATCAATGATCGAAATGATTACTTACATCTGCGCTTGTTAACGCTCGAACCTCAATCCCCGATTAAAGCTACTTTTGCCACTCCATCATGGTTTGACCCTTCGAATCACACTTCAAGCTTGAGAGTGTTAAATTTAATGCATATATTGAAACATACCGCTTCACTGTTCGCTATCAGAGTGCGCCACAATTTAATTATGTGCATTACATTCAACACTCTCAAGCTTGAAACTACATTCGCCGCCCCACTGTGTTTTCAGTTTTTACCCATAGAAATGATAATCAATAAGCTCATTGGGCTCAAACAAAAGTAAATAGAGTAGTTTAGAATAGCCGATCAAATAATCCGTCAAAATTTATATGACGTGTTGAATTACACTAACGGCGGATATCTCGTGTTGTCTAAAATGTTAAATTCATAGTTCAATCAATTATAAAACCCTTAGTGCCGGTAGCACAACAGCCGGTTAGATTTTAACCGTGATTAATTTTATGAGAACCAATCAGAGAAGGCCTTTTAGAAAAGACGGCTTCTCTGATTGGTTCTTGTGAAATTAATCACGGGTAAAATTTCACCGGCTATTGTGCAACCGGGCCATAGTGTTGTAACATCTTTGAGATTTTATCAGATATTCTAAGAAACAAATACAATAAGATTTGTTTGTTGTACCTTAGATGGAACTACTCCAGGTTCAGATTTTCTAGTTCTAACTCGTAATCTCGCTCGGAGACCAGCTTCGGATTTCCTCCTCTCTCGTTGTCGTTCTAGGTATTCTGGAGCAGAATGTTGTCTTTTTGGAGTTCCCTTCTCTGCAAGTATTTCATCTAAAAACAAAAGACAGCAATGAAAAATAGTTGTAGAATGATTGATTATAAATTCAAATTACACTTTGAAATCGATTTGAGTAGCAGTTTACGTTTTCCAGTGCAATTATTGCACGTTCAATTTTCGATTAGATGCTTGAAGTATTGGAAGCTTGAAATCTGGCTAATGAGATTTATAAAACATAATTCTAATTGAACTCTTAACCCAGCTTGAAACTATTGCTGATAAAATGCTCAACACCTTAGACAAGACAAGGTAGGTAATAAGAAGGACAATATTATGATTAGAAAGATGGAGTATATCAAATAAAAGTTTGATCATAATCTTGGTATCAGAGATAATTCCAACCTCTATCTACCTAGGATGAAGGTGAGGAATGAATGGAAAGGACAATGCTAATAAAATAATATAATGTAGTATTATGAATTCAATTTAAATATCAATCTCAAAACTGATATTCTTAAATATGTGTCAATCTGATATTCTTGAATATAAATGTTTTGATTTTTCATTGAAGTTTTAGGTAGATTCTGAACTACCGGGAAGTAATCATTAATATATCTCACAGTTGCCTCCAAACGGGAATACCGAGCGACCAGGGAGAATAGATAGCATACTAACTGCAGAGCAAATGTCCATAAAACTCACTTTGATACAAGAGGATAAATATGGAAAAGTGAGATTAATAGTTCTTTGGGTCAGATGACTGTCAGTTATTAATTTTTCATTTATCATCATCTTTCCATTCATCCTCACACAAACCTCAAGGCTTATATGGGCATCATTTTCAGCAGCAAGTAATTTTTCCAAAATAACATAGTAATTTTGAAAAAAATATTTCGCTCATAATCAATCTTCATGAATTTGAAGATCTGTGCCTACTAATAAAGGTGTACTTTGAAAATCCATGCCACGAAAAACTACGAACTAGTTAAATGTTGAAATGCATTCATCTAAGTGATTTTCATTTTCAGAATTATAATTGGTTTTGATTGTTCCATGAAATGAAACTGTACGTACCATCTGTCCTATTCTGACCCAATTGCATGACAAGCTGGCGAGCGTGTGATGGTATAACAGCATTGTAGTTCTCCAATATCACCCTCTTCAGTTGCAATGTCCACTCCCTCTTTTGTTCTAAGCTCCTTGCCTGCAAATGCAAATCGTGAAGTGGTAGTCAATCAGTTCCACATTCATTAAAATTGATCAATCATAGTTTTTATAACAATTGAAATTTCATGAGCTTTTACTCCATCATCCCGTACCATTTTGTAATGTAAAATATATTTTCTTTGTCTCAAATTTTGTTTAAATTATAATTCAAAGTGAAATCATAAACCTATTTCAGACTTTAAAAATCTTATAAAAATTTGGTAGAGGAATAGTACAAGGAGAATTCTTAGATTTTCTCTCCCGGTCAGTGCTTTCTAGCAAAAATAATAAATTAATTGAATTCATACAAGATAATTTTTATTCTTTACAACCAAAAGGGGTTAAAATACTTTCCATAAATTTCCAGTTTGTTCAGTTTGAAGATAAAAAAGTTGCTTCCGAGAGTGAACAAAAATATAACTCATCTTTTAGAAAAAATGCACAAATAAATTTTGGGCTTTACAAAGTAATTATTGACAAAATGGATGGAAATGAGGCGACCCGAATTTTTGAACCTAGAATCTCTCCATGATAAGTATTCAAATTAATTTTTCCTAGAGTATAAACATTATGGAGTATATTTTCCTTTAAATTACCTGTAGAGTATATTGAAGTCTCGGATTGTCGAAAGGAATCACGTGAAAGCTGAGTGGCTCACCAGGCACACTTTCAATCAGCATCAAATTTGAACACTGAAAATCAGAAATAATTATTAAAATCATTCAAGTTTACTACAATAAATTAATATAACACTAATTGAACACGTGTCAGTTATAAGCTCACGAGTACAATGAACCCCATTAACACTGACACTATCTTTCAGAAAATTAAGAGGTGCACTTTCATTAAGATTAAATCAAATGTTGATAAAGAAGAATCGAAAGCTTGTTGGGATCTAAGATAAGATGCAGGTCTATACTAGAACCATCCAAGTGTTATATTTCTGATAAATTTAAAGACTTCCAACATTTCAGATGCTTTTACTAATAAATTCTTTTCCTACAGTTACGTTGAAAAGTGGCCATTGCTGCACTGATTACAGAACGCAAAGAATCACTTTTCCGCTCTAGTGCGGGAAAAATTTTTCTGCACTCCAGATTTGCAACATGGCAACGCAAAATACTTAGTAGGTTATATGGAGCAACAGTGCAGCAAAATCAAAATGAAGTTGGTAACAGTGACTGGGCTGCTATAGTGAGCAGAGGTGCAACCAAGCACAACGCGCTAATTATTAGTATTAGATATTATAACCAAGGAAATCATTTTTATTCAATTTGACAATAAATTAAGGTTTTTATCAATAATAAAATTACACAGAAAAACATTTGATGCATTTCAGGCAATTTTACCCATAATTACCCACTTTTCATATTCAATGGTAACTGTAGGAAAAACTTAATGTGAAATACGTGCGCAAAGTTCCTCTGCTGCACTCAAGAAACCATTCCGCCCTCGCCTACGGCTCGGGCGTAAACGTTTCTTTCGGTGCAGCAAACTGTCACTTTGCGCACTAGTTGCACAAATAACTATATCCAATCAAATTAAATGTTTTAATCTGAGGAAGTACTTACAGTTATATGTGCTTTGTATCCAAGGATGCCAGCCTCTTTCTTCTTAGTGATCAGAAGCATCTGATCGAATAAGAAAGCATGCCTTAAAGCTTTGGCTCCAGCCATACGAAAAGTTCCTTCAGCACAAAGTTCCCCAAATGTCGTCAGATCCTCTCCCTGTGAAAGATGTCAAGTTCTCATTAGAGTCACATTGCCAATTCAATAAGTTATTCTCAATTATAGCAATAAGAATTCATATCAAATAATATCAGAGTAATAAACTAATACATAACATTCCAAAATACTTAAGGATAAAATAACAAAAACCAAATTGAGATTAATAAAATCGTGGGTGAAATAAAACTATTATTTTAATATTGAGAACTGAGTTGGCTGAATCACCAATTTTGGAAATATTAATTATTTATAATTGTGTAAAAACACAATTACTTGACAATTATTATATTATTTTTCTGTACATTTATATTTTGTTTATCAAATACTTGGATTATTGATGAAATTCAACATCCATAGATTATCATCCATCAACAGAATTGTATCATTTGTACTGCTGTTATTAGATTAAAAAATGTATTTCTTATTTTTAGAACTCGTGGCTGGAGCTCAAGGCTTCTTTTTCCAGTCACGACAAAAACTATTGTATTTAAATATGAACAAGAATATGTTGCTGCTGGGTTCACTGAAGGTTTATTTATTGACGTTGCGTTCTCTTAGGTTATATCCTTTCATATATTTGTATCTGAATTTTCATGATAAATAGACAGATGCGTGACAACAGTAGGAAATTATGAGTTTCTAACCATAAGTGCTCATATACTTAGTTTGCAAAATTTATGGAAAATTGTTTGCTCACCCGCCAGTCAAGCAGAAGACTTTGAATTTCCTGCACTCTGACAGCATGCTCATGCTTGCGTTTCATGTCATTGATGTGATGGGCGATCGCTGTCATTGTTGACAACGCATCCAGTATGTCTCCGTATCCAGCGGCTTCAGGTGAATATTGCTTCACAATATTCTGCCAACAACACACAAATACAAATAATAAGTCATGACAAATAGTAAGGAAGACAACGATAATATTGTTTTACAATATTTTACCAAGAACACATACATAATAAGTACCTTTTGATAAATAGTGAGGGAGATAAACGTTAATAACACTGGAGATTCTCAGTGTTCCCTGTCTCTATATTTTGGAAATGTGTGTGTATATTAGAAGGTGTTCACTACAGACTATTAACAAGACGCATGAATAATAATATACGGCGTGAGAGTACCTTCTCTGAGTATCAAAGATTGACCTTGTATGAAGAAAAACTTAGTTATATTAGTTGAAAGATTCACCAAGTACTACCAATTCGGTTGCGGGAAATATTAAGGATAAAGGAGTTTAAACGAAGTTTGAAATTATTTCTGAAGAAGGAGTGCTTTAATAGTCTGAAGGACTATTTTGACTACTGTAATAGAGTCCAATACAAATTGTAACTATTATATAATACTAGATATAAATTTCATGTAACAACCCTTTGCGCTCGAAAGCACTGTTTATAGTTTGTCCTCAGTGCTCGGATGGCCAGGACTGCTGGCCGCTGCCATTTCCGCGTCAGGTCGTATTTGATTTTTCTATAATGTCCTCACAGCTCGAATGGCCAGCTGTACTGACCAAGACTGAATTCGTCTATTGCTCGAATGTCCAGTACCACTGGCCATGGAACAAACACATCATTATCTAGAATTATGTTTGCATTATTATATGTGGTGAGTGCTGAAACCTATCGGCCAACTCGAGCACAAAAAGAGCATGTGGTTTTATTGAATTCCGTTGCAAACACAGTTCATAAAGTGAGGTTATTTACATCAGTGTATATGGTGATATTGCAGTGTTTATTGTACTGATTTATGTTGTAAAATGTTATTATTGTGTAAATAGTATAAATATGTGAACATAGTGTTGTTTTTGGACAGTTATTTTGACGTTTTATAGGCCTAATATTATATAGGACAAATATTGTTTTGTGATTCTGAAATTGATGAAGATAGTGGTTCAATTCACAACAGTGACATTGCTTCAAATATAGGTGAAGAATTTGAGAATTTAATACAAGATGAAGAAGACAATTATAAAAGATTTAGAAGAGAATTTAGAAGATTTAGAAGACAATTATAAAGAATACAATGATCACGAAATAGAGTCTAATGAAGTTACAGAAGATGGAACAAATGAGGAAGTGAGTGTATTCGAACAATTACAAGAAGTTGAAGAAATGGATGCTTTTTATTTACTGCAAAACTTGTACTAGCAATCCTGGACTGCATATTTGTGTTTGTTTTGAGAAGTACCATTCAGAAAAAAAACTTAAAGACTAAGATACAAGAGAAAAAGTTTTTGTCTGGGTGTAACATGGCTGGAAAGTCCTACTTTGTAACTATATATTTAGTTATCTGTGTTACAAATGACTGTATGAAATTTTTATTATGCAAAAGTATGTTTATTGCAGTTTTAGTAAGGCTAAATAAAAATGAAGTTTTAACTGTCCATTGATTGTTATTTATTAATTTGTTTTGAGCGTGCACATAACACAAAAGTCATCTAAATATAAATAGGAGCTAGTGGGGATACAAACAAGTATGGTGGCCAAGCTAACAATGAAAGTAGCGTGTCCAGCTGTACTGGCCTTTCGAGCGCCAAAGCCAAATCACGGCAAGAGAAACACAAGCTGTCTGCAATCTTTACATGGCCAGTACTATTTGACTTTCGAGCGCAAAGGGTTAATTGTATCTTGCTTTTGACGACCAGACGTAATATATGTCTATCAATCTATTTGTCTAAGGGAGAAGAGAGTGTAAGAAAATTAATAAAAAACATCGACAGCTTTCTAATACGCTTTTTAAATGTAAAAAAATGAAAATAGAGCTTCATGTTCTAATTCTACTCCATAATAGTCTAGCTTTGTTTTGTTCTGTTTCGGGGAAACTTTACCAGCGAGTTTACGTTGATTTTTATGTAACATTTATACAAAATATTCAACACAAATAATCAAAAGAGACTGGTCATTAGTTTCTAATCTATACAAAATATTCAACACAAATAGTCAAAAGAGACTGGTCAATGGAGGTCGGTCACTGGTCATTAGTTTCTAATCTATACAAAATATTCAACACAAATAGTCAAAAGAGACTGGTCAATGGAGGTCGGTCACTGGTCATTAGTTTGTTAAGGAATCAACAAAATTAAAAGCCAAGAGTCAATTATTGAAAATTGAGATATTGTCAAAAAATCTACTTTATTTTAATTAAAATTATTATTTTACAGGAGCATTCATTCGTGTTTGCTCACACATCATCAGCTGTAAGTTACTGTGTGAGCACACACGAATGCATGCTCCTATAAAATAATAATTTTTATTAAAATGAAGTGGATTTTTTGACAATATCTCGAGTCACCGATATTCACTCACTAACATAATCAATCATTGCATTGAAAATTACTCACAGTTTACATCCTTATTTCAACGCCATTGTTTTTAATGTAGTATTAGTCGATTTTTCAATTGATATGATGGAGAGAAAATTAATATGATGGGCGAATTTCCCAAAACACAAAGAGAGCACAGAGGATTAATATGACTCACTTGAAGCAGTAGATGATACTTGAGTATCCTCTGGACAGGCTTCAGCAGGTAGGATCCAAGGGGTAGAGTGTGCTGCAGAGCTGCTTGTCGTTCTCGAAAAAGTCTCACTGTACTTTCTTGGCGCATCAGCTCAGTTAAAACGCTCACCGTTCTGAAAATATCGAGAAGTATTAGCCTCAAAAACATAACATAATCGAACCTAAAGCTTGAAGAATCAACACATCAACTGTAAGTTAGACAGTCCCATCATACAAGCAAAATCTGAATTGGTAATTATGCTACTATCGTTCTATTCTAAAATAAGTTATAATAAAATGAAAAGTTGGAAAAAACACAAGCAAAATTATATAGGCACAACCATGGATAAAAGATACACTTAATACAAACATTATTTGTCTAGGCATAACACTATGTAAAAGCAAATGTTCTGATATTTTCAATGACGTGATGATAATGAACTGGTATTTCAACAATTTTAATAATTAGATAGAATGCATTTTTTTTCATTGGAAGTCAAAATTAAGATAAATTGTCAATTGCACTATATTGAGCACTTTGAATTAGTGTTTGAAACGATGGTTTTGAGTAATAAACTCATTTTTAATAGTGTTTCTATTATAATATTAGTCTATTATTCAACTATTATATATTGAAATTTCTTCTTTGCGAAGATCTGACAAAAATTTCATTTCCCAAGACCGACCTTGAAGAGTTTCTAATTTTTCGGTCGTATTCGTCTAAAAGCTCTTATTCCCAGCTGAAGATACAAGCTTTATGTTGAACCGTCTACCTAGACATGATTCCGATAATGCCTCTCAATAGGAAAAAATTGTTTGTGAATGCTTGACGATTTTCATAATTGTTGTGACTTACCTTGGGTAATTGGTACAATAATCAGTGTAGATTGCGAATCCCGAGTTATTGTTGACAAAACACTTTGCCACTCGTACTGGATTCAGGCCACATTGCTCGAGCTGACTTAGGAACGCCCTGAAACAAGCACAATAATTTATATGAAACCGATAAATTTTAATAAAAAAATAAAGAAATAGGAGAAGGGAGTAGGCGCAGGGATTCATCAGTAAAAGGCGAATTTTTCAAATATATATATTTTGTTTCATGAACATGATTTAGTATTATTGATTCGAATTGAAAGGAGTTGATTTGTAAAAGTTGAATTACTTCTAATTTAAAAAATATATTTATTGAATAATATTATCATAGAAGAAATAAATCAATTATGATAAATTTACAAGGCCGATAAATTTTAATAAAAAAATAAAGAAATAGGAGAAGGGAGTAGGCGCAGGGATTCATCAGTAAAAGGCGAATTTTTCAAATATATATTTTGTTTCATGAACATGATTAGTATTATTGATTCGAATTGAAAGGAGTTGATTTGTAGAAATTGAATTACTTCTAATTTAAAAAATTAGTTATTGAATAATATTATCATAGAAGAAATAAATCAATTATGATAAATTTACAAGGCCGATAAATTTTAATAAAAAAATAAAGAAATAGGAGAAGGGAGTAGGCGCAGGGATTCATCAGTAAAAGGCGAATTTTTCAAATATATATTTTGTTTCATGAACATGATTTAGTATTATTGATTCAAGTAGAAAGGAGTTGATTTGTAAAAGTTGAATTACTTCTAATTTAAAAAATTAGTTATTGAATAATATTATCATAGAAGAAATAAATCAATTATGATAAATTTACAAGGCCGATAAATTTTAATAAAAAAATAAAGAAATAGGAGAAGGGAGTAGGCGCAGGGATTCATCAGTAAAAGGCGAATTTTTCAAATATATATTTTGTTTCATGAACATGATTTAGTATTATTGATTCGAATTGAAAGGAGTTGATTTGTAAAAGTTGAATTACTTCTAATTTAAAAAAATATTTATTGAATAATATTATCATAGAAGAAATAAATCAATTATGATAAATTTACAAGGCCGATAAATTTTAATAAAAAAATAAAGAAATAGGAGAAGGGAGTAGGCGCAGGGATTCATCAGTAAAAGGCGAATTTTTCAAATATATATTTTGTTTCATGAACATGATTTAGTATTATTGATTCAAGTAGAAAGGAGTTGATTTGTAGAAATTGAATTACTTCTAATTTAAAAAATTAGTTATTGAATAATATTATCATAGAAGAAATAAATCAATTTGGATTGAAACTTTATGTTTATTTTTAGAAAGTATTCACACATTATCATATAACTTGTCGTATAATCTTAATCTTCATCGTATAAAAAAAATAATATCCTTATAACTTAAGTGTGGAGGAAAGGCAAGCCTGAGACTATTATAAAACACTAGACCAGTTAGACTCGGTAAAGCAATTGAAATATTAAACGAGAATAAAAAAAACTGTTTTTTTAAATTTAAGAAATCTCAAAGAAAACAGGCAGGACCCTCAATTGTTTTGAAATTGTGAATAGAATTTTGATTTGAATAAGTTGTGACAAATATTTTAGTATGACAATATACTAAGATACTAACGATTGTGATTACCATAACATTTTATAAATAAAATGAGCAAGACTAGAAAAATTATTTCACTATTTTAGGTTGGAAAATAGAAACCAGTTTATTCAAGACAGTCGACGTGAATAAAACATTTGAAAAAGTCAAGCCATGATTTATGAGGGGAACTGATGAAAGTCAATTTGATAACAACCAACAAAACCAAATGATGGGTGGCAGAATGATTCAACACTTTGCTTTTCATAGCTAGTTGAGTTGTTTGACTTTGATCTATCTTTTGAAAATTTCACTGAGCTTATTTACTATAAAAGTAGGCTATAGTAATATATTATTGTTAAGTGACTCTGAAAAATACTACAACAGAAATAACAAGAAACATGCATTTTTCAGCATCGTAGAATATACTATAAGAAATACAAAGAAGATGATACCTACTTTGTAAAGTATCATTGAATAACTTTATCAACTGCTTGATTTCGCAGACTATAAAAGTAGAGTAGCTAAAAATGTATGGTAATGAATTGTGAAATTGAATACAACTTACTTGAGGATAAACTTGAAACTATTAACAGATAAGTTCTTTCCAGTACAAATTGTACTGGAACTATAAAAACCTTGCCTCTCCTTGAACACTATTTTATTGTAAGGTACTTTCAACATAAACTTATCTTTATCAAAAACCCTTTAGGCCTTTTGGCGCTTCAAGTGTAGAACAAAGTTTCCAGACATAACTTGATAAATCAATCGAATATCTTGCTCATCTGTGATATGTGATATCATAATCGAGTTTTCAAATATTGTGATGGTATAATTAGAAATAAAACTATTTAAAGATATAATATAAGGAATAAAATACCTGTTGAAATGGAAAATTTCTCGTATATTGTTGAATAAATCAGCCAATTGTGATTTGCTGACTGCACAATCAGGACTGCTCTCCCACCTCTCCAGATACCCCTGCAAAATTTTACATAGCCTAAATTATAGAAAAATTTCGACAAAAATATCAGAGTGCAACATGAATAATCTATATAATAGGCCGACTCAACATAACAATTTTATAATGTTTTATAGCTATCTGATTTTTTTACAGGTTCAGTCTAGTTATATTCATATTTTACCTCAATTTCTTAACACACTTCATTCAAAATGCATTATTTAGTTTAAAGAGAACCTGTAAATTATTCTAAAATTCACCCACATTTATTGTCAAAATTGTTCTAATAGATTTTTTTCCAATCTGGAACTTGGTACGATTCGAGTTTACCTGACATTTTTTACTTACATTTTTTACTTACAGGGATGAAATGAATGGAACGCTTTCTCGCCCTATTGCCTATTCTCCTTTGAAATTGAAATTTTTACTTGCCAAATAATTTTACAGACATTTCTACAGTCACAAAATAATAACAATAATAAAGTTAAAAAAGTACAAAATTTTAGAAGTATACAGTACAATGTAATTAACAAGATCATGTGATAATATTAATAATAATAATAATAAAATTTTGGCTCTACTGGCAAAAGTAACACTTGAGCGCCAGTAGTGAGTTTAATTAAAAAGTAATATTATGTACATGTACAAGAACAAAAGAGTACAAAGTTGAGAAAGTCAAGTTGTTATTAGACAAAATTAACAGAAATAGAATAAAAATAATATAAGAATAGAAAGAAAATTGACAACAAACAAAGTAATCAAGTAATATTGAAGTTTTTTTTGAGAAAGGACTGGTAATAAAATGAATTGGGATTCTATTTGCAAAGAATTCCATAAAATACTGATTTTATTTTGATTTTCATCAACATTGGTAAAGATAATAATTAACTGCATGTCGGTCGGTATCAAGTGTAAAAAACATGAGTGTTCGGAATGGGTCAGGAAACAATCATTTTTTACTAATATCATTTCAATTACAAAATAGCTTCAATATGTCTACTCTTACAAAACTATATGTTCGTCCTAATAGGGAATTGAATGAATTGGGCAAACTCACAACAATGACTTGCTGCAGATCGGATACGTAGACGCCCTCAGTCTCGAGGATCTCCATGAGCACGCGGTCCATGTAGCTGAGGTGGGGGTCGAAGTAGCGTGGTCGGGGGTAGGGGGGAGACGGCGAGCTGATGTATGAGCATGGGCTGCACACGCCACTGTCTCCTGACACTGCAACAAACACCATGCATTTACAATCCCACAAAAATCTAAGGAGACTGAGAACAATCAATGAGATTGGATCAGTTTAGTTAAGCTGTACAAACACTAGCTGAAATGATAGAATGTGTCATCATCTACATGATACAAAATTAGATTTTTTCATTTGACCAAGCAGTGATGAAAAAATGGAAACTACCAACTAGATTCGCAATAGAAATTCATATCCACATAAATGTGGTTAATAATCATCTCCTAATCTTGTTTAGGTTTGATTGGTTGGCTATATGTGTCAAAAAGGCTTCTCATGGAAATGTATAACAAGATTTTTACTTGCTTCATGAATCTAGACAGAATTTCTTGCTCTGCATTGAACATATCACTCTATAAGCAATATCCATTTGAAACATAGTTTGAAATTAGGTGTAAATGTTTTTATTTTTATATCAGCACTTGAAAATGGCATGAAATCATTCTTCCAAATAATGAAGAAAGGGGACTGGTCTATTCAATTAAAAAGTAATTTGGACTATATTTAATATTGATCCCGCAATGCAGCACAACACTTACTTTCATTTACTAGTTAGCAAGACTATGTATAGACTACCTAGTCTACTCGAATGACTGATCAGTCACATGATCTTGTTCAATTACTGTTAACAGCACTGACCTAACCGCCGCTGTAATGAGCACAATTCCAGTTACTCAACTTCTTCCAAACAATTTGTGTCTTCCGATTTCCGCTATACCATTTGATCAATGTTAATTTACATTCATGAATAATGTAAACAATTGCATGTTGCAATGCGACGACATAGTGTGGATAACACATCATTAGTGTGCGGAGGACGGCTGGTGATTGGGAGCGGCACATCACGACACGACACGACACCGATTAGGAATCTGTCGTCGGACGCTTGATGACTGCATCTAGACGCGCGCGTCTGGCCGCTTTCTTCACGGGAGCCCGACGTCTTGGCGTCTCTCTCTCTCTCTCTCTCTCTCTCTCTCTCTCTCTCTCTCTCTCTCTCTCTCTCTCTCTCTCTCTCTCTCTCCCTCCTCGCTAAAGCGAATAATAACTCACTACACTTCATTCAATAATTATTGCTCACTCAATTGCCGACTTGAGGGAAAGTACAGTGACGACTAGTTGAGTTGTTCGATAGAAATCTTTGAAATGAAATTAATTTCAGGGCTAGCTAAAGCAGATCGACTAAAGTTGAGCAGACAGACGAGATCAAAGGAAATTATAGTGGAAATCAGTTTCTCAGAAGTAATTTAATTTCACTTTCTTGGATAGAAGTGGAATAAATATACAAGATCCAGATATTGCATAGTTATACTGGTTAATGGTAAACAATTCTACATTGCATGATTCTAGGCACTAAGATTTATTCATAATACGAGTGAGTATACGAGAATTCCTAGCTTCACTAACTCAAACTATCGAATTCAAGCTACTTTGTATACGGTAACACTGTATATTGGTAAACAATAATTTGAGGAAAAATGTGAATGAGATTGATGTTTAAATAGGATAACAGTCAATTTTTAAAACTACAGTAATCTTGTTTGAATTTCATTCTTGGTGACTCTTCAATAGGAAATTGTCAGTAGAGGAATAGAAAAATCTAAAAATAAAATAAAAGGGATTTTAAATTTACTTCGTAGTTTTTCTTATCAAAAACACAAAATTGATAGAAATAAATTAAACCTAAAAAGCATATTATTGATTCATTTGAATATAATTTCAAACATGAATGGAATACGGTACCTACTTCGGAGTTCTAGACTCCTGGAGAATTCCATAAATCAAAATCTTTTCTGAAACTATTATCCGAAATAGGTTGATTGAGCTATTTTAAATCGAGTGAACTAAAACTGGAGAGAAATATTGAATTAGCAACACTCCATCAACTTACACACCTCAATAAAAATACCTTACACCATTCCTGAACACTGCCGCACTTCATTACATCTTACACCTTGTATTTTATATGCTGTTTGTGTTATTAGCTCATTAACCTGGTTACAGCTTAAAGGTATTTGTGCTGTCCATTGATTAGAATTTATTATACACATGAACAGGTCTGGAATTGCTCACACAAATTGGTAAGTTTAACATTACCATGCCGAACTGTGATTTATGCCACTTATATATTATTCAAAATACGAAAGTAGCAAAGCCTCTTATAGTATACAAATATAAGCTGCATATTCCACTATATCTATCCGAAACTTCTGACGAAATACTGATTAGAAAATGATTAATAACAGGGTTTATAATTTACTAACGAGCAACGTTTAAGGATCTGTACAATTATTTATCGACGTTGATTGGCTGAGCAGCTTGGCTTTGGCTAATAGCATTCAGGTTCGATCCTGTAATCTTCAACATTTTGGTTCAGCAAGATCCAGCATTGCCATAGAACATCTCGAACCCTCATCGCCGTCTAGGAAAAAATGCTTCTTCTGACCAGTAATTACAATAATAGGGCAGATAAATCAAGTAGCAAGTACCAAGAGAACCAAGAGCCATAACACGAATTATGTTGTTAAATGGACGGATATTGGAGTTAATGCAATGAATTATACCTATCTCATAAATTCCAGAACAACAAGTTGTTGAAGTCGCTACAATTATGATTTTCCAAATCTTTGTTAATGACCATTATTTATGTGATTTGGTCTGAGTATCTCTAGATCTCCAGATTCACGCCAAGTTCATAGTATTTTAATTGCCGTACCGTTGGTTTTCTACAAATAAATTACTTTACTCTCCTGATTCTCAAGATGGTCAATCAAAACAGGAGCATCTAAATCAATTGTGTACTCTTAATGTGATTAATTTTTATTATGAATTCTTCAATACTTAGGCTACTGAGAATTTTACTGAGATTTTGTGAATATTCTAGGCAACACAAGAATTAAGCCGAATGATGTTTTTGCAATATCAAATACATTGCAATGGTTCAAGCTTGAAACTATTAATTGACTATTCAACTTGACTGAATAATTTTTGAGTGCTTTAATGTTGAAATATTAATTTATATTTTCAAATAAATAGATTAAAGTAAATTTATATTCAACTTTTCCGAATATTGTTTGGATTGGTGCATCTATATCTTCAAACTTATAATTTTTTGAAATGGTGTATTGAGATTATGTATCTTGAAATGAATTGTATCAGTTTATCAATACAATTGTTATTCAGGAGAAAATATTATTTTATTTATTATAATATGGGCACTGAACTTGAGTATTCAAAACGTTATTATAATATTTTATGTTGAAGATTCCAAAGTTTATCGGATACTTATGCAATACCACATACTAGGCTCATCATCCAAATTGAATATTTATACTTTTATTATTTATTTAATGATAATAATTTAGACGAAGTTGAATCATAAATAATTCTGGGATACAGGAGAGTTGATAATTAATCATTTTAATCTATCATTAATCAAATTATCTATCAGTAGGTTATTAAATAATGAATAGCATATATAATTCGTAATGTGTGAGGAAAAAATGAAGGATTACCGTATTTATTATTTCAATACTGTATTGAATATTATATAGGCTAATATTAATGGAAGAAAATAACGTTGATTGTGTTGAGGCTTGAAGTATATTATTCAGAAACTGTTGTATTTTCAAAACTACTTCACATTAAAATTAATGTAAAAACTGTATAATTTAAATGAATCCCGAGAAGATCATCATGTAGCTATGGAGACATTATAATGAAAAGGGCAAAAATTCTTTTTATTACTGTAATAAAAGTAGGAAGGAGGACCACCAACAAAGTCACGTCTCTTTCCAAGACTGCAGTCACGGTACTGTTATACACAAAATACTTGCTAATGTTATCCTCTACCCACGATTAAGCATAAAACGATCAAAGTAATGAAACTCCTTGTTGCTTACAAAAATTGCTGGCAGAAATACCACTGTTTTTTGTTAATTCCCATATTTTTGTAAATTCTACTGTTCTTGTAACACAAAAATTGACCAGCAGTAAGGATGTTTTGTTATGAGTAGTGTCATGGAAAAAACTAAACAAATATAATTGAAGAGCTCGATTCCAAACGGGCCTAAGTCCATTTTTGTAGAAATTGAGATATCAGCTGATTATTGAGCCTTATACATAGACCTTCATTCCTAGCATACTAACTACTCCAAACTATCCTTAGTCACTACAAAATAAATATCACAATATCACGTTTTTTTCCAAAGTGTATCTAAGTCCATTGCTGTTCCTTTCCATTCCAACCTTAGTCCTTTGCGCATGCGCAGAGCATCTTTTTCTGTCTGTCTGTCTGTCTACAGATTGAAGCCTAACTACCATTTTCACTTCGAGATCAGCGCGTTTTCAAGGGAAGAGAACAGTGAAAGTCAAGAATACATACACTGGGGATTACCAAGAGCATCAAGTGATCAAGAAAATTTATTCGAAAAAATTAGCAAGATATATTCAACTCAGCAAATACAGCACTTGAAGAAACTTATCATATTAGTGACATGAAGAAGGTCCAAGTTCAAGTTTCTTTCCAAAATGTCACCAAGTCCAAGGACTTGGTGACATTTTGGAAAAAAAAGCAAGGAAATTAACCTATTACACAGGAATTACTTCAAAATATGCAAAATTATTGTATGGAATTCAAAATACACACTTTATACATTGGATTATAAACATTTTCCAACATTTAAGTGATGACTATCAAAAAATCGATTTCCTGAGAAAAACACTATTGTGACTTGGGCCCGTTTGGAATAGAGCTCTTCAATTGCGATATGCTTGTTCACATCTTGTACATAATAAAACCTATTCAAGTAAATATCAATGCAAAAATCCTATTTTACAATATTCCTTCAAATAAGTAAAAATTATGTTTTGAAGACTCTGGTAATCTTCTGTATTTTCACCCAGGATTATGTTTGATTTATATATAACTATGGTGTAATTCAATTTAATTGTTGTTAAAATTGTACCAAAATGTATTCTTGGGAATCATCAGTTTTAATATTTGCTTTCATTTTAACATTACCATCAATTAGCTCATGTGATGCTTGGGAACATACATTTTACAATAAATATATATTTTTACAAACATCTGCATTTTTCTGTTACTAAAATGATAGAATTTTCATTTAATAGCGACTGGTTCAACTTGAGTCTACCACTTCCAATGTGAAATGTTTTAGAAGACAATTTGTAGTCTTCATTGCAATAATTGTCTTTGTTGAAGACGAAATGAAGATGATTGCAGCCAAGCAAACTTTGAATAATTGTTCTATTTGAAAAAAGTAGCAAAAAACTACTGAGTTGTAATTATTGTATTGCCAAGGCACGGTGGTGTGTTCAAGCGCTCAAACAGCGTAGGATGAAAGAAAATAAACAGTGTACAAGAGCCAAAAGGATGTTTATGCGGATTAGAACTGTTCATTCATGAAACAATCCAGCATCTGTTTGTCCATAATTAACACGGCTTGTAAATATGGAACAAGTCATCGTTGATTACCGTATTAATTATTTGTAGAATTGCTTTTCAAATCTACATAGCCTTACAGCAAATGGAGTAATCAAGAATATGGATTCAGAATAACACTCTTTGAATAGAATAACTTGACTGAAGAAATTGAATTTAGATCAAATAAGTTACCGAAATTTTAAGGACACCATTCTTAGAAAAAGCGTGCAGTAATTTAAAAAAAGTGTACTGTATCAAGATCTAACACTTCTATAAGACATAGCTTTTTCATACTCAATACATTGATGCAAATTTTCCCCACAGAAAAATGGTACGGTATTGATAAACTTTCTTTTAAAAAATTGAATAGAAAATAATGGTGTAAAAGCCAGGCAATATATGCTGTTGGGCCTAGTAATAAAATGTTCATAGGACAGATTATCACCGCTTTAGTTGTAAATATAATTTGCATTTGGACCCTTAAAACTCTTTGTTTTCATGAATGTATCTATTTTTTACTTCCTACTCAGAATAGTCGAATAATATATTAATTCATTTATTGATTATTTTTATTGCTGTGATAAGTCTTGGGAGACAGTGAGAAATTCCAAATTGACCAGTGAACATGGTAAAAGAAATCATAATAAGAAATCGTACTCAGAATAGTAGAATGATATTATATTAATTCATTTATTGATTATTTTTATTACTGTGATACGTCTGGGGAGACAGTGAGAAACTCCAGATTAACCAGTGAACATGGTAAAAGAAATCAATAAGATGACGAGAAAAACAGTTGTCTCTTCCTTATCAATAATTTACAGGCGGCATTTGTTTCTGTTTGCCTTAGAATGTATAGCTTACAAGCTACAGAAGATAACTCATGCAGTTATCACCTCCTGTGTCTAGTAAAAAGTTGGTTATCTTTGTGATGTTTGAGGCTAATGAACTTGAACATGAAACTTCTGAATTGTATTGAAATAATAAAACATATTCCATGGAACATGAATTATTAGTGGTCAAGGCATCAATAACCACGTAACAAGACGTTGAGCGTACAAGGTCATAAAAGGCCCCCCAAGGAACAACAAGCCATTCATGATCCCTCTAGTTGGTTGGAGTTGGTGAAGAGTTCTATGATAAATATACTTTGGAAAATAAATTATAAGAATAGCAAACTATAAGTCATGTCCTGTATCCGGTAGAGATGCAGTAAATTGTTCATGAATTTTATGAGTTTTGTCGAGTGTGTGAAAAATGTGGATCGCGATGGTGAGTGCACCTTGCCTTTCGGGTGTGCTTTATGATGATTCACCGTTGTTAGCTGATGCTGGAGCTAGTCTCATGTATAGTGTAGTGGAGTGTGGAGTGTGGAGTGTGGAGTGCAAGTGGTGTAGTCGTGACTGACACTCAACCTGAACCGTTAAAATGAAGTCCGGCCGAAGACGTTGCGAGTCATTTGATGCGGCGGCGGCGGCCGGCCATTCTTCACTTGCAGTCTTGATTAGTTCCACCATCTGCTGGCTCAGGCCTTGACCCCGCATAGGCCAATAGCCAGCACAGTCCGCACTGCCTTACAAATAGTTTTTCTCATTATTTCGATAGTGTGAACTTGGCTCTCAAAATTATTTCCTGATTCCCACGCATGCGCCTATATTGGCACCGAGTTTTAATGTTCGGTATTTTTACGGATCCTAAAGCTTGATTATTGTTGAATTGTAGGAATTTTCAATTAACCCACCTGATCCGACGGGAACATGATCAATATAGTTTCATATTCCTTCATCATTTTTATATTGTTGGAATTTTCACAAAAAAATCACCACTAAATATTTCTCAACTAGATAAACTGAGATTAAAACAGAGAAGTTTCGGAAAAAGTATCCAACATAAATGAAGTATGTAATATAATGTTAGAGCGAATTGATAGGAATTAAAAATTTTCAAATTTATTAGTTAATGTTTTTTTGTAAATCTACTCACTCTTTCATTCTCAAAATCATAGTTAATGTTGTTAAATAGAATTAATAGAGAAATGAAACAAATCAATATTTTCGTTGATAGCTAGTTTCACATTCTCTGATGACTGGTAGGTGGGCCTATGCTGGAGAAATGAATAAGACGACTGGCTACCACAAGTGTTTTTGAGGCATTCCAACGCCGATCATAGAATCGAATAGTATCTATTGTGATGTCCATGTTATAATGGCAATAAAGATAGGAGAACAGCGTTGCTCATTCTCTGCCTTGCCACTGCCTTCTATAGAGTATAGCTGATACCGGTATATCTGATATTAAATGTTCATTCTTGTTTGAAATGATCAATTATATTTTATTCCTCAAGAAAATATATATTTTTAATTGATTAAATAATGAATTTTCATAATCATCATCATCATCATCATCATCATCATCATCATCATCATCATCATCATCATCATCATCATCATCATCATCATCATCATCAGTATTCTGCCCTGGGGCAGGTCCATACATGATTCCTCCTTCTTCATTCCTCTCTGTCCTGTGCTATTCTCCTATCCTCTCTTCTCTGTCCTAACCCTCCTCCCTGACATCATCCACCATCTTTCTCCTCCATTTTCATAATTGAGATTGAATATTCTGTTAATTAATTATATTTCTAGATTGTTTAAAAACGATCTGGCAACATTGCTAGGCTGGAAAATGATAGCACTATCGACTTTGTCAAATAACAGAGAAGGATGCCAACACGTGGACCTAACTATAGTGATAGATAACTTGAGAATGTGAATGAATGAATACCTTGAGAGCCATTTGAGCTCTTGGTCCGATGTGGATGGCAGGGGGGGTTGCGGGGGCGGCGCTCGGGTTCCGAGTCGTCGAGCGACTCGATGGAGGCGAGGTAGGCGACACTGGTCTGGGGGCCCCCGCCGAGGAGTCCACCCCTTCCGACGCCACCCCCACCCCCACTCTGCACCGACGACGAGGATGACGACGAAGAGGAAGCTATGGAGACCACCGACAGCGGGCGGGGGGCGGTGGGGGCCAAGGGTGGGCGGGTGCGCGGCCCCCCAACCAGGGCGTCGTACATCCCGAGCAGCGTGGGCACCAGGTCTTCAGCCGTTGTCGTTCCTGTCGAAACAATACACAAAATATTAGTTGGTTTCTCAAAGCATTTTCAAATATTATAAATTGAAATCATATTACATATTGTTAATGGTGCATAATTGTTAATATTGAAAATAGACTAAATTGCAGAAAATTGAAATTACAACCCTACTTCAAACCTTCTTAATCTTTTCTAAATTTGTGAGAGGAATAGTATAAGGTATATTCATACTGTAGTTTTTCTCTCCCGATCTGTGCTTTTTTGTAATAAAATAAAACTTATAATAATTCAAGTTTTTTTCCTCAAAGAAATTAGTATTTATTTATTTGTATATTTATTAGTATATCTTTCTGCATATCTCATATATGCAGTTGTTTTACTAATTTCGTGGTTTGAATGGGGATGTTTCACAGAGACAAGTTCTCACAGAGACAAGTAGTGTTTTTGAACGATATTAGTGTCACAGAGACAAGTTTCACAGGAGCAAGTATTTCTATAAATGGCAGTCTCACAGGAACAAGTTCCCACAGAGACTCAACAAGTTCTCACAGAGACTTGTCTCTGTGAGACTCAACTTGTCTCTGTGGGAACTTGTTCCTGTGAGACTGCCATTTATAAAACTACTTGTTCCTATGAAACTTGTCTCTGTGACACTAATATCGTTCAAAAACACTACTTGTCTCTGTGAGAACTTGTCTCTGTGATACGGACCCGTTTGAATCACAGACAAGAAATCTGTGGTTTGGCTTAAATCGGTGGTTTAAATGGTTCAATTATTAGATTCATTTATGTTATGTGGAACCAACATATAAATTTTATATAGTACAAAAAACATGGAAATTGTTTATAATTATAAATTTATTAGGAAAAATATTGTTTGTGTGAATTAATAAAATAAGTTACAATAGTAGCATCCCTAGCAAAGTGGATTGAAACTAATAAAGCGATTTCATAGATGTGGGTGATCTGAGTTCACACGGAAGTACCACGAAAAAAAATGACCAGCTGTTCAAGAACAGGAAGGCGATTAATACACCAATAAATTGAGGGTTATAAGGAGGAGCCTTTTTTATAAGGGAACCCATTCAGCTTCAATGTTCATTAAACAATAATTGCTGCTCAGTAGGCAAAGACCATGACGGGTTATCTTTCTCCCCTGTAAAGTGGGTTTCTCTGATGTGTATGTAGAATGGAAATCTATACTAAATATTTTTTTTCAAAATTAAAGAAATTCAAATTCAGTAGCAAAATAGGATTGTGTTACATTATTGTATAAATGAATCTTTAATGCTTTCTTGCTCAAGCACTGTTCGATCCGTTAACAGAATTTTTATGACTGCCGAAAGGATATAGCTACCAGTTATATCCTGCCATCCAACCAAACTTTCCAAAAATAAGCCGACCGTTTCCTGAAATGTCCGACTATCGGATCCCGGGTGAATACTAATCCGGGGATGCATGTCCCAGCTTAATGTCTTCACCAGACCATCCTTTGAAGTAAAATGAAGATATTCATATCAGGTTTATGGTGTGCAGAACAGAGCAGTGACCGGACAGGACACAAAATGGTGGAGCCAAATGCATTAACATCCAGTCACTATACCAGATAGCATCAACTAACGGCCGTAATAACAATCTCAAAAGTCCTTAATATTAGTTGAAAGCGTGTGTAAAACTTGGAAGATTTTTATGATAGACTTGATACAGAAATTCAATAGTGGAAAGGAATATTTTATAAGAGTAGTATACTCCTAATAGCCTCAAGTTTGAAATTTGATATTGAATAAAAGATTAATGATTTACAAGTTTTATCTCTATGGGTGATATCAACTAAATCATTTATGGAAGTAATATACATCACTTTGGAAACATTAGATTCATAGCTAATAATAATATTATATTATGTATATTATAGACAGTACAGTAGTATTCATTAATCAAGGAAAACATTAATGACTAATTTGAAAATCTACTTTGTGGAAATACTTGAGCACTGAAAATGTTTTGAATTGAAGAACTACAGGACTTGACTATGTGTTATCTAAATTTGGGAGAGGAATAGCACAAGTTTACTTTATTTTTCCTCTCCCTATCATTTTGATAATGTATTTATTGTATAAATTGATGAATAAATAATGAATAAAAGACTACAAATGTAAGCTTCAGTTATAGCAATTCCATAGAATATAATTTTTAATTGATTTAAATTTGGAGTACGTTTTTCTGTAGACATTATATTTTCTAATTTAATACGTTATTTTTTGTAGAACATTATATTTTCTGATTAAATACGTTCACACATCAATAATATAATAGTTGCATAAAGTATTTAATTTTGAAAATCGACCATCATTGACAAACAAAGAACGGTAAAATTCCTATTTTAAATAAATAAAAATTTTGAATGAAAAAGACTAAGAAATTGTCAAAAAACCACAGATTTATTGATACTTAGAAAGACCGGTTTCGATTATTACACCATTGTCAATCTCTGATAAACTGAGAGATTGAGAGATTGTTTATGAGAGATTGACAATGGTGTGATAACCGAAACCGGTCTTTCTGAGTATCAATAAATCTGTGGTTTTTTGACAATTTCTTAGTCTTTTTCATTCAATATGAATAATTACCACAATATCAACTTCTCAACTACACAAAAAATAAATAAAAAATAGAAATTTGCCACACCATATTTCATTTTTAAAATCAATCATAATTTCATAATAAAAATAATTGAATACTGTATTGTGTATTCTATTCCTCTAAATAATCTTCTAATGTAGCATGGAAATAAATAAACCATAACTCTCACTTCCGTATTTGAGTGTCATTTTAAACGAAGGCTGTCAGCTCTGGATGGAGGCAAAGTGTCTCTTCAGGATGGAATGAGTTGTGACTTGGAATTCAATTTTGATTAGTGAACCATTAGAGGTTCTGGCTGTGGCTGTGGTGCTGGTGCAGCATGGGTGATGGGTGATGGGTGATGGGGAGTCAATTTGCAAGAGTGGTCTCATCATTTTGTTGCCGTTCACAACTTGATTGACGTCTAAAATAACGGCTCCCCTTCGACAGCACAAAGATTGATTGAAATTTGAAATTATATAAATGTTTCCACTTTCACTCATCTGACCTTAGCAAAAGTGATTTCTCTTGAAATTTCTTTTAATTATTGGTCATGTTTCTGATTATCAATTAAATGAAAATCAATGGATACTCATAATATATTATGATGAATAGTTTTATTATTATATTGAACATAATAATAGTATTATGATGATAATAATAACTTGTCTTCCAAATCATAGGCAGGTATGTATATAACTAATTCACTTATTGATGATGTAATACGTAGGTACTACACTTTACTTTGTAGTGTATCTCGTACATGTTGATTAGTAAATGAACACTTCAAGTTTATGTATATATACATGTTTTATAATATACCAATGTATGAGTAGGCCTACAATACATTTACAGAGACTAAGTAAATTATTAAGGAGCATATATGAATAATTCATAGTCTAGTTCATTTATTGAACAATATTATGCGATCCAAATAATCATGTCTTGCATGATCGATTTTCAAACTGAGAAGTACCCAACAGAATAAAAAGTTGAAAATCCCATGTAAAATACAGGTATCCTTAGGCTATAACTTAGCTAAAATAAATTCTCATCATAATATTATTGAATAATTATCCAATCTTCCGAACTTGAGAAAAATATTGGAATTTGAAGTTAGTTATCCTACTACAATGCATTGTATGGTATAAACACGTTTGTACTACATCATGTGGTGCATTTCATTACAAATTAAATGAATTGAATAAAATTGAATGTTTTGCTGCATGGTTTCATAATATCAGGTCAACGCATGTGGTCTTAAGAGAAAGTTATCATTAATTTTCTAAACGCTTTATCAATTCAATTAATCTTCCAACTATAAGATCCAAAACGACATTATCCTTTGAATACTGAATTGAAAAAAATCTTTGTAGCCTAATTGGGTGTTTCACAACTCATCTATTTCACTAACACCAATCGAAATAACGTACACTTTAATGAAATCTCGTTCTTGTCAATCACAATATCATCAACGAATGAATTCATTTTCCTCATATTTCTCTGTCCATTTATTCAATTAATATTCATCAACGAATATGAACCTGTCTTCATTATTATTCCTTTCCTATCATTTCTTATCTAGGTACTTCAACAATAAATTGAATACAGTATTGCAACTAAAAAACTATTGCGATTTGCAATTGTATAGCCTAGTGCTACATGAATACTATGTATGTAATATGTATTATAGTTCAAAGGTGTGTCAAAAATGTTGATTCTGAGAAATGTTCTCTATGAATCTTTCAAGAATATTTATAATAAATTGTAGTCTTTTGGAAATTATAGTAGTCTATTTAGAAAATATAATCGTAATCTATTTGGAATGTTAGAGTAAATGCATCCCGACACATCGACTCTAAAATGGGAAGCTGCATGATTATTTATAAGGAAAATCATAAGTATGTAACAAACTGCTTTATATTGTAAATGTGTTTTCATGCTTAAGTTAATTAATAATTCTGAAATGAGTTACATGACAGTGAAACAAATAGAAATTGAATAAATTTGTAATTCTAGTTATAACTATACAATCTGAGATCAATAAATGGATAAATAAACGAATAGTTTATTCAGCAGTATTCAATGTAGGTATGAACTTATTTTGCAAATACTCATCAACAAACCTCTTATCAAGGAGCTGAGCCTGTAAGCCATGAGAAATTTAGAAAGCAATAAATCTCCTACAAATCAAATAGTATAAGTACTCCTGTAAGATAATCTTCTGAATGAGTAACAAACATTTTTCAGCAACGTAATTACAATTGATTTGAAGACATCAATAACACAAACTGAATGTGGGACGGGTATTCACCAGAGCCCAGCATGGAGTCTCTATGCGGTGGTGTGCGCAGATGAAACTTTTGATTCAGTGATCCATTAATGAGAGTATGCCCATAGAAGGCAGTGCGGTGGTAATTTTGCATCAGACATGCGGCATGGACAGTGGCGGCTCGAGCATGGAGCATAGAGCATTGCGAAAGGTCGAGCATATTGGCCAACGCTGCCGGCTTGGCGTCACACGTTCAAAGCGACAACATAAACATCCAAGATGCAAGTCGTGGTTTTCTACGCTCATTCCAACGTTTCCCGGCAACGACTGAAAGTTATAACACGTAGCGGAAAGTTTACAGAAGCAACCAACAACCTAGGTCTAACCCTCCCTAACCTCTCAACAAGTACCTGGCCTAATCTCTAATGAAGACTATCGCTAAATATAGCGGCTTCTTGCCTCACTTTCTCATACGTATCTCCGAAGGACATCTTCCGCATTCATGGAGACACAAGACTGGCTACCAGCGATGCCAAGAGTTATTTGACCAGTTGTCAATTACTGTTACCTGTGACTGTTCCTCTGACAGAAGGTACAAACGTTATCGAGAAACATATTATCATATCTGATTCTACAGTTCAGATTGAGGCTCTTTAACAAGCATTTGTAACATACATGTTTATAACGTGTGCTAAATAAAACGTTCTAGAATCTCCTTATTTATGTGTCACAGAATGTTTATTCACATACTCCTAATCAACGTTAGTACCGTAACTAACGTTGACTCCGAATTAAGGTAGACACACACAGATCGTCATCGGACGGACGGCACGCATCGGATGATTAGATTTGATGCATTGTTTTCAATTAGAGTGAGCATACCTATCCGCATCGTATAGGAATGCGCACTCCAAAAACAATGCATCAAATTTAATCGTCTGATCCGTCCGATGCGTTCCGTCCGTCCGATGACGATCTGTGTGCGCCTACCTTTAGTGTTGAAGAGTGAATAATTCCAAATAACTTTTTCAACTCTCGCATACAAAATAATAATGAGTAATTTAGACATACACCAACAAAGTGCACCTAGTAGCCTATAATTAATTATTTTTCCGTGCATGTTGCAGTTGAAATTCGTTATCTTCTCAAAATTTCCTCAGGAATTCTTCGTTCATTTGATCATTGTTGAAGCATGGCAAACATGGATCCAGATGAGATGCTCCAACATACGCCTACAGAACGAATCCTGATTACCGGATGTAGCATGCTGCCCAATAAAATGACTAGTCAATGGTCAAGTCAATTAAACGTCTATGTAACGGTGTTAGTAAGAGGTCTTCAATTAATCCTGTACATTTTTCCACCTTTAATGTCAGCATCCATTAAAAATGCCGTCTGCATTATAGTTGCTTTGTGTTGAATTTATTGTTTTCAGGAGCTATTGGAGGCGTTCTGATGAAATTTATTGCTAACTTATAATGATAAGTCAGTAGAATTTGAAATCGCGTGACAGATGGATTAAGAAAAAGGATGAAAAAACTAATTCTACGAACAGATGGTCAGGAGAACTCGACTGCCTGTTGCCAGTACCAGAACATGAAACGGGGCGGCGCGCTAAGTGGGTCTGATATGATGAAATAAAGAAATCTTGTTGTAGATTCGTTACAAGGAGGATAGAGCAAGCGATAACAGTGAAGGGAGGTGAACGTAAAGTGAGTCTGTGGCAAGGTAAATTAAAACAAAATAGAGCATAAGTAGAAGACAGACTTTGTAAAGAGAATTGGAAAGATGACCTCTTACTACTGTACTAGAAAGAAATTGTAATTTGATTTGTCTCAAGCCGTTAAAATTTCAATGTGATAGCACACATTTTTTTCATGAACCTTGGGTTCATAAATGTTGTGTACTTGGGAATATACAACCTTTAGCGACACATTCCAATTCAAATAAAATAGTTACATCAAATAAGTTCCCATTTTAAAGATAGAAAGGGTGAATAAATCGCAATAATTGAGTCAAATGATACGTACCTACAAGGCTACAGAAATTCTTGTTGATTCATTCAAAAATTTTCATTCAATCCTTGTTTATTTGAATATTTTCGTATACTGGAGAGAGGAAACAAAAATATATAATAATTCCGAATTCCGAGTACTCAATAGAATAAGGTAATATAAATAACACTCGTACATTGGTACCAATATTGGTGCTTATAATATTAACATCCACTAGTGTAGGGTATTAGTTTGTCTTATGAAATTGTTTTAATAGTAACTGTGATAAATTACTACAGTTTACATCTACAAATGAGAGACAAATTAGTCTTGCAACTTAATATAAACTTTGATTCACAAATCTCTGGAAAATTTGAGTTTATATCAAATTGAAATTTTCTCTTGAAATGTTAATAAAAACTCCTATAAAAATATAAGAAATAATGTACCAATATTTCTAATATGCCAGCAAAGAAATTAGACAAGTCGTGTATATTTTTGGCATCTAATTAGGCATATTGAGACAAGATTCCATGTAAGGTGAAGGTTGACCTGACCAACATTTGAAAGGCTTGAAAAATGTATTCGTTACAAGAAGCCACCAGGTAGACTCAACTCAACTCGCTATCTCCTGCTGATTGCAAAAATACTGAACTTTCGAAATAATAAAATATAATCAATAGAAGTGACCACATGGCCAGATCCGAGAAAGGCATCGCTATAAAGATTATTGAATCAGAATAATTTATGTATCTGAGCCACCACTACATGCAAAGTCTTATTACCCCACTTTCCTAGTGCCACTGATTTTACTACAACAGCACTCAGTACTAGAACATTGCAGTAATCTGCAATTAAATGATTCAACTCCTAACATCCATCACCATGTTTGAAAATCATTTTGATGCTTATGGTTGATGTAGAGGTGAGGAAAGAGAAGATGAGGAATAGAGATTATTACCTGTGGTTTCGATAAAAGTAGTTTCTATCACAAGCAAGACTGATACATGGATGGAATATTCATATATTATATGGTACCTAACTATGAATATATCATTGAAATATTTTCTGCTTCTATGTTCCTATATTTCTGCAAAATATGTTCTGCTTCTATTGGCAAATACAATATTAATCCATAAAAATATTCCCGACATTGGAAATACAGTAAATTTGATTGAGATAAGACAGGTTTGAAATAATTGAAACGTTATGCTATCGAAAACACACGCGTAGCTTTTATCATTTTCACTTATTCCATTTAAGTAGCAGTGTAGCCAATACATGAATAAAGCTATAGATAATGAACAATTGAAAATCTAAATAGATCTCACCTATGTCTAGCCAAACGCGATTGAGAACTAATCAACAGATTTGCTAATAGGTGTGTCCGATAGTTTATGTTTATATGTTTCATGTTTGCTAATAGGTGTCACCTTTTATTAATGTGAAACAAAATGAATATTGTAAATGTAGGTCAGTTGTATCACTCCAAATTATTCTCAATATACTAGTACCTACTGAATTTATTCTGCATGATAAAAGCAAGATGAACTTTTGCTGCATTCATATGACATTCTGAGAGTTGCGATTTGGTGAAGCAGAAAACAGCCGAAAGAAGGGAGAATGGTTGGGGCATTCTCAAACACCCCAACAATCCGCAATGCAGAGCCAGACAGTACTGCAATTCTACATCCGCCGGCAATGAGAATCTCATTCTCTACTATATTGCTCAGAATTTCTCTATTTTTAGAAGAAATAGAAAATAACCAATAGATCAACACACCGATGATTTGCTATAATGGCAAATAGATGAATAATCGAAATTTGGATATAATTTATCATTTTGAATTACATTATATTCATACATTAAATTCCAAGGATGCTGGGTTATTTTTATCAAAATGAATCAGACACTAACATACTTTGGACATGGACGACTGTCCATTGGTTTTAGTTGAATAATAATAGAATGCAGCATTCAAGATTTATGCTCCTCGTGACAATTACTTTTTTAACTCACGATTCATAATTACTGAACTATTTGAATAAATTAACTTGCTTTGTTGATATCGATAGAGCATAGCATGATTTAATTGGCATGTTAACTTGAGATAAGATAGAAATGAGGGGTTGAAACTGAATTGAAATCAATATTTTTATATTGTAATGTGTGATAAATTGTTAAAATAATTTATAAATTATTATTCAATAACTTATAGCTATTATTAAAATAATTTTAGGACTAAAAAAATCTTAGTCCTTCAAGTCAATGCATCTTTACAAAATAGAAAGAAACATCCTACTTCGTGGAAAAGAGTTCTTGAATTTGTAGATAGATGACTACACAATGTTGTTACCTCCTCATCAAATCATTGGCAAACATGAATTCAATTTATAAAAACTGCCACTTGGTGTATTATTCTATTGTACATGTAATCTTTTCCATTGTCCAATTAATTGGTAGTCAGTCATTATTATAGGTTGTCGCCTAGATGAAAAAATTTCTAACTGATAAAAAATATAGTTTCTTGCAGCATCAATTTTTTTGACCGACAACCGACTCTACACTTTTTCTAGAGATACAAAGACACTGATCATAAAAATAAACTATCTGTCATGCGTTGTTGGCACACATTTCAAGTGTTTTGCAGAAAATAATAGTTGTGGAGAAAAAACAGGCAACGACCACCTCCACCATACAAGTAAGTCAAAAGCGAGTCAACTTTCCACAGTAGGGAAGACTGGAGTCTACTACACTCTAAACTCTTCAAGATTCTACTAGAAGCAGCGGCGGAGAACAAGAAGGAGTCGATGTATGTAGGTGAGTAAAGTGGTCAACGAACCAAACCGCGGCTCACGGCTCGCTTATCCAGGAGCACGATCAGATCGGCAACAGCAAAAGTGAACGATGGCCTCTGAAGGGAGGGTAGAGGGGGGATGCCGGTGTCGCCGCGGGAGGCTCATGCTAAATCCACACAAGAGAGAGAGAGAACAGCGATATGCAATCAGCTGCTGGACCAGCTGGAGATTCCATCATCAAAGACAAGGACGAGCACCTTGCCAAAATGACGCCCTCATTACCTTCCACCCATCGTTCTGAACAAGGTGATTGCCCTCACTTCACACACTTGGCCAACTTGCTTTTATTTTTCAAATTTCCTTTTAACTTCTTCGAACAGATGCATTTGCCTTCTATGTCTTCTTTTTTGCATAGTTTCGAAGGTAACGAAGCTTTTCCAGGATTTTATTTAATATTTGTTGCATTCTTTATTTATTCATTGCATTAATATCGCATTGATTGATAGATTGATAAGGCACGTACAGACTTATGCACCACGAACACGCGTATTTCACTTTTCATCAGATGATGCTATTCTCATTATATCTGTATTTGTAAGATACAGATAATAGCTAGTAAGCTACATATCTAATAATCATAAATGAGAAAAGTGAACTGCGCCTGTTTGTGGCACTTAAGCTGAACGCACCTTTACGTAAACTATTGATAGGTACTCTTTATACTCTTTGAACATTGGTATTCATCCACCGAGAAATCCCAAATATATTTATTTCCATCAACGATAATAACAATATTGGGTCTATGATTTTTCCATATTGATTAAGATAAGAATGGTCAATAATAAGTGTCTATGAACTTAAATTTTGTTAAGTGCTAGTCTTGACCTTAGACCTATATTATTTTACTTTTTTAAGGAGTGCAGTGAAGCAGAGGAATATATTTGAATAGAATCGATAGTATTGAAATGATTGGATAGGAGTACTGTACTTTTAGAAATATCGTTAATAAATTGGTTCTTTAAGGGCCTTAAAGATTCAACAAAAAATGCCTCAACACCCAAATGTACAATAGAATTTATTGATTTACACGCAAATACTTATTTATTTATGAAAAATATGGAAGCATACAGGATTTCTCCCAAAAATTGCTTCTATAACAACACAATTACAATAGTTCATTATACATATTAAGAGTACAGAAAAAATAATATTGAAAAATTACAATGAAAGAAGAGGAAAAATAATTGAAAAAAAAGAAATGAACAAATAAAAAAACAGAATCAGTACTAATCATACCCTCGAGGACTAGTGCAAAAGTGGATTCAACAAACATACAACATCAACTCAACAGACAAGAGACACATTGGAACACTCGACAGTCACACTCGCAGAAGTCGCCTACAATCCCTACGGAAGCGACTGTAACCGAATGACAAGTCAAGATGATCCGAGAAGCAATTGAATATGAATGATGATCTATACATGGGAGAGTTCTGATGATTTAAAGTGTTGCAATAAGGTATGAATAATTTAAAACTGGAACGGCGAGGCACTGCAGAAATGTCCACATTTAACTGGGAAAGCAAAAACATTGAGCTGATTCTGCCATTGAATACATTAAGAACGAACAAAAGCATACTAAAATCACGTCTCAATTTTAATGATTCCAGACCGAACATCGTTCTGAGTTGTGATGTGGGTAAGTCGAAGGGGCATGCATTGTTGAACAATGTATTATATATGTATTATAGAAGTACTGTAAATGTTAAGAATGTTTTTGAATGCCAAATAGTTAAAAAATGAATAAATAAAAAATAAATACCATCAAATTCTAATCCTATAAATATATTTCACTGAATATAGCTGGAGTAGAGGATGGAGACATAACTATAAGGAGATTAAATCTTACATCATTCTATACTCAGCGTTTGTAATAAAGATTTTGTGATTGCCTATAGAATTCAGATGTTAGCCTTGTGAACCCGGCTTTTACCTTATAAGTTACTAATTGAAGAACTTCAATATTGAGATCCATGATATGAATTGGTTGGAATAGAATGCGCAATCAATGCCTATTTTGGTCTTCAGTTACGTGAGCAGCAAGGTACTTTATTACTGAAAATAAATTGGAGATACTGTATATTACTCGGTATTAAAGAAAGGGTAAGGATATTTTGATGATTCGATGGCCAATATCTCATTCAGAATATCTATGTTAGAGAATGTTGAACCAACCAAATAAATATTTCTGACGTGAATCTTCAGATTATAGAATTTTTACGGTTATATTAATCTCCCTTCACTGGAGCTCGAAAACGAGTTTCAAAACATGAGAAAAATGAAGCTTTGATAACTCTATTGAAGAGGTGCCTCAAAGTACGATAATTAATAAGAATGCTTTAATTTGGTGTTGTTCATATTAATATAGAGTATACATTTTGACTTGATCTTGTTTTACAAAAAGGTTCAAAATTTATGTAATCTTGATCTGTAGGCTCTGTGCCATAGCAGGTATTATTTAGAAGTATTTTTAGTCTAGAAGTCTAATTTCAGTTTTCAATAGAAACGTTTTAGCTTATCTATTTTACACGTATTTTGTGTATTTTTCACGTATTTTCACTATTTTTACACATAATTTGTGTTTGTGATACAGTAAAATAATGTGACGACTTGAAAAAAAACCGGCCAGATAGCCGAGTTGAGTAGGCGTTGCACCCTTCAGCCTGCTAGTGCTACCTGATAGTGGGTTCGAATCCCGTGGAATTCCATCGAATTTTTTTTTCAAGTCAAATCAAGTTTATTCATCCATCTGATACAAATTTACATAACATACGGTAAATTGTAATCACTTATAAATACATTTCATCATAATCAATGTGAATCAAAAACTACAGCTTTTTCACAAAAATAATTTGCTAAATTCTACAGAATTCAATTACACTAATTAATTTACTACAAGCTTTATTAATAATAATTATTACACATATATATATTTCCCTGTAGCCTACAGATGGATGTAAGAGCTTACATAGGCAACATAGGCCTGTGCGTAAGCTCGGAAATTAGGCATGGACGTTTGATCTTCTCATAATTCACACTCGCACTTATCCACACACAAGCAATAATTTAATGTGGATATCATCCGCAATAAATAAAATAATAAAAAGGATTTTGAAGATTTTTTTTAATTTGTTTTGGAAAAGCCGCATATGAACTAAATAATTTTGAATAATGTAGTGAAGTCTTCAATAAATACAGTGCTGTACTACAATAAAATATTTGAATAAATGCTTTGGTTTCCTGTTGCCTATCGCACTCGCACACTTGTTGGTTGCCTGTTAACATGATCCATAACCATCACTGCATATACGCACAGCTATCAAAATCATACATCACAACCATGGAAGTATGGAAGACCCAGCATGAAACCGCGTCTGAATCTGATAAATTGTGATTGTGAGTTACGTGTAGGCCTAAGCACTTCCAACATGGTAGAGCTCAAGCGCAAAACGACCAACCTGTGATTTGCAATACGAAGAACAGAGACACGAGATAAAAAAAATTAGCGCTCGTCAATTTGATGTTCATTCGGTGTTAAAATTTGTGGTGCTCATCGGAGCAACTCAACCTGCATGTAAATGCAGACAAACATCAAAACAGGTCCTGAGCCTGAGAGCTTATTATATAAATGCGATAAACGATCATCCACTCATCATCCACTACACCTTCTCTCTCTCTCTCTCTCAATCTACTTTCTTCTCTGTTAAGACCCAGGAGAGGTCGCACATCATGACACATTTCTGTCTGTATCTTCATAACTTGTGAGCCAGCTTACAATATACAGCTTCAGCTTTTAGATTTTACACAGGAGAAGAGGAGATATCAAAAAGTTTATGACGATGAGCTAGAAGACTCGAGAGAATTCAGCTATAAAAGGTTTACAATGAGCCATACTAATAAGTATAGATATAAACGTCAAACGTCTAGATATATAATAAACTATCAGTAAATATATAAGCTTCATTCGAATGAGTTTTTGAAACGAATTCTCGAATTATTGCATAATACGGTACGAAACACAGTGGACTAAACAACTACTTGCAATACTATTCTTCAATACAACAATATACTATTTCATTTTCAAATATCTAGTCTCCTAACTATTGAATACTAGTCCGAGAAACTCAGAATCTCAACAGTCCACCTCAGTCAAGGATTTTTTTATTGTTACATCTCAAACATAAATAATTATGCTTTGAATTTCCGAAACAATGAATAGCTTTTCAACTATTCAACGTTTTGACATTTAGAATTTTAACATGAGTATAATTTGTGGATTTAGTGAAATTTTAAATATTTTTGGGGATTGTGAATGAAGATTTTTGTTTGTATATGTATTTTGAAATTAATTAATCTGATAAATTCAAAATTATTGTAGTACATACATTTTTTGGACTCAAAATAGTGTGTGAATTAAGTTTTTTATAATTTACATAACCTCTAGACTGTGTATCCCAAATTAAGGTTTAAAGCAGTTTTTGGGCGAATGCCTGTTGTTTTTACCTGCATTGTATCTATTGTCTATGAATAAATGAAATGAAATTCCCTATTTTAGGACTGCAGCCTATAGAGTACGGTAGACAAAAATAAAATCCCAATGAATTCCTTGTCTCAGCTTTAACAAAGTATTCACGACTATAAAATACAATGAAGCACTGATTAAGTAATGGAAGCAACAAAGTAACCAACTTCGAGTTGATTTGCAGCCATTTATTCGATGATCAACATGAAATAAAAGATAAAATCTCTAATCAGGATGTAAAAAAGGAAGCTGGTATTGACAAAAAGGGATAGTAATAAATGTAATGTACAGCTCTATGGAATCTGAAATCTTTTTGAGTCTCACGATCGGAGTTTTACGACTCAAGTATGTAGCTACAACAGATAAGGATAATAATTAACAAAATTATCATCAAGGAAAGTTCAATATAAAATTGTAAATTTAAGATTATTACAGTACTATTGGAGTTAAGTAATTAACCAGTAGTAGCCAACTTGAACAAAGTAACACTTGCATAACATCTCCCACGTGAGGATTCAAATAACAATAAAGCTTCTGACAAGATAGAAATCTGTTATCTTTTATGTGTGATCAACAACAAAAGCTTCGGAATGTTTTTGGGCTAACGAATATTGCTTCAGGGAGGGAATGATGGATGTATAGGCTTTGGTTTAAGTTTCTATTGGAATTAGGTAATTTCTTGTGGTAACTTTACACAATGTCATACAGAAATCTCCAAACAAATTTTCTCCAATAATTTAAACTAATTAGTATTTGTTATTTATTATTCATCATATACTAGATTAAATCACAGAATGAATAATAAAAAAATAATCTATTTAACTCTCTTAACTTTTCTACTTATTTATGATAAACATAATGTTAATCACTGTAGTGGCATTTGTTTTATCCAACTAGTAGTATAGAATTATAAAAAATTGTGTATTATTATACGATTAAACAAATACCTAATTCATTACATAAAAAGTGTATTAAATCATACAATGGATATGATTACAACTGTACATATTATTTCATTACACACCCAAGACTGACATGAGACTAATGTGAAAATCATCCTTAGAAGATATTAATCTAAGTAATTTGGTGCAATAAGCAAATTAATTCCATGAGTTGATTCTAATTTCTAACTGAATTGGGTTTAAAGTAAAACTAAATTTAAGAACTTTTTATAAGCTATTAATAGGAATGATTGTTGGGATCACGTGATAGACCCAAATTGAAAAAGCCGAGGCTACTTTTATTGATTGTAGCTATCAGGAGACGGAACATGGTCGACATTGATGAGCCGAATACCGACATGGAAATGATGATAGGAGTGCACCAACCTAAATCATCTTCGTTGAGCAATAAAAAACATTGCAGTCACTACGCTACAGATTATTTATGGCCTAGTCTTTGCAGAGAAAGACTATCATCAATTGAACAATAAAATGCACTTGAGATAGCAAGACAGCCTGAATCATTTCGTGTCATCACACATAATCCTCCAATTGGCACGTACCGTGAACTATCTTCAACAATAATTCTACGTCACTGAAATCACGACAAAACATAAAAGGGAATGCAATCTTCAAAGTAGATGTCAATGACCGGCGCCGCTTGCAATATTGCAGGTCTGCGAACGTGCAACAAGAACAAGTGAACATTGAAATTACAATATCATTAGGTACTGCACAACTGCAATCTGGTGTCGGGTTGCACTTTGGATGAGAGTGGAGGAGAAGCATCGACTCTGAAATATGTCTGCTTCAGTGTCCCAACAGAAGTTGCTAAAAGGAATGAAAGAAAATGTGAGTTCTCATCACATGAAAGGGTTGCATATACTGAGTACGTGTACCCCCATGCATGTAGAATGACAAATATGGCAATAATTAAGTGAAACATAGTTTTATATTATCTCGTAGAGAAAAGATAGCAGAAAAAATACTGCATAGAAAAATATAGCTTATGCTAACTTTTCTCTATGTTCTATGATAATCTACAAATAGGCTTCGGCCATGCCTAATGAATTTTTGTCAACCATAGAATGAATAATACTGCATGTTACTTCATTGGATAAAATGTAAAGTGTTTATTATTCGATGTAATTGTGTATTGAGGACAATAAAATTATTTTCTATTCTATTCTATTCTAATCTACAAATAATCTTATACAATGTTCTATCAAGTTCGAGATTTATTTATGCCCGATTCTTCATGAAACATCCAGAATTATTAGAAGTGAATTTAATTGATGAAAACTAATTGCTAAACTAATTGAATCTTTATTCCCTGATAACATGTGAATATGCCTCATAGGAACATTCAAAGGAACATGAGAGAAATATTCATTGTTCATTCTTTAAATGTAGGAGAATCTTACAAAAAAATTGTAAACAAGTCAAGGGCATATGCTACAACATGGAATTCGTTTTATCGGGGTCTCAAGTATAATGAGAATGCAGGATGCAGTATCTCCTCCTAATGGCCACAAATAGCAGGTTGCAATAATGCAAACTGTGATTGATAGTTTGTGCAGAATGTTGATTGAGTGAAGGATATAAAGGGTTGTGGGCAGGGGGCAGTAAATGTCGCGACACTTTCACCTGGCAGGGCGCACCCTCAGCGACCCGCGACCCGCGACTGACGACATGGTCTGCTGAGCACCACTATAAATATTTATTCGAGCATTTGAAACGTAAAGTACCCAGGCGCCAGTGCCAGCCTACAAAGGCCTCGTCCCCATCCTTTCACACACCTGCTGCGCCATAATACATGCTCTGTTATCAATCAATGGCCTAACCAAACCCGACCGACTGGTCGCTGCTCGCTGAACTACTTCTATTGGTAAGTCACATGGCCAACTTGCGACTGCTCGTTACCAGTCCAAGCTTACACCACATAAACAATCCAACTAATGGCTGTCAATGATATTCAAGTTGATAGTAACTCATACATTTACGTTCAGCTTTCCAATACATGTTCCTAATAAATCAATTATTGCGGTCTGTACAGTGAGGTTTGACGAGTAATATATTCAGGGAGTGTTAGAAGGTCACGTTCCATTTGTATTGACAATTCATTTAAAAACAATTTCAAATTATTCACATTTTTATACATTCCCTTCACCAATATCAGGTTTTACTTTATTTATGATTAATTAATCGTCGTCGTCTTCTTCCAGGAGTAGGCATTAATACCTGTTCCGCCTTAAAACATTCTCCCACATTTTTCTTGGTCTGCCAATACTTCTCCTTCCTTCTGGCTTGTAAGCAATGGCAGCTTTGGGGATTTCGCCATGATTAATTAATAATATGAAATTTATGTGTAGAACTTTCATTCTACTCTTAAACTATTCGGTTGTGTTTTTCATTCACAAAATATTATCCTGCAAACCAATATATTATAGGTTTGATAACCTATATATTATAGATTTGACAACGGTTTGATAATACTACTTTACAAGGAGATGAATCCGAACTGGACTCCCAATTTTTATTATTTGAGTTACTACAAAATTCAACGTAGAGTTTTAAAAAGAATCACAAAATCGTACTATAGTGTACAAAATACTCACGATCTCGTAGCTATTAAAAGGTGAAATCAGCTGAGACTGTCATCCTTACCTGTAAAAACAAAAAATCTTGAATAAGTGACACATAAACATGAAAAATTCAATCTCAAGATCAATACATTTCGTAAGAATATAATAATGTATTCAACCTGCGTTATAACCATGTTCTAGTGATCTGGAGAATCATAATCAAGATAAAACTTGAAGGTATGCATTGCGAAACATTTTGTTATTGTAATTGAAATTCTGACAGCTTCTTCAATGATTCTCTGGCTCTACGTAGGTTATACAACAAAGAACAAAGGAAACACATATGTATGATAGGGAATAGACTATATAGGCATAGGATGGGCAAACCTCATTTGACATCACAATGCCAGCATTAGAGTAGCACCAAAAATTAACTCCTAGAGAATGACTATCATATTTACACACATATCCATACCAAAAACTATCCTATCTGGAATGTTAATCGAAAACGTGATCACAAAAATCATACGAACACACTGATGCATATTATGAGCCGTACAGTAAAAGCTCGAATTCAAACGCAAACAACTGACACAGGAAAGGAGTGAATGGCATCCCAGTGGGATGATTCAATCTTGGGGATCTGTTGATGAAAACAACGGGAAGTCCTCTAACTCAGATTAACTGTTTCTCACCACAACAGTCTCCGATGCGTAGAGGGCGGACTAGCTGGCTGGTCACGTGTTAAGGACGGTATTCCATTACAGAAGTTACTTCCCTAGTGAGTTGGTCCCCTCATTTAGTTAGTCTCCATTCATAACTCACCGGTTATTGAATTAGCACGTGAATTAGATTTGATATTTTCAATTTAATCTCTTGGAAGTAGATACCTGAGTCTAGGCAGATTCATATTCCAAAGTGAGTTCAGTAATAAATTTATGTTAGAAATGAATTCTTTTTACTCCTCGTATTCATAATGCTCGATAGCTTGTGTAAGAATAACTTATCTATTCAAAGAAAATCTGAAATAGGAATCATTGTTCTAATTCCTTCGAAGTACACTTCAAATTTTCCTTGATTTCGATTAATCTATAGTAATACTGTAGCTACTTACTTTAATATCTGTGGGAACTCAGTGTTTTAATGAAGATCATTATGAACATGAATACCAAACGTTTCATCGGAAATTCCACCCAATCTTATATCCTGAATCCACACAAAAGTATATGATAACGTTACACTCTGATTGAATTAGTATTTCAACTACATAGCAGTTGAAACGAACTCTGGTGGACATCGTAGTATTAAATGTTTTATCTTCCGAATTATGAACATTACATGTTTTTCAGTTGGAGAATATCCACCAATCTCAAAAACATACAGCATTATGCAGCATACAGCAAATGAATCAAGTCTTATTCCCATTGAGGAAATTTTCATTCTCACCACAGGACAGAGTAATACTTTATATTGAAGTATCAACTACACAATATGATTAGCAGTTGCATAAACTTGATAAAAGTATTGTAATTATTATTGATTCATCGAAAAAATGTGGCTCAGCGGATGTGGAAACTCCAGGGTGATAATAAACTCTTGAATAGTTCTCAAATGATCAAACCTTCAGAAAGAAATTCGATAACCTTTCACTTCACTGAAGCTCTAGCACTCGTGTTCTGGGATCAATAAAATCTCACATAAAGATTCCTAAATGGGAAGCCTAAAGTAGACGATGCAACACAGATAGTAAGGGAAAATAGAAGGGGTAATAAAATTCAACATTAACTGGTGTGTTCTTGAACTACTTACAGCAATTAAATAAGGTTATTTAGAGACTAAGTCTCTGCTCCTAAATAGAATCAAAAGAATATTGTCCAATTTTGAACCGTTATATGGAGTATTGGAAATATCAACATCAAATATAAGATGACGTTCTATGTAAAAATTGTTGAATTCTACAATAAACATGTCTTGTGATTGTGAAGCATGTCTACTGGTAAACGGGTGTTTTGTGCTTGTCTAATTTTTAAAAATTACTATTGTCAAGTTTTTAAATCTATGTAATGAGGCGCGAAACACAAAGAAGATTTGGTTACTTTTACTTGTAGAATTTTCAATGAAAGCTTACTCTTGACACCACTAATTGCAATGTTTTCCTGTAAGAAATCTAATTTCTGTTCAACTTACTATTAAAGGATTACCGTTGTGGTGAGCCTATTAATATTATGAATACAATTAGAAGTAGATTGAAGCTCCATTGATAAAAATAAACCAGAACTCCTCCTACACATGAACCTACTTTCATTCAGGTAAGCGGAGTCATTTTACATCACGGTACAGAGGGAGAAGAAATAAAAACATCTTACTCGTCATCTTTAAACCATCGTTACCTCATCCCACGATAGTTCAAGAAATAAGAACATTTCTAACTGTTTCGTTGAAGAAGGGTGTTTTCAAAGAAAACTAGGACTATTTTCAACCGTTGTCATAATGGATTATGGATAGCTGTTTCTTTAGAAAATTGTATTAGGTGAAAATATTTTGTCACCTGAATGGAAAACATCGTGATAAACTTTGAGTATTAAGAGCACAGTTAGTGAGGTTTTAAAGGCCAGAACGATGCTACAACAAGGTGGCCACGCTTATTAAATAGGTGTCTGAGATGGGATAACATTACGGACGCCCACGGGAAAGGATAGCCACTAATTTCCTCTCCGACAAGAGCTTTGAACTTGGGACGGTTTGTCTTCTGATAGATAGCAGCCAGCCCGAGCCCGAGGCCAGTCCCGTAACAAATTTCAAATGAGATCATTGGCCAACGATTGTTCCTCTTGTAAAGAGCCCATCACCTATTTATTACGTTGGTCTCCTTCTGAAAGAGCGCCCTTGCTTCACGGCATCACTTCGAAGGGACATGTCTGATAGCAATCATCATCCCTGTACATCTCCACCGTCACAAATAATGGATCCACAATTAATAAATCAGCGGTTCATCAGAAATCTATCAGCACATCCCTGTAGTAATTGAAAAATAGTGATATACAACACTGATCGATTTAATTAGAGTGCCTCCTTGGTGTACTATAGTGTAAGAAGAGTTGAGCAGAGGTGGATTCGCCAACATTTACTTATCGAATTCATGAGGATGTAATAATGTTTTTGAATGTCGTTGAACCTGTCAAGAAAGATCTCAGCGGACAACGCAAGGTAAACCTGTTTCACTAATGTGGATTCAAATCAGGTGCATCAAGAAAGATTTATTGTGAAGTGTCAGTGTCCCTAACTAACCGGAGAGCAAATTTTCCCGGTTTATTGTACATTGTTTATTACTCCACTTGAGTTGAAAGCTAACAGTTTATTAAACCGACACATTCAGTCTGGAAATGTGGTAAATGAAGAACACTCACAATTATTATTTCAGTCGATTTGAATGAATTCGATGATTTTGTAAGAGTTTTCCCTTTTCAAGGTAAGTGAAACGTTAGCATTAAATTGTTGGTACCACTGAAGGGAAAGGGTAAAGGAAAGATGCAAGGTAAAACTTTGAATTGGACATTAGTTCACAGTCTACAGTTTAGTTATTACCAAACAAAATGAAAGGCTTACAGACTCAAATCGACATATTTATAGCAAAAGATCAGTTGTGATTGTGGCCTAGTACTGAAAAATGTACTAACCGTACTAAAATAGTATTTATTTACAGATGGAAATTAATGAGAAATTGCATTTATTCAAATGCTAATTAATGAATAATTATTATTAAAGGAAAATCCAAATTAAATGCTGTAAATCACCCCCAAGGCTACTGCTACTGCAAATATTGATAGTAGATAGTAGCTCTCATCGAATTTCCAACAAGCTGTAAACCCTGTTGTCAAAATTTGCAGTAGCAGAAGTCTGCGGGGTGATTTACAACATTTAATTTTGATTTTCGTTTGATAATAATAATTATTTGTATTTATTTATTTTTACATTGGAAATACACATATGAAAAATAATGAGTTATATTCAGTAAAACTAAGAACTGAGAAGTTAAACTTTAAATAGAATTCCTCTCTTGAAAGTTAGTTTCTTTAAAATATAAAATTTACAATATAGTGAATAAATATTCCCATAAACTGAAAAATGTTTTCAAGGAGTTTGGCTGTGTGGGAACATAATTGTTTGACACTTTCTCCATTTCACCCACACTCAGAAACATGGAAAGTATTTTTGTAGTGAATTTCTATTTAGCGGCTCCATTCCTGGAGTAGACATGTTCAATTATCATCATTGTCGATACCAAAAGAAGACCGTGAGACGACCCAAACAAAAATAGAAGAAAGTACGCAGGAATGTCTTTCCTTTGGAAGGACAAGACAAGAACTGGACGAATCGAAAGGAGACCAGCCGCCTACACGGCGAGCATTTAAATTGTGTTATTTATTGGATTCGACCTTGACAAGTTGCGTTGCATGTGATACAGTTGAGCACAACAGCGGCGGCGGTCGGAGATCAGCGTAGGATGATGCCACGTCCAGTGGGCGAACACAGGTCGACCAGTTGGCTGTCTCCAGGCAGGCAATCCAATGCACCATTCACATTTTTATTCATTGCCAGACGACAGTCTAACAGACGCAAACCGACATATATGACAGATTGTTAAGGGATCAAGCCAGTACAGTCCATAATTCAAACGTGACACCATCTGCTCAACAAATATCGATCGTCCATCGCAATTCTGATGAATCAATGAATGCATGTATATTCTGTATTCGTGGAGGAATACAATATTATTGCTTTTCTCACAGCTATCACATGTTTTGGCATTTCACAGATCGACATTATTATGTGAAGCATATGTTTTCTAACAATATTGAAAGAGTGATTTCCCTTTCCAATATCACATTATTTTTGACCTGTTAATAGCCTATTTTTTGAATATTCATTTATGGAATAATTATGAATATCTCGACTAATGAGCCCCTGGACTGGAGAACTCGCTCGAAATTTCTTTGATATTCTGTCAGCTGTTCTATTATGAAAGCAGTAGTGAAAAGACAAGAGAAATAATTCAAGTTGCATTGAATTATCAATTGCATGCAGTAAATTTATCTTCATCTGACAGCTAATTTATGATTTATTACGATAGATTACTAATTTCTTATGCATTGTTATACTTTATACATTGTTATACTTTTATATCCTCAAAAAGGACGAAGGAGTGAGTCAATTTTGTTGGCCAATGTACTCTAACAACTGTAACAATAAAAAGTTTCATGGACTTTTCCATTTCAGGATTTTTCTATAGGTAGAAGGTAAGTGATCAAACATTTTTTATTTTCAATGATGATCTATTACAATATCACATCTATACACCTCTACTGCCATCTATTATGAGGGCATAATACTCGTATAGTATTTTGACACATGGTTTGACTACATACTTGTAGAACAGAATATGTTTCTATGCGGTGTTTGATACTTGAGCGTGTATAATGTTGCGCTGGTATCCAATGCGCCGCTACCTCTCAATCCAGTAATAACTATGATTGGTACAAGAGACAATTATTATTAAGAAGAGCTGTGGTTGTATTGGCCTTGTAAATCATATAAGCGAAAAAGATTCGAAATATTCCTCTATTAATTAAAACATTGACTAGTTTCAATAATTGAAACTAGTTCTGTTTTAATATAAACTCTATTGCATAGCATATTTTTCATTGGACAACCAGAAAAGCAAGTCTATCTAGCCACCACTTGTGCTCACTAAGCCGATGACTCCATGTTTGCTCGAGAAAAGGTCTGTTGAAAACAATTTCTTTATCTATGAAATCTACAGCAGAAATTCAAGTTTCTGACATTTATTTTGAGCTTAGAACCACGGCGACAGAACCAGTTCCTTTCTTATGGATTGCAGTTCAGCGTGCAGTCGGTCTCTGAATAACAGATTCTATCGGCCGAATCAAATTTCAAATGGATTAAATTGCGTTCCTCATAGATTCCAAAGAATTATGATAAAAATCATGATTTTGAGTTTAGGGAACTTGAACTCATGAACTTGGATAGGAGACTCCTTGAGTATTAGGAGATACTTGAGAAAGGCTCACTTTTTACGCTCTTTTTATACTCGACAAATTTAAGAGGAAACCAAAACATAATTTAAGGGGGTAAACAGTTCCTTTACCAATCTAAAAATATTAATAATAGACAATTTTCATCAATTCCGGAAGAGGATGAAACATTCCGATATTCCTTCTAGCTTCGCCTCTGATTTATAATAGAACTAGGCAAATCCAATTGAAATTGGAAAAATAAGTTCAAAGGCAAGATAGGTGATGTGTGGGTGGGCACTTTCCCTCTTTGTAATCCACCTCCTAACCCAAAACCCACCATGAGAGTATAAGTGGAAGGCTCCTTGAAGAAGCACACATGATAATAGATTGTTCGTGGATACCCACTACTTGCTCACCAAATAGTGTCAACTGCATTCCTCGGATTATTGTCCATTCATCCTCTCAGCACAGTCACTCCTAAGCTGTAAGCTATCATGGACATGTAAATCTCAACACTACGTTTTTTATAGACTCTGGTGACACCGTTAAGTGTATTTCCTTCCACGGAAGACCATACTTTTATAGATATTATTTCACTTCCTATGGAATAATAATAACGTTCTCAATGAATTAGAGTTTTCTAGTCTTCGCACAATCTTAATGAAGATGTGGGCTTCAGTCATGGGCTCAGATGAACATGCTCTCTGAAAATCAGAAATGTTCTCCCATGTTATCTGAATAGGTTTCACTGTTAGAAGTACGATCATCCTATCCTCTCAATTGCTAATTGCATATTTATTAATGCATATATATTCATAATTATTAATATATAGGAAAACAGATCAAGATATTGAAAACGATTGAATTGAATGAAAGAAGACATTTTTTAGACCATCACACCCTCAATTACACGCTAAGCGGCATTGCGTACCGCACTTCTGCATATTTGTACTTTCAAGGTGGCTGCAATGGCTGCCATTTTCCAATGCTGCCACGTTTTCATTCATCATACCTTTCCGTAGTAGATGAGGGTTGGTAGGAGTGTGGGGGCGTTTCTTCAGTGTGCAGCTGAAACCGACTAGCTATTGAAGTCGGAAGACCTCATTTTTAAGATAAATCAACTTCACAATATTGCACTCAATAATTTTTCTTTCTATCATTTTATTTTTATTTTATGTTTTTTTATTGCTAAGTTGATAACCACTTTTCTTTATATACTACTAGCCGTCAGGCTCGCTTCGCTCGCCATATCCGTCTAGCCAGGGGGCTCCGCCCCCTGGACCCCCGACTGGATCGTCCAAGAATGAGATCAGCAGGCTCGCTTCGCTCGCCTGCATTTTTTCATTTTTATCATATTATAATAGGACAATCCAGTCGGGGGTCCAGACTAAACGTCTGGCTAAACAGATATGGCGAGCGAAGCGAGCCTGACGGCTAGTAATATAATATTCCCAGGATTGAAGTAGCAGTGCCCAATCAATTTTTCCGCGATAAATTCATTTAAATCTTCAACTTGGTGCCAACCTAACAAAATCAACTCAACTTAATGCCAACCTGACAAAATTATTGATTTAGTTGCCAGTCAACAACTGTTTCGAAGAGGTACTCTATCTAGATTATAGTTCTATAGTAACATATGATATGGAAATTTCAATTCTAATTAAGAGATTGGGAGAAGAAGAATATACATGCTAAAAGACGAACTTTAAACCCTTAAAAACAACCCTTAGAGTTGAAATATTGCCAAAAGATTTCTTAGTGCGCCTCTAAAGGGCCAACTGAACATACCTACCAAATTTGAACATTTTTGGTCCGGTAGATTTTTAGTTATGCCAGTGAGTGAGTGAGTGAGTGAGTGAGTGAGTGCCATTTCGCTTTTATATAATTATATAGATTATTATTATTTTGTATTTTCATAGAAGCTTGTTTTCTTTGCTAAACCAACAATTAGATGGTAGAATATACAATTTTCTCGATTGCTATTTGAATAACTATTGTCAATAAATAAGAATATCATATCAAAAAAGTTTTTCTCATTTTCATCACCTATGAAGAAAGCTCAAATTCTATGAAGAAAGGTTTGAAACACACACAATTTACATATAGCTGCACTCAGTGCCGCCCGCGCGCGTGTAATAGCATTAGAAGGCGCCTAGCGTGTAGTTGAGGGTTAAAAGTGGGGAATAATAGTATTTCATCAATAAAGATGTGGAATACAATACATGCGTAAAACACACAAAAATTTCAATTTTACGATAAATTTATTTTATGAAGTAGGTAGGTGAAGTAGGTATTACAAAATCAAGGTTGAGTTCACAATGCGGTATAGTAAAACGAAACCTTGAATTTCTCAACTAGATGCTTACAAATTTGACATTGAAATTGAAGTGCTCTATCTTCCATAATTTTAGATATAACATTTTGAGAATTTCAGCTATAGATAAGAATATGGTAACTCGTTTTCTTCATCATTCTACGATAGTATGTGTGGGCCCATCATGTATACGAGTCTATTTGTTTACGTAATCACTTCAATATTTTGAATTAAACTTTAAATTATTTTTTATGATTCATCACAAACTACTCAAGTCAAGATGCAACTAGAAATCTCAAGCTATTTATCATTTATCAAATCTACTTTTTCAAGTAAAGAGAAACCAACTCTCCCATTCTACTTCCAAACTATAAAGCAATCAAATTGAGCATCCAGGGTTTCAAAAAGAAAGCCTTTTCACTACAACTCTATCGTACAGTATTCAGCAAGCAGCATTTAATTAGTTCAGCAATAAACTAGTCTGTTAAATAATCTACTCTAAATATTCATACATTAGCTGAATAACTATGAAAGTAGCTGAATGTTTTATATTTAAACTATGAAACTTTTTTACGCTACTATATAATCCAAACTCCTCTCATCATGAACTGTTTGATGTTTGATCAACAAACACATTATTTTCAGAGAAATACTACACTTCGCTGCAATATAATACTTTTTTGAATGAGTCCTAATACGGAATACAGTATAGCCTTGTGGAACGTGAAAATGTTGGTTATTTGTAATAATAATCTATAGTGACTTCATTGATTATTCATACTTGGTTATACCTATACGGTATTAATGACCCAATGCATTGACCTTATGGCTACTCTAAGTGATCTAGTTCTTTCTTCAAGCAACCACCCCCCCCCCCAAACCCCATCCCTGGCTACACGCCCCTGCATATAACTAACTAGCCGTCAGGCTCGCTTCGCTCGCCATATCCGTCTAGCCAGGGGGCTCCGCCCCCTGGACCCCCGACTGGATCGTCCGAGAATGAGATCAGCAGGCGAGCATTTTGATTTCATTTGATTTCATTTGAGCATTTTTATCATTTATGTTAGAACAATCCACTCGGGGGACCAGAATAAACGTCTGGCTAAACGGATATGGCGAGCGAAGCGAGCCTGACGGCTAGTAATATAATATTCCCAGGATTGAAGTAGCAGTGCCCAATCAATTTTTCCGCGATAAATGCATTTGAATCTTCAACTTGGTGCCAACATAACAAAGTCAACTCAACTTAATGCCAACCTGACAAAATTATTAATTTAGTTGCCAGTTAACAACTGTTTCGAAGAGGTACTCTATCTAGATTATAGTTCTATAGTAACATATGATATGGAAATTTCAATTATAATTAAGAGATTGGGAGAAGAAGAATATACATGCTAAAAGACGAACTTTAAACCCTTAAAAACAACCCTTAGAGTTAAAATATTGCCAAAAGATTTCTTAGTGCACCTCTAAAGGGCCAACTGAACATACCTACCAAATTTGAACGTTTTTGGTCCGGTAGATTTTTAGTTATGCGAGTGAGTGAGTGAGTGAGTGAGTGCCATTTCGCTTTTATATATATAGATGAATATCTAATTTTCTGTTCCACAATACATTATCAGTCAACCATTAATCAGTTTGAGAGTGAAATAAATAAAAGAGTAACTAACCTAGATTGATATGCAACGACCAAGGAAGGCGTGGATGCTCACAGAATGATGTGACCTAGACGGAGATACAAAGGAAACTGGAGGATTTTGTTTGAAGAACCAGCGTCAGTCTGCTCTGGTGCTCTTGCAATGGAGGAGAAAGAGCCTGGCTCGGAGCCGACCTGGCTGGTCGATGTCCACAGCTCATTGTAAACAGTTAGCCAGGTAGTGAAGGGATGCTCTGGCAAGGTTATTTGACAATTTAGCCTGCTTCCATTTCCAAGAAACAGTATTCGTCACTCACTCGACAGACAATGCGGCCCTCTCCTACGTTGGTCACAAAATAGAGGAGACAAAACGAAGGGATACTCCACCCCACCAGGTGGACAGGGATGAATAATGGAGATGTGTAGTGGAACAAATTGAATTACTCCACGCCACTCGTTGCCAAATTTGAAAAAATCTATAAGTTATAAGGTGAAAATTAAGGTACTTACAGTGTTGTTGGTCAAAATGATATACCACAGGGATGAATAATGGAGATGTGTAGTGGAACAAATTGAATTACTTCACACCACTCGTTGCCAAATTTGAAAAAATCTATAAGTTACATTATAGTGTTGTTGGTCAATATGATATACCGCAGTAATTTTACTGATACCATAGTCCTGGGATGAGTGTGAACAACTTTACTATAATAGGTTCAATTCGAATTTCAAGTATTTACTCAAGTAGGTCAACTAAGTTCTTAATAAGACTTGAATCGAAATCAAAATAAATTATAAATATTATGAGTTCTGTATATAAGCCTTTTCATACATACCTAATCTAGTCATACAGTAGCTACACCAAGAACAAACAAACACTCATCTCATACTAAACACTCTGAGAGGAATCTTTTTAGTTCTCAGTAGCCTAACAGCCTAAAGGTAAGACAATTAATTTGAAGTACAATTGTTCAAGCTCAGATGCGTAATCCATTGTCTTTGTTCACATTCCACAGTCAAGTTGGAGATTTGCAAAGAATTTTCTTTGTCACAGTGATGTGGAATCCTCAAGAAATTCCTCTTCTTGTAATGTAATAACATTCAATAATCTCATGACAATGTAAACTATTGAGTTTAAACATTCCTCTTTCTTGATCAAAACAGAATAACCAATAATGAATTCATTAAGTACAGTAAAACATTTATGTATATAAGCATATTATGAAATGGATATATGCGTATATACAAAATGAACGTCTATTTGATTGAACTGTATAGAAGAATGGGCTGTAGGGCCATCAAAGAAAGAAAGAAGATAAAAGATCCAAAAAGTATAAAAGGTAGGCCTAATTTGCTATTTGTTGATCTGAATAATAATCATTGTACTACATAAGGAACTGTACAATAGTTATTTGTGCAACTAGTGCGCAAAGTGACCGTTTGCTGCACTGAAAGAAACGTTTACGCCCGAGCCGTAGGCGAGGGCGGAATGGCTTCTTGAGTGCAGCAGAGGAACTTTGCGCACGTATTTCACATTAAATTTTTCCTACAGTTACCATTGAATATGAAAAGTGGGTAATGAATGGGTTCCACAGTGTGATTATGGGCAAAATAATGGCTGAAATCCATCAAATGTTTGTGTGTGTGATGCTGTTATTAATAACAACCTTAATTCATTTAAAAATTAATAATCCAATTGAAGTTGAAAATTCTCAGCCAAATAAACATTATTTATTATTGAATGATGAGAAGTTATTATTTAATTATGATTTAGATAAACATTATTCTTGTTTTGGATTTCTAGATTGGGATTTTATCATAAATGTAGGGTATCCATTGAAATGATTCTCATCTAAATCTAACCACAGTCATTGTTACCAACTTAATTTTTGTTTTCGTGCACTAATCCTCCATATAACCCACCAACTATTTTGTGTTGCCATGTTGCAAATCTGGAGTGCAGAAAAGATTTTTCCCGCACTAGAGCGGAAAAGTGAATCTTTGCGTTCTGTAATCAGTGCAGGAATGGCCACTTTTCAAGGTAACTGTAGGAAAAGATATTTTCAGAATAGTTATGCAATATATGGAACTGTGCAAAGATAGCAATGATTGTGGTTGTTTCTGATTGTTGTGTTGAATTTTCAGAGTAATGAAAAGGAGCTTCAATATCACATTCAGTAGGTTTATTATAATTATGTGCACTGTGCACTTGAATTCTTCAAAATAATAATACATTGATAATAAAGGATTATGAAAGTTACATCAATATGAGTATGATTAAATCATAATTAAATAGAAGTATACATGAATAAATTATTTGACTGTTGTAGAGAGAAGTTCAGTTTATAGTTTTAGCTCTACTTTTAGTTCTAGTTCTATCAGAATGGGAACATTGATAAACTGAGACTTCAACTACAGTATCCTTCCAATCGATATATTTCAATTCAGGATTCATTCATACCAACTTCAAGTAAATAATTTATGGCTTTACATCAGAGGATTTTCAGTAATATTCCATAAAAAATATATTATGACATAACGACTAGCTGGGGGAAATTCTCCTATTATCTTATATTCGTAGTACCTAGTTTTGAAGTTTATGATCTGTAACAGAATGATCTGAGCTTATACAAGATGAAAGATTTCAAAGTTGGAGTTTGAATTCAATAATGATAATAATTGCAGAGCTATTTGAATAATAATTCACTTGCAGAAAAGTTTGAATTGCAGTAACAACATGGCTGAAACTCAAGATGCAAAGGTTAAAGCACTTTGAAAACTGATAAACATTGAGCAACCAAAGTGACACGGACATTCGCCTATCGTAGGTTATTCTATGTGAACCGTGAGCCCAAGATGAGATTACATTCACAGCGCTTGTTACTGGCAAATTATTGATTGAAATTCAAAACCTTGCAAGTACAGTATGTGTATGGCAGCCAGCGGGTATATGAACTATCGCAACTGAACATTATTTATAACAAAGTTGGAGAGATTGCTTAAGAGAAGCCATGTAGAAGGTTGAGAGATGAGAGAGTGTAAGTAAAAGTAAAACGGCCGCGGCTAGTAGACGCACGATGCATAAAATTTGCATAAACAGTGCAGAGTTTATCAGCTACCCGACCTGTATTCTATTTCTGCCAACATACTGAATATGTAACATCTTTCTAGTGACTGGTAGTCTAGTTGCATGAGGTATGGCGTTGGTCTACCCGTTAGCTAACACAAAATACACCATACCACTCCGACCTATGAACGGGAACACAGAGTTGTCCAGTTTTATCCATGTTCCTGCGCGCCTCTGAAAGTGTGAGAGCTGAAAACTGCGGGCTCGTAGATCTGAGCAAGTCATATCTGCATACATAATAGGCTGCCGCATGCATTGGCAAGACTTGAAAAGTACTAAATTAAATTTTCAGATCTAGATACGAGAGTCCAGAGAAATATCTTCACATACGAGATACTAGATTCAACATACACGAGAGGTGATTTTCAGTGACAACAAGATTTATAATAGAGGTAAAAAAAAATAATAATGTTGTCAAAATAAACACCTTTTTACTGGTAATCCAGGCCAGCTGCAGCAGGGTTAAATTCAACTATTGATGAGCTACTCCTTTTGATATACAGTGATTGGATCGCCTAAGGCCACTCTAGATGAACATCTAGTTCATCGATGTTCATCTAGTGTGGCCTTGATCGACCACTATAATGCATTGAAATTGCAATGGAGGGATGAATTCAGTCAATGGTTCACGACAGCCTTTTCAGCACAAAATCAACAATATATAATTTCGTTTGCTTCAGCCAGATAGGGGTGACTTTATTATTTCACACTTACAGGGTCTGATGAATAAAAATTCATTAGCATCGTTGTTGGCTGACGCTTTTTCACGTGTCCAAGAAGCGTCGGAGGCGTTTCGAAACGTGACAAGAATCTGATGATTACAGACAAGCAATCAGAGATGGTGCGATGCGAGTAAACGTTCTCACACGGTGGAGCCCCTCTACTCCCCCAGTCAAGGCCGAGTGAGTTATCGTTTTTCACTGGCGCTCACCATTGATAATACGGCTTCAGAGAGCGGGCCCGACTTTTTCAATCTTAATAAGTGATATTATACACCTGTCCAGAGCGATAGCCACAGTTCAAACACTTCCACACACAAACAGACCCACACATACATATAATTTCTCTATATAGGCCTAGTATTGCTTTGACGAGGCATCGTTTGTTGCATGGAAGATGTTCAGACGCATGCAACACACGTGAGATTCACGTGAACTGTCAGCATTGGTCGAATGGGAAATATTGATGTTATCCATGGGGAATTGTGACGGTTCAGAGTGAACCTCACTATAGATAGACATTACGAAAGAATCGTGACAATCGGATTAAAGCTCTGCATTTCAAAACGATTATAGATGGGAGAGACTATCTTCAGATGTTATTAGAAAAATTATGAGGATGAAGCACGGCTATAATGAAACGCTCCTCTAATCCAAAAGAAATTCACTCAATTAATTAGGAGACTATTATTCTTGTTGCTGAGCTTCAAACTAACCACTCTTTCAAGTCCAGGGAGACCTCTAAATAAATTTACATCATAAAAAGTCTCAACAACATAATTCACTTTATTGTAGACCAGCAGGTAACCCGTGCTCCGCAAGGGTCTATTTTAAAACTTGACAAACTGACTCAATGAAGTTAATCAGTTCAGACATGATGAAGCGTCAAACATAATAACGTGTATTTCATAAGCCAGTTCTTTCCTGTATTATAGTATAGATTACTAAATCACTGCATGATTGTGAGAGGGATTAAATGATTATTATAGCACAGGGAATAACAGATCTAGCAACATTCATAGCTCGTGTTTGTTTGTGATGCAGGAGCCTAAATCTCATCATCCAACTAGATCTCCAGCAGTTGAAAAGGAACTGATCGACATCGAATGGGAATGGAGCTAACAACGGAGAGGTATTGTGTGCAGATAGAGGTAGAGACCAGGGGGTCAAGACCGAATGTTGTTTTTTAGAGAATAATCAGACAGCCACATCCCAGATCAGGTAGAAGAGAGAACTTCCTCCAAGCCGAAGCTGTGTGTGCGTTCTGCCCGATTTAGCGCCAACAAAAACATCCACGGACCTCAATTTATTTTCTACCCACGAATAAGAGATTTCCTTCAATAGCGACGTTCGATTTGGGAGATGTTATAACAGCCACGCGATGGAAATGTTAACAATTTAGCATTGGCATCGCACATAATAATAGAGCGGCTATCGACCATCAAGGTTACGCGTAGCAAAACAACTGACCAGTCATAGTAAATACTGTACTGGAAAACATGCTAATACTGTACTGTAGTTTTTGGAGGCTGATAATTGAAGGTGTCATTCAACTGCGGCGCCAAAGCTGAAAATCTAGGATCGATGGGGCCTACATGATCTCAAGATAAATTATTTTATTCCATGGATATTTTGTATTTGAAACTATTCAGTGAAGCACTCTCACTAATCACATTAGTTTGTTGAATAAGTTTGTTAAAATTTGTTGAATAATTAGCAATACCGTCGTAAATCAGTGTATAAGCCAGTAAATATTGTAACATACATAAATAAATAACTAATTTAATCTAATCAGTAGTTATCTTAGCAATTATTATAGTAGTGAAGAAGTGGAGTAGAATCATGAATGAAAATATCACATTTGTATGGTGTGGTGACGTAATTCAAATTAATGTAGATATTCGAATCATTCTAAGAAAATCGAGGGTATGGGGACTGTTTATGAACAAAGTTCAGGTTATAATTAATTTAGGTAACTAGAATATATTCTACCTTGTTTTTCAGTTGACCTCCATCATTCAAGTTTATTGTACTCACCTGAAAAGAAAATGAAAAAATTCAATGAGCTTTTAATGATGTGGATATCAACATTATAATTTATTTTAGAATAATTATGTATGAATTTATACATTTTTAAAAGCAACTTGCTAGTTCTCTTAAGCTTGGGTATAATTACCATACAATATGAAAATGATTGAATGCAAGAAACTTTTTGTGTAGTTGAGAAGTTGATATTGTGGTAATTATTCATATTGAATGAAAAAGACTAAGAAATTGTCAAAAAACCATTGTTTTATTGATAATTAGAAAGACCGGTTTCGGTTATTACACCATTGTCAATCTCTGATAAACTGTTCATCAGAGATTGACAATGGTGTAATAACCGAAACCGGTCTTTCTAATTATCAATAAAACAATGTTTTTTGACAATTTCTTAGTCTTTTTCATTCAACAGAATGCAAGAAATACGTTTGGGAATCCATTTTTATAGGATTCTAGGAGGCGACACATTCTGAACAATCGTTCAATGGCAGCAAATTAAATTTTGAGAGACCGAGATTGTGTAGACGACTCACCAAATTAATAGAGTTTCCTGTCAGATGCACAACATTCTAGATCGCAGACAGTGGAGAGACTGGCTGACTGACTGGCAGGGTCAAGCTCTCAACAAGTTGAATAATTGACGATTTAATGAACGCGCAACCAGAGCTAATCAAACGACAGAAGGAATCAAGTTTCACCAATCGAATTAAATCATTAGAATTTGTGAACCGCTGTGAATTAAAGTTACCGGTAAATTTGGAGATGCTACCGATAGGTTAAATATTCATGATTGGTAATAATTCAAGTGGAAATGTAAATATAGATTAATTAATCGAGTCGTGAACAAGTTTCAAAAAGGAATGATTTTCATAGATTTCCAAGAAATAAATAAATGGGATAAAAATATTATTTTAATGTCTCAACGACAAAATTTGATAATGGAGTGGACCTTCTTCTCGAAAGAAATTTAATAAAGAAATGGAAATTAAAAGCTGAATACATTTTCCGGGTGTGATAATAGGCTGGTAGAATATTACTATTTGATATATTAAAAAATTACATTACATAATTTTATAAGGGAACATTTAAATGAATTTTATAGTTTTAGTATTTGAATGAACAAGCTAGTCATGCTCTCAATTAAGTTGAAGAGGACTTCTCAAATTGATCAATGAAATTACTCAATATTATCAATTTTATAAGTGCTACGCAAGGCAAACCTCTTATTACTTAAAACAGAAACTCATCTTATCGCTAGAAAAATAAAACAATACAGCTAACAATAGATGTTGAGAATTGTTTTAATTATTAATATATACCACACGTATATTCGAATGTTTGAATCATTATTTGTTCGAAGTGCCTAAATTCATATTATCATGGAAAGCTATTTCAGCCACATTTTTCCATGTTGCGATATTGATATCGTTTGTTTACCAGGTATCACCTGTCAAATATATATAAACTCATCCATTTTATTTTAAAAATCAGAACAATTTAAAATAGTCGGAAAAGATCATTACGCTGACAGCTGCAGGAGATAGTGAACGTCAATGATATGTCAAGTCGAGCGTTAACCCAGTCTGCCTTCTCACAGAGATCAATGTCCAACAGATTTTCAGTTATCACTCATTAACTAACGTGCATTCCTTATTCTCAACTTTCATAATTTTTCAAGAACTACATGCTATAGTTTGACCTTACAAAACCTAGAAAATATCGATTATTATACTGCAAGAAATAATCAATAATCAGAGAATCAGAGCCAGTATCCAATATAGGTACTATATTACTGGACTTATCATAATTACTCAACTTTCACATTAATGATGTTAACTTAAGATGATAAGTCTATCCAGTATTACAAAGAGCCTATTAAAACTTGTGATTTGGAGCGTAAATTCCTTAATTTCCTTCTAAAATGCAGCCCTCATTAAAAACTACCCTAGTCAGTCGAGTTTTTACCATCTATCTAGGAAGGGCACTATTTTTTCGATCGCACTCTGTATTAATAGCCCTTCCCATCCTTCATTATCTCTAATTGGAACATAAATTATCGGGGTCCTCCCATTCTTAGAATCCTAAAAGTATTTCAATACAGAAGAGTTGATTGAAAAGGTCAGAAAAAAAGAAAATACTAAATACAGAAGAAGCCATAGGATGTAATCTTTGGAGATGTACTAAACTGGACAGTAGTCGACGAATGTTGAATACAATTGGCAGATAGATATGTGAATGAAGAATTTATTGATAAAACATGGAGCTATTTTTCTCTCATAGAAGAATCAATGATATCAAAATATTAAGTGCAATATTTTTTAATACTGGATAACTTTGAACTATTTTATAATTTAAAGTTAATTACAACTTGAAATAAAGTATTTACCTTCTTGATTTCTGTTCTCTGATCGATTAAGTGGTGATAAAGAAATTGTAAAAATACCCATTTCAATATTTTCATCATACCAGCAAAGTTTGTTTAGAAGGACCATTGTGTTGGCTTCAGTGGTCGCCTGATAATAAAGGAATGCTGGGACTTGAATCACAAAAAATATTAGGTTATGAGCCTTGAATACTTGGAGCATTGCTAGCCAAGTATTCAAGATTATAATCACTTAGCAATAGATGTCGAATATCCTCAACCTTGAATTCGCTCGAGCTAAATCATATACCTATTATCGTGGGAAATATTGGAGATTGGAACAATTTTTAGCAAAATGCTCGGTCAATTTCGCTAATGGCATGTAGAGCGACATGAGAGCAGTGTCCTGCGGCTGAGAGCCAGGGGGGAATAAGAGCAAGCGAGCAAAATCAGTGCCAGGGTACAGGATTACAGGATACGAAGGATAGGATAGAGGAAGAAGTCCTGGGTGCCAGTGAAACAAGGCCTGAGGAGCAGGCGAGTGTGTGGCGCCGGTGACTCATCGACATGAAGGCCGCTCTAGCTGAACAGAGATCGCGGTCGCGCTCTTGCATCCCGCTACTCACTCCCGTTCCCAATACCTTTCTCTCTCTTATACTCACTTAATTCTCATCTCTCTCTCCTTATCATACTCTCTCTCATACTCACTCCTTATCACTCTTTCACTCGATCCACTCTAGCTCTATCACTCTCACCTCTCATCAAGTCGGATTTCGCTCTACCTCGGAGAAAGACCTCTGTATCGTAGTAGCCCGCAGCCCGCCTCCTGCTAATAACCTGTAACTTGACTGGCGGCCGACTTTATAGGCCTGTCCGTTTAAGTATTTAAGCATCAGTGTGCATGTGTGTGCTCAAATGCAATCGACAGTGATGTTGTTGTTGGAGCTGGCCTCCTGTACACTGAACCTACATACACGCATTGAATCCGGTCATGGTTAGGAGCAACTGGGCTTATTGTTTCAGCACGTATCCGATATTGCAAAGTTCCTCCATGTGTGTTATAATATACCGTACTTGAATCAAAAGGTTGTCATGGTATATTAAAAGTCAAGAATAAAAACTTACATGCCGAGGCACGATCTACTACAACGGGGACCTGAGAAAAATTATTGTTTACAACTTTAACGACCTCTTATAATAGACCAATGCGGGAATTATTGTAAACCTTTTTACAAGATTCAGTATTCTTCTATTTATCATTATACCTACAAGGACGAGATTGTTATATTCATCATCGTAAACCAAAACACAAAATTATACAATTAAATTCCCAATACTTTGATTTCAACGTAGAACTATAGAACAGTTGTTTCATAATGTTTGGATTTCGAAACCCTTGGCATTCTGTTTTATTCTCACTCACAAATGTGACTTGTGAATATGAATACAGGAGTCCTTTAAAACTCAGCTCACTGATATAATAATATCATTAACTTCAGGAGAATATGAATAGATTACAGATTACACAATTCTTTGAAAAATATCTCAAAAATGAATTGTCACATTTGACAGACTGCAAACTGAGTCCACTATAGTTATTTGTGCAAAGCTTACATCAACTTAGCCAGAGTCCTTTGATATCTGGAGGGCGTCGCTAGCACGCCTAATCCTTGTTTCAAAATGCAACATGTTCCAACCGCACCAGCACAGCAGATGCAACCAACTTTTCAACGAAAATTTCCTTACAGGCGTAGGTACTCTTGACTGTACAATATTCCTTCGATTCTATGAATGAATTTTCATTCAGCTAATTGATTAGGAGAAGAATATTTTGATTGAAGAATTTTGAATGAGCTAATGAAGGCTCTTAACCACAAAAATATAAGTTCATGAATCAATATAATCCACAGAAAAGAATAGTTATTTGTATATCTAGAGTGAAAAATACAGCTTTTGCACCCTAAGGAGAAAGTTTGATGAACATTTCCTTGAGGGATAAAAAGTTGTATTTTACACTCTAGATTAATTATACATATAATTAATAATAGTTTCACCACAGAAAGATATTACTTTGTGAGTTGATATAACCACAGTGCGAGATATGTTTACGTATACTCCAAAAATTTGTATCAAAATAATTTTTAATGAATCAGATCTATTATTGATCTATTTCATCGGAACTAAGTATTATGGGACTATACATTTCGTTGTCTGAAAATTAAGGATATGTTCATTCCCAACCAGTGAGTATAGATTGTGATAGTCTATAACATTATATTACATGTAATTGTAATGTATATACTGTATGATTCTAGTAAATCTAGTAAAGAGAATAGAATTTAACCTTCTTTACTCTGTTACCAACCTAAAGTATGATATATAGCTAAAAATATAAAGCTGGTACATAAAATGGATGGATAAACATTCTTAGAGAAGATAATATGAGTTTACTTACAAGTTATGAGCTTATGCTACTTCAATTTGTTTCAGTTTTCAATTAAAAAGAACATGGATAAATAGCAAGTTTGAATCTACAGAGCTACAAAACATGATGGATTGGTAATCAAAATAAGAGTTGATATTCTGGTTCGCAAGTCGTTGTGTTGAGCAATAGCTTACTGTTGCAAGTACATTTTCAGAAATACTTTCTTGTACACCAATAAAACAGCAGCTAGGAATGTTGCATGGATATTACCACCACGGTATTTGCGATAAGTGATTCAGGTTCATACCGGGTTGGTGATTCACTTCATTTACAGCTTTTTGCTGGCAATGACCGCTGAACAAATCGCAAAACCAGTTCGAAAGCGGGATTAAAGGCTTAATTGAAAAGTATTTGAAAGATCATGATATGTCAAGGTTTCAATGACAGGAAATCATACTCTAAGAACTCAATAAACACTCGTTCATAAGAGATTACATATTCCAATTAAGGGTTCACTTAAGACAAAGCAAACATCAGTTTCATTGTAAAATTCTTTAGTTGAATCTTTGAAATAGGCATTGCTATGGTATACATGGGCAGCAGAAATAGATTTTTTTTAATAATATAAAGTTTATTCAGCAAGTTTAATAAATATTAATTTTCTACAGATCAGTAGATGAGAAATGGTCAAGCAAGCCCATTGACAAGGGGTAATTTACTTATTGTGCCCTTTATCCTCTTCTAATGCTAAAAGTACCTAGCCCTTGTTATTCATAATAATGTGTGCAATGGTTTTTATGGTTATGCGATTGACTCGCAGTATGAATCAATCTGTTCTTACCAATATATATCTTGGACCAATGAGAATAATGTTTTAATTATGGGGGAATCTTCGACCAGTGTTGGAAAACATATCAAGTTACTCGATTTATATCAGGTCAAGTGCAGCATATGTGAAACAAAGTAGAAGAAATGCAAATCTCCACTGATTATCATTCGAAATTATGTACTCTGGCATTAGCATAATACGAGAGGTAAATCAAAATTATATTTGCGGCAAGGCTGTTTAAATATTCCGATCAGATTAATATCAGTGGTTAGAAAGCAGAGGTAGGAGGAGGCAGTGCACAGAACGGTAGGTAAGGCAAGAAACTTAATTAGAAGTTGGGCATCGTCGAGTAGTAGATACTAGAGAGCTGCAGAGAGCGATGGCCACGATTCAGTGAAAAGCACGGATTTGACCACGATCGTTGATCAGTATCAACCACTAATACTGCAGCAAAATACGGCGTACTCTGGTTCCCGATTCAATTTATAGTTCATGCCTGCAGCCAACGTGTGGATAGATAATCTAGGGGTAATGGGACTCTTGTCCAACAACAGAAAACAATGTATACAATCTCCAAGTACAACCTCTACTCGGCACATGCAAACAAAGAATTTCCATCAGATGAATAGCACCGCACCTGGTGATATTTTATTAGTTCAGGTTCCAGTCACAGTGTACAAAACAAATAAATTTTCTATGCATTGCTTCTAGCATGGATCGTATGTTTACAGTAAACTATAATAATACATAGGTAGGAAACCCAGCTAGATTTATTTACACCATAGGATGACAATTTACCTAAGAACGCCTTTGTTTCAGGGCGGGTGATTGGTCACCAAGGAAGTGAACTAGCATTGCTGTCGTCTATCTGACATAGTACAGGTGAAATGTATTAGTTGAACAAAGTAATCAACAATAAGTGTGTCGGTTACCACACAAGATACAGCTACAAGATGTAGCTACAAATAAGTACAGCAAAATAGTGCTGTTAAACACACATACTTAATAATGTGGACTGGATGATGCCGATGATGTATAATAGCTGCGAACTGCACAGTTGTTTGCAATATGAACTTATGACTCCCACAATGTTCAATTGAAAAGTGATTCAAGGATACTGGAAGACATTGTATTCATCAATTAATTGATGGTAAGAAAGATGATTCAATGTAAGTTAATTATTATTGAATTATTCCTTTACATATTACGAGTCCTTCGAATAAGTTCCTATACAGCGAAAATATCTGACTCCGAAAAAACACTTTACCTTCCAAGGAATAGGCTCAAGTGAAGGCATGTATTCCCCATTTTTCAAAATCCCAGAGACAACAATTTTCTCATTTTATCACAAGAAACAAGAGTATATCTCAACCACTTCTTCCAAGCAGGAGAATTTTATTTATTTTATAAGTTCTTTAGATTGAAGAAGTACCCCGCAACCCACTTGTTTAAAACTGGTTTCATACTACATACCGCATTTGAAATCTGATAGTATGTATGAGAAAACGCACAAGGTGTTTAACTACGGTACATTATTACTGTGTACTATATTATGGATAGTAGTTGAGAGTATTTATTAGAAGTGGCTCTGCGACGGCAGGTTCCTTTCATCGGTAAACTAGCCGGAGATTTGCGCCGACGGTCCACGCGGAGTGAGCCGCGAATAATCAGCCGGCGTCACGAAAACGATCTGAAGAACGCCTAGAGGGCACAATCGGCCAGCAAATGAAAAAAGCCACGCGGTCACCACCCTCCCTTTACCCATTTTTCCCCACCGTGCGTGACCCCGGCAACAGTCAATGATGACCGTAATGACGTAACGGACCCTCATTAAGTACACAGTTATAAAATTGAAAGCATTTAATCGTAGATCATCTCTGATAAGGATCCGACACGAACAATTTCGATCAAATGCAATTCAAGATGGCGGCTAAAATGGCGAAAATGTTGTCAAAAACGGCTCCAACGATTTTGATCAAATTCATACCTAAAATAGTCATTGATAAGCTCTATCAACTGTAACAAGTCTCATAGGCTATCAGTAGAAATTTCAGGAGCTCCGCCCCATCTATGCAAAGTTTGATTTTAGATTCCCAATTTATTATTAGGCTTCAGATACAATTTGAAAAAAAATTTCAATCGGAAAAGATTGAGCATGAATAATCTCTACAATTAATGTTCAGTAACATTTTCTCAGTAACATTAAACCTACTGTAGAACATGGTACGTCATAGTGGAGTAGGTCAATTTCCACACAGAAAAAACTAAACAAGTAGAAGACACATTATAAGAATTTTTTGTAACTAACTATTGTATGTAATATTGTAATTTATCTAATATTTTGTGTAATTGATGTTGTAGTTTTAGTTTTTTTTTTGGAAATAAACATTTATTTTCACCTATAATTGGAAATAAACATTTATTTTCACCTATAATTGAAAATAAGATCGAAATTCCAGAAAATGTGATTATTCTATCGCAAACTGTTGGCAACTGTTGATTCTATTAAATCATCCACCATGAAGAGATAGCAGACCTCGTGTGTCTCCAGCGTCATTATCTTGTCACCAGCTGGCTTAGATCTTTGAATAGTAGTCTTGAGATCCGCGTGAACAATCGCGTCTGGTGATTAATTCTCATAACGGTTGTGTGAGTGCGCTACACCAGATTTTTTATGTTTATCTGTATGTGACCGGATCTCGAAAACGGCTCTAACGATTCTCACGAAATTTGGAACAAAGTAGGTTTATGATAAGATTTTATTGCACTAGGTCTCAACCCTGGGATAACTCGCTGAAGGACATAAAAAGGATAAATATGTCCTTGGAAAAACAGCTGGAAATTTTGTCGTCTGCCGATACCGTGGAAGTGAGTGAACGAGTGCATGTGTGTGGGATCATCCAGCTGATCTCACGAGAAGGAAAATTCAGCAAGAGAAACTTATTTTCGTTTATTTCTCTTTTTTTCAGAAAACATGTTTACTTCAGAAAGTCCAAAATAGTAACTAGATGCTGTTAGTGTAGAATAGTTCATAGTATATTAACAAATATTGTAGCAAAAATAGTATATCATTCTAAATCGAATTTATAGTATAACTTATCTATTTGTAATTGATGATGAGTTTGTTTTTTGAAGTGGGAATAAATTGTTATTTTGATGAGTGATAGTAGCTTAACCTAGATTTTGATTTGAACTGTATAAATTTGAAAAGGGACAGTTTTGGGCATAAGCCTGTTGTTCCTCCTCATATAACTGTAAAACTAATTGTACGACTGAGAAAATAAATAAATATAAACTATAAATTCAATATTTCTTTACAAATTTTCTATGCTTTTACACTACAAGGCAAAGCTCGGTCCCCCGATATTTATTCCATATTAGAGTAAGTTTTATTTACGAGTAATAAATAGAAGAAATTGTGATCCTTATGTGCGCATCACTTTGTAATTTTAGAAACAATAAAGTTGGTGATTTTACACAACTATTTAGAAGTTCATTATTTATCAATTTATTGATAATGGATATTATGACACGAATATGAATTAGAGTATGGATATTGGACGTTACACTGAGCATGAGCATGGATGAATCCCAAATTTTTATTATTAATGCTTGTTTGAAAAACGAACAGGCTATTCAAAGTCACATCTTGGCGGAAAATTAAACCAAGAAATTAATTACGACATTAGGGAATTGGGAATGTAACTGCCTCACATATTATGGAATGATGGTCATAAGTTTGATGAGTAGCCGCTATAAATTAATTAGATCCCGTGACTTCCATACCAGAAGGGCAGCAAGGAATGATTAAAATTAATGGGGCATATAACCATAACTGTTATGGAATTAGTTACTAATTCCAACGAATATTATTAGCCCAGCGAACGAGGCATAGGAAGATCAGAATCTGGATATGGAAATTTTTCTTCACAATACTATGGAAATAGTTATTTGTGCAACTAGTGCGCAAAGTGACAGTTTGCTGCACCGAAAGAAACGTTTACGCCCGAGCCGTAGGCGAGGGCGGAATGGTTTCTTGAGTGCAGCAGAGGAACTTTGCGCACGTATTTCACATTAAGTTTTTCCTACAGTTACCATTGAATATGAAAAGTGGGTAATTATGGGTAAAATTGCCTGAAATCCATCAAATGTTTTTCTGTGTAATTTTATTATTGATAAAAACCTTAATCCTAAAATCCTAAAGTCCTCGTTGTCCTTGGTTATAATATATAATAGTAATAATTAGCGCGTTGTGCTTCGTTGCACCTCTGCTTACTATAGCAGCCACAGCAGTCACTGTTACCAACTTCATTTTGATTTTGCTGCACTGTTGCTCCATATAACATACTAAGTATTTTGCGTTGCCATGTTGCAAATCTGGAGTGCAGAAAAATTTTTCCCGCACTAGAGCGGAAAAGTGATTCTTTGCGTTCTGTAATCAGTGCAGCAATGGCCACTTTCCAACGTAACTGTAGGAAAATGTATTAACTTAGAAGGAATAGATTCAGATCAAAGGAAGGTGGATAGAGGAGTAAATATTTCAATAAGCAATGCAATTGCTCTACTTGTTTAGTAATTCTCGAATTCATTTTTTTTAGTTTGTAACAAAGATTTGAGTATAATCATAGAGTAACAATAGCGTAAGTAGATATCCCTTGGTATAGGGCGTTTATGTCGCAACGTTTACTGTTATTTCAAGGCGATTACTTTCGATTATTGTCTATTTTTTCTGTTTTGACCGGGTAAGAGTGTATGAACGGCACAATATGAAAGACTACAGCGACATAAAGCTTCACAGGGAAGAACTACGTGAACTATCAGCTTGATATAACAGTAAAAGTTGCGACATAAACGCCCTATACCATGGGATATCTACTTATGCTATTGTTTCTCTATGGTATAATACAATGATAATAGGCCACATTGCACAGTAGTAATAAAGCGCCCAACTAAACAATTCACTTATTTCATGAAAGATATTATATATTAGAAGAATACTAAACTCAACCTCAGAACCTACCCTCAAACAGTATGTTGATAGATTTTGATTTTAAAATTTTGGCTACTGTTCTTGGCAATAATCATCTCCAAGATATGAGAATTACTCATCAATAAAATCATATAAACACTGCATAAGTAGAGCACAGGAACAGAACATGAAGGTACAATTTTGAAAGAGGCATATTCATTTGGTTATTATTCAAAAATTCCATATTACAATGCTGTTATTCCTCCATAATCCAGAAAAAGGCTTGAAGTAGATTATAGTTATTACGCATAATGATGTATTCGTTGAATCGAGATTTAACAAGGGTGAAAGTGTTCATAGTTTTTTTTTCAATGAATGGCTTAAAGCATCCTCTTAAAATATAGATGATGGATTCTCGAAGTTCATTGACAGGGTGTTTAGCACAAGAGATCAAAGTTGAGTAGCATTTTCTTTGCTGGTCGACTAATTATTCTCCAAGTGAAGATTTTTATTTGGAAGAAGATTATTTAGGAGAGATGATGACCACAACTTCGACATTTGATCGGTCCATTAACTTTCACTTTTCAAGAGACAAAACTTTATTAAGGCCCTATCGATTATAACCCCTGTTAGGATAATAGTCTGGGAACACGTCATGATGATCATCATCATTTCACGCACAACCCAACGTATGCATAGAAGGCGGCGCCCAAGTACTTTGAATATTGAATTATTAACCATTTCTAGTGAATTATAGCAATATCCTACTCTACAATTGGTTTGAAATTTCCAGTGCCTCCAGGCACAATATAAAATATTAAATGAAAATGATCACTTAGTGAAAGTTTAATATGTTGTTATCCAACAAGACATAACTTACATGTTAGACATTGGAGGTATGAACTCATAATGCCTCAGCAATTACAGTAATGAAAATATGAACATCGAAGCCCAATTCACATAGACTAGTATCACATGCAAGTGAAAATCTGAGAAGTATACTTATGAAGTTTCAAAAAAAATTCCAAGTCGAATTAAACTTACAACTAAAGAGTTTTCAAATCAAGTCTTCTCAACCAAATCAAATATTAGATGTATCGTCAACGAACAAACAAAAAGAAATGTTGGACATATTCACATTTGGGAGAGCAAACGATGATCTGCTCCGTTAAAAATCTGGAAAACTGAATAGAATAAGAAAGCCACAGATTAGTCAAGGTCACTCATCATTAGACGCCAGTTTGTCGCCATGAAACAGTTAGCATAAAGATGAAAATCAGTAAGCACACATAAGGCAGTGGTGATGGAAGAGGGTGGATATCATAAAGCACACTCATTGTTCCTGTTTCTAGTGTTCCTACTGCAACGGCATGTGGCCGACGCTTTTCTAATCTGTCCGATCAATCTTCCCGATAACAACCATCCAGCACTCACATCTGAAATGGAGCTGACATAACGGCCGACTGCCAGCGCAGCCTCAAAACCAACCAAGTCATTCGATTTGATCAATGCGAGATTTGTGATAAAAGCAGTAAACTGAAAAATGTTTGACTTTTAAACGCCTGACTGCCACTAAATCAACCCCAAAAGTGAAATTACAGGCCACAAATATTATTGTAACATGCAACGTTTCATCGTTTATGAGTATTGAACCAAGAATTTAATTGAGCTGAAGTCTTAATAAATGAACCGATGTTGTTTTTTCTGCCATAATCCTGTATCATCAATAAGATTTCATCTTACGAACTAGAGCAATGAAGTAATAACGTTACAACCCATTCAACTTCTTTTGATGCGTCAAGTAACTTCATGAGTCGTGTATGTGGTAAGGATAATTGAACATGCAAGCATCAATTAGAGATATTATTCTGTAATTGATAAAATGAAAATTATCCTACGTCAATTTTCGATTTTTTTAAACATCACTTCATTTGTCTCATAAACGTAAAATACGAAAATCAAAATAAATCAGAATGTGTTGAAAATCCATGGGCTATCAATGAACCAGAAAGAACAGGAGTTATAATCCTATCTTTGAAAAATTAATTTCAAATTTTTATTTGAGATTTATAAACTACTTTAGACTCCTTAGGAAAAGAATGTTTACTTGCTCCAGCTTCAACTCATAGTATACAACCGTAACACGTAAGAACAGTGTGATAACCATAAGAACTCTAATGTGATCGATACCATGTATCCAAATAGAGATTGAAGATTTGAAAATACAGTAATTATTGTTCAACGGACAAACTGTAGTAGGAAAAAAGTTCTTGTACAGTACTACAAATAAAGGCCAAATTGAGCTACTCGAGTATTGTACAGTAATATTAACAACCCATCTGAATGGATGCTAGCCCTTGATTGAAACAACAGGGTGGAAAGCACCCCCAACAAGAGGCACCCCATTTGTCTGTCTCAATTTCAAACAACCCCTCAACTCCTCTGCAATGAGAGCCGCACTGAAAAAGCGGAAGTTGACGGAACAAGTGTTGTAGGCCTACACTTACGCCAAGACAACTGAATTCAATGGCTTGTTTGAATATGTTTTTTCCTACAGTTACGTTGAAAAGTGGCCATTGCTGCACTGATTACAGAACGCAAAGAATCACTTTTCCGCTCTAGTGCGGGAAAAATTTTTCTGCACTCCAGATTTACAACATGGCAACGCAAAATACTTAGTAGGTTATATGGAGCAACAGTGCAGCAAAATCAAAATGAAGTTGGTAACAGTGACTGCTGTGGCTGCTATAGTGAGCAGAGGTGCAACCAAGCACAACGCGCTAATTATTATTCATTATATATTATAACCAAGGACAACGAGGACTTTAGGATTTTAGGATTAAGGTTTTTATCAATAATAAAATTACACAGAAAAACATTTGATGCATTTCAGGCAATTTTACCCATAATTACCCACTTTTCATATTCAATGGTAACTGTAGGAAAAACTTAATGTGAAATACGTGCGCAAAGTTCCTCTGCTGCACTCAAGAAACCATTCCGCCCTCGCCTACGGCTCGGGCGTAAACGTTTCTTTCGGTGCAGCAAACTGTCACTTTGCGCACTAGTTGCACAAATAACTATTGTGGGCTACTAGGAATGTGCCGAATAATTTAACATCCGTATTTTGACGAAACTCATTAGCATGAGATGTTGCCTTAAGATGGCTTTGAATATTTAACCATGTAGTCGAAGAGAAATTACAATAATGTTTACATTTCTATCATATCAGCACTGAAAAAGTAAACATAAGCTTATTCTGTGCAGTGAGTATAGAATGTATGAATGTAATAATGTATAGAATTTACATTCTATGCTCACTGATTCTATGTAGCATTATTACTGATGAAGAGGACTGGCATTGGTATTTTGTCGAAGTATATACTGCGTTTTTACAATGATTAGCACATTCTTAAGTGCTAACCAGTGAGTATAGAATGTTACATTCTATGGTGCTAACTGCTAACAAATAATAACACCATTGCTTTTCCCCAATAAATTTGAAAACAACATTAGAAGGAGAACAATATTATGATTTTAATTTTATCATTGTTTTCTCCATGAGTATATCCTCCATGAGTAAATCTTCAATTTATTTCTATGTTTATTGGTATTAAATTCTGAAAAGTGTTTATAGAGGTGATTTTCCATTCTTTATAATCTTGAAGATCACCCATCTTGGGATCTTGAAGCTATATCTCATGATCATATCAATGAATATAATATAATATCCCAACCTGATATATTGTTTGAAAACTGAATTTACCATCTTAAAGCATTCAAGGAATGATCTATTAATACTTAGATTAAACGTTGCTGAAGACACATAAAATTTATTTGTATAAAATAATCCTGTTGTACTTACCTATTTCAAGAAATTTCTTGAAAGTCTTGAAGAGAATTATTTGTTTCTTAATAATTACTCGTACATACCTAAAACAAAAAAAGAATATACGTCATTTAAAGTTGAAAGGATCTTGAAGCTATTATCTCATGATCATATCACAAAATATATAATATCCCGATCTCAGATATTGTTTGAAAAATTCAACTGTAAAGCATTCAAGGAATGATCTATTAACCGGATTTGTTAAGAGGAATTAGTATTTCGCCACACGAAAACTGTGACATAAGAAGTTATGTTTCTGGAAGAAATTCATATCACAAAGTCAGCTGATACAAAATAGGCTACTATGGTAAGAATTTGTCTCCAGAATGTGAGGCATGTCAAGCAATGCCAGTGTATAGCGGGGGTGAAATATGAGTTTCTGACTTGTCACGGCAGAAATAAGGAAATGCCAGAAGTAGATAGAGAGAGACAGAAGGAGTGGAAAAGGAATAAGTTATAAACTTGCTCCAGGGCTTGCGTGCTTCATTGATCTTAAATTCTTGACTTTATAAGATTATGTGGAAGCTCGGTTGAAATGGTGGTTTTAGCAGCCAGCGTGAGATCTTAAATGTCCAACTGAGGAAAGCTCTGATTAATTTTCATATTATTTGGAATCTATTATGACATGTTCTAATGCATTATGTTTCAAAACAGCTAATCTAAATTTTCAATGCAAGTGTATTCTATTAATATAAATTCTTTACTTGAATCAACGACCAAGAACATAAAATACCGTACAAAAGTCACAAATTAAAGGATCATATCAAGTTTTATGTTATTTTGTGATTAATTCTTTTTGCAATAAAAAAGTTATAAAGCTTTTAAAAATTATAAATACTGTATATGTGCAACAATAGTTATTTGAGCAACTAGTGCGCAAAGTGACAGTTTGCTGCACCGAAAGAAACGTTTACTGAGTGGTTTCTTGAGTGCAGCAGAGGAACTTTGCGCACGTATTTCACATTAAGTTTTTCCTACAGTTACCATTGAATATGAAAAGTGGGTAATTATGGGTAAAATTGCCTGAAATGCATCAAATGTTTTTCTGTGTAATTTTATTATTGATAAAAACCTTAATTTATTGTCAAATTAAATAAAAATGTTGTCCTTGGTTATAATATCTAATACTAATAATTAGCGCGTTGTGCTTCGTTGCACCTCTGCTCACTATAGCAGCCACAGCAGTCACTGTTACCAACTTCATTTTGATTTTGCTGCACTGTTGCTCCATATAACCTACTAAGTATTTTGCGTTGCCATGTTGCAAATCTGGAGTGCAGAAAAATTTTTCCCGCACTAGAGCGGAAAAGTGATTCTTTGCGTTCTGTAATCAGTGCAGCAATGGCCACTTTTCAACGTAACTGTAGGAAAAAATAATTAATTGCTACAAAACAATCAGACTGTAGTATTTTCTCCAATTATTTTCACTGGATTCTAGAGGAATTATATTTTTTTTCCAGACAAGCCTGGAGATGAAACTTGGAGAAGCCTCTTCTGAAAACGTCACTTCATGTTCTTAATTCCTACAGCTACCCTCAGTTTTCTTTTTGGATACCGTTCACAACCATAATTTATTCCATATTTTAACAATCAATGTTACTATATTTATATAATGTTTGTTGAGTTGGTATGATTGATTTTCTACTATCTACTGAATATGGGTAGTCTTCCCAATAACATTGTAGAAATAAAAAATGTATTCTCAATATGGTTACAATTCTCTTAAATGATTCAGCTTGAAAGGGACGCATGAATTTAAGTTCAATACAGTAATGCACAACAATAACAATCCAAAGTACTAGGTAAAGACAGCAATCGCCAAATAAATATGGATGACAGATCATTCAGAAAGCCTTTTAATCTCTTTCAACAATTTTTAAGCATTTTTTTTTTATTTTGATTAGAACATAGTGTTTAAAACACTGAGCTTGTTCTGTTCCTCTCTTCATTTGAGCCCCACTACAATACGTGTTAGCGATTCAGTCGAAGGTTTACTATTACTAACAATTAATGTGTTTCAAGAATATTGATTAATAGCGAATGTTTTGATAGTGGTGTACTGCAATAGTTTTGTGCTCGGCTCTGTTGAAGGGGACGTGATATTGTGTTTACAAACTGTTTTGAATAAATTTAATCAATCATCTGAATCTAGTTCCAGATAGGCCAACAGTGAAACCAGATTAATTATGTTTATATATACTGTAGATAAATCTTCTCATATATTAAAGCTGTATTTGATCCACACAAATATCACTGTCCCTACTGTTTTGTCAGCAGTGGGCCAAGACTATTAAAAGGAAAAGCAGGTTATGAAGTATGGCAGCCCAGCTCTGGAGCATCACATTCGACCCCGGCAGCCATTTTATTAATAATTCATGATTCACGATGTGAGACCCAGAACGAAGTTTGGAGAGTCATAGAGTAAACAAACCCCTCGCCACACCACTGGATGCAGAATGGATTCATTCGAACGACACCCCCAGGCCACAGGCTGTCTCTAGTTAGTAGTAGGGGGACGGACTACACAGCTAGTCGCTCTTCACTATAATAATAATATAGCACGTGCGAATAACAGCCTCCGACAATGCACGCTTAAATTAAATGGACGGAAGACGTTTGTTATGCACTGCAGGTTGCCGGCAATGACAGGTCTCAAATCTTTTGACAACGCACTAACTCAAGTATAGTAACTTGCTTAAGCTCCTCCTAAATGGATTTTCTGTAATAAAATTTCCAACACAGACAGCGGCGTTATAGATAGACTTTATGGTGGAGTTTCATATATGTATCGAATGAGAAAACAGTCTTTGATAATGTTCATGTATGATTTAAATAATGATCATCATGACTATGGTGGTTGTGATAATAATGATAATGATTATCATGATGTTGAAAATCGATGAGAGTAAAAAGATGGTACACGTTAAACTGACAAATTTGACAGGAGGAGGAGATCATTCCCCATCTATGAAGGATTCACCCTATTGTTCCCTGTTTGACTAAGAAGGTGGATAATTATAGTGTTGCGTTCGGAAAGCCTACACATATAATGTCTCTATACAGAATAGTTACATTGAAAACTATAATTAGACGATTGTTTGGAGGGGAACCTTCTGAAATATTACCGAACAAATCAACCAAACGTCGGTTAGAATGAATTTATGACACAGCCCCATGGTAAAGCATCTCTCTTTAGTAGCTGTTAAGCAGCATTAAACTCTGGCAACCATTGGATAATAATGGTTGGATAATAATAGTTTATTGTTTTGTTGATGTCGGAGAATCACAACTCATCACAATTAAATATCAAATAATTACTCCATTTTATTCCAACATCCAACTTACAAAATTTCCTTCAATAAAATCCAGGTACAAAATCATTTGTGCAATCAATTTATAATTATGTATATTTTATTACCTAAAAAAATCTCAGAACTACTTGGGTCATCAATGGATGAACTGAAGTTTTATAGTTTTTTATAGGGAAATGAAAATTAATGATTAGTCTCGGAGACTAGTTTTAATGACTATCAACATAGAACAAATCACCAAAATTCAGAATACACGGATAAATACACAATTTGACAAACTTTTATTGACAATGATACTATGAAATTTAACCCAAACTCAGAAATGATTAACAACTAATCAAATGTTGGTTGCCCTGCTGACTTATAGCCAAATAGTTGTCTTTTCATCCGAAAGGCTCTTGTCAGCATCCTGTGACTGGAATTCCAAATCGGATTTGGCGTTTGTCGTGTCATCACGAACACGTAAACGACCCAAACCATCCTTGTTGGGTATTTACTTCTTGAGTACTACTTTTAAGGATTGCTGAAACCAAGCTGCCGTGTTAGGAGGTGGAAATTCGCTTCCTGTCTGCGAGTGCATTCTCAAACCGTTCATTACAGTTTCAGTTTCAGAGAAATCATTCTTCTTTCATGGGAAATGAGTTCCTCAGTCATCTCAAAAGTGTTCTCTCACTTCCTGGAAGTATTGTTTCTGATTTGGGTAGACCGGTCTCAAATCTTTCAATCAACATGAAATTAGAAAACGCTTGAAAATGAGAGTTTATCTCATATTTGTTCATCTTTGAAATAAAGTGAGTGATTGTAATGGAGAATTATCAGAATCTTTTACAAATAGTATTCAAAAGACGATAGTACTAAACAAAGCTGGCAAGCATAGATCATGCTAATTATTATTCACGGAATAAATTAATAAACAAGAAGTTTCCAAAAAGACGGATAAAGTTTACTGTTCGACTGCTACTCTCTCTTAATACCGTAATTGCAGGTATAGGAAAAAATCAACGCATGATGAGAATTATCATGAGATTTTACTGACTCAATTTGGAGATGATAGCAAAATTATGGAAAGAATTAAGCCAATAAAGCACAGTACAATGATATGCAATATATAAAAATTCATTTTTATAGAAGTGGAGTAGCTATTTCTAGCCAGAAATGTATACTGGAGCATATCCTTAATAATGTAACCAGTAGAAAGAACTAAAGAGCTTGTAGCAGTTTGAATACCGTACTCAGAACAATTCTGAATTATTCTAATTAAGGAGAAGTAACGCAGTGGGTAGGAAGAAACTACTAAGAAGTTTTCCCAATTCTCATTAGCTTCATTCTCGACAAAGCTCTAAAAATTAAGTAGCCAAATCTTGCAAAAAGAAGATTTTCAACAGCAGCAAATTCTAAAGAATAGCTTTCTCTTAGCTCAATGACAGTATTAGCAGAGCTTTTTTGAAGACTTTTGTTCAAAGTACCTCAGTTAGCAATTTTGCATACTCATCGCCAATTTTGCAAGAGCCAGTCCCATTTTGTACTGATCAGTGAAACTTGCCTGTTCTACCTACTCGAGAACAGCCGCCGATGGGCGTGCAAGAAGTCATGTAATGCTACGAATGAATAGAAAGCTACAATTTGCTTCGATTACCTCACTTTTTTAAATTTATACCAAATCTTGTTCAGAACATTTTGTATTTCAAACAATAATGGAAGAATAAAAAATCCAAATAAAAAATGTATCCATGTTATAGAGAACGCTTCACTGAATTGTTTCAACATTAACATTAATAAAATTCAGGAAATTCAATCAATACATTACAAAATCACAATCGATCATCAAAATACTCTGTTTATCAGAAGAATAAAGGATTAATGTTGTGATGTACAGCTAATGTGAGGAACTGACAGATGAACTAATGTGAGGCACTGCTGATTCAGTCAAGACTATGTTATGAAATCTTAGCAAAAATCTTAGTCTGTAGTTTCTTGGAGGACAAAATTATAAAATCATATAATTATAATTATACAACTGGTATACTTTTGAAGAAAGTATTTTTCCAAGGAATGACATTGATGACAAACATAACCGCTTTCAAAATAATGAGAGATAAATGTAATTGATCAATAAACATTGTTTCTGTTGACTACGTACAGTGCATGGATCTTGGATCTGAACTCGGTCTGCTAAAAACAATAATATACGATGATACATTGAAATAAAAATGGAACACCCAATAATAAAATTCTTGCAACCATTAAAGATTTCCATTTTGCAAGCTCAACCTCATTAGTTACAAGAATGAAATACTCGTCAATAAAGTACCATTGAATTGTTACGGCCCTTGTGAGCTGTTGGGCTTGTTTTGTTCTGGTTGTATAAAATGAAACATTGGCTGGTCTGAGCGTGACGGCTACCGTCTATGAGCATCAGGGCTGAATGGATGGACCATGGACCACCCAACAGGGCAACTCCACTCCATGTTTACTTACCATCCATTCTAGACGGCATTATTAACTAGAAATATTAACGACAACCAACAATGTTAGGGATTTTCATTCTATGTGCCAAGGGCTTTCAAGGACCAGAAATTTATAACCTGTGGTAACAGGAGAAGTCTTGAGCTATTAATGCCATCTCGGCTCATCCAACTGGGTTAGTATAGCTTCTTGTCCGATTATGGATGCACGCTGAAGTGAGAAAACGTTGCAGTGCCACGTAAATCAAAAGAGAAGCCGTTGTCGGAATGTTGGGACATTTCACATAAACGGCAATCAGTCATCGATAATGGAGACTCACTTTATGACTCTTTTGTTGTGTACATAAAGAGTTAAACATTGTTCAGGTACAATAAGTAAATTTTATGGCAGCTTGTAAACGTTGTTTAATAGTTTTATATTAAATTGAATCAGATACCAACGCCTAGTTACACACTTTCCAAAGGACTGCGAGATTAATATCAGGCCTGAATGTATTCGAGTTCATAATAGTTATTTGTGCAACTAGTGCGCAAAGTGACAGTTTGCTGCACCGAAAGAAACGTTTACGCCCGAGCCGTAGGCGAGGGTGGAATGGTTTCTTGAGTGCAGCAGAGGAACTTAGCGCACGTATTTCACATTAAGTTTTTCCTATAGTTACCATTGAATATGAAAAGTGGGTAATTATGGGTAAAATTGCCTGAAATCCATCAAATGTAAATCTGTGTAATTTTTATTATTTATAAAAACCTTAATCCTAAAATCCTAAAGTCTTCGTTGTCCTTGGTTATAATATATAATAGTAATAATTAGCGCGTTGTGCTTCGTTGCACCTCTGCTCACTATAGCAGCCACAGCAGTCACTGTTACCAACTTCATTTTGATTTTGCTGCACTGTTGCTCCATATAACCTACTAAGTATTTTGCGTTGCCATGTTGCAAATCTGGAGTGCAGAAAAATTTTTCCCGCACTAGAGCGGAAAAGTGATTCTTTGCGTTCTGTAATCAGTGCAGCAATGGCCACTTTTCAACGTAACTGTAGGAAAATAAAATTAGAGTGAGAAAAAATAAACCAATATTTCTGACTTCATCGATTCACTTTTACAGATGAAAATAAATTGGAAGTTGCATTTGTTCAAATGCTATCATATTTAGCAATACGCTTTTTATTGAATACAGTTTTAGAAAGAATGTTAATTGTAGCACATTCTTTCCAATCATACGTAAATGTAACAACGTAGAATATTTTCTATTATTGAAATTGAGATATTTTACAGCGGCATATATATTAACTTGGAATGCGTTTTTGCACCACCGATCAAATGACAAGAAGTCATTTATTGATAATATGAAGTCATTCAATTGAGAAAATAGTTAATTTCCCCTTCAGACAGAACGTTTTGAATTGAGACAGAGCAATGTGTGAGCGCCAGAGGCGATGGCCGTTGGCGGTATGGGTCGCTGGAGAGAGCGAAGAGTCAAAGAGTGAGAGAGTGTGACCAGAGTGCACTGGCCAGAAACCAATGCAGTCCAGTCGGCCAACAGTCAAAGGGAAATTATAAATAGATTCATTCAATTTAGTGACGTCATTTCCGGAGGAACATAAACAGTAATGGCCCTGGTACTCGCACCGAACAGAAGGGTTCAAGTTCATAGTGTTGTGCCGTATTATAATCAGAAGTGATACAGACGGACAGCAGTGTCTTTGTACGCGGACAGCGCATCAAAGAAAAGCATTTCTATACTTCAAATTCTTTGGCGGGTCGTCAAATGACCACCCCCCTCCCCCCTCCATCCTATTGAAGGTGAAGGCTCCCAAGAGTGTTGTTGATGGTCAACTCTTTTTCGGACGAGATACTACATCCAGCTCACATTGAATGTGAATCACATAATCAAATCAACATTATTCAATACACTTTAGAATCGACTCAATACTGCTTTTAAGGATACATTGTGACAAGAGCAATAACAATAATAATGAGCTACAGAAATGAAACAAAAGTCATTCGTCCTGATTCAATCAAATACAATATTACAGTATTAGAACAATATTACTTGAGTTTACTAGAACTGGATTTATTGATCAGCCAGACAGACAGTAGTACTGTAGATGTAAAATATAACCTCGATTGTGTACAGTATGTAGTTCGTAGAGAGTTTAGAATGTAACATTCATTCTTGTAGTACGTTGTGTCCGGAATAAACAGGAGTGATTATGTGATCTATATAAATGAAAATCGAGCCTCCAATTTTGACATTCAATAACTTTTTTATGAGTGCACCGAATTTGATGATTTTTTTAGTTGTTTGTTATGTTCAGAAGCAGGTTTATGGCCTATCAAATTTATGATCCGACTTCAGGACTCATTCCAACGGTCCTTCAAAGTTTACATGTAATCCTTATAGGAGAAGATTTGTGAGCTGGCCACACACTGAAAATCAGCTGTTTTTCTACTGATTCACAAAACTTTAATCCTAATGATAATGCCGCGGTACGACGTCCAAACTTGGGTCGTAGAACTCGAAATGCTGTAAATTTAGAAGATTTACGGGAAAATCAGCAGCAAGGAGATATACCATTCAATTTCCCTGCAAGCTGCATTCAACTATATCTAAAAATACAAACTGCTGCACAACTAACTGAGCACATAGAAAGTCCATATTGAGAGATAAATCACGCCTCCTCCTCATGAGATGCATTAACTACTTATCGGTACGAAGTTAGCAGGGCCAGCTAGTTTCAAAATAATAATGTGTAGCCAAAAGATTGAGTTCTGTTGAGCACTCTCGACAATACTATTTCATTTGGTTTAAAATAAAAGTGCTAAAACTGGAAAGACGACTGAAAAAGTATTATTCTTCATATACTGTTATTCTAACAATTATTTCTTCACAATTCCATTGATAGAGTTATATAATAATAATGTCTATCAAAACATTCAGGAATATAGTAGCCTGGTTCAACTCACAATTGCAAGTAGAAAAGCAGAAAAAATCAGGACGAATGTTTTCTACAATCAAAAAACGTTCCATCAAAATCTGTCACATCAATTTATCACGGAGTGAGAAAATGAGGAGAAATGTTCACACTTTTTATCCAGCTGAAGATTGATGAGAAGAAATATTTTGAATGTAATAAATTCGTGCGATACCGTCAGCCTACATCGTATTGTTCCCTTGCATTTCCTCCGGCTATTAACTTGCAGAGGATCGGATTCGAAAAGAAGTTAGTGAGGAATGCTCAGCACCGGGCAAACACCCACAGCCACGAAAATACGTTCGTGTGGGAACGCTCTATTAGCATTTTAATGTATTGTCTGTAGCTTTGTTTGTGGTTGGAGGCCGGAAACTGATTGGGCATCGGAGTCTGAGAAGGATGGACTCAACCACGGCCCGAATTTCGGCGTCCGCTCTGACTCGAATGCATTTCTCTCATTACAAGGCAGAAGGCAGAAGACACGCTTCATCGGTTTTCGTAAACATCGAAAACCACTTTCAACGCGGCGCTCCGACATTGCACATTGAATCAGGGCAACCATCATACATCCAGAGTGAGTCTGTGTGCAGAAACAATAATTTATATTCCATGAGGGATATTGTAATTCCTCGAGAACAGAGGGTTTGCGGTTGTTAAGCCAAGGATAGTGTATATTTATAGCTATTTCGCCACACTGCACAGAAAGCAGCTGTTTTCCAGTCCCTACGTAGATCTGAAAGACCTTGTTTGCAGACGACGTCAGAAAAGGGTTTCTTTTCCGGTCTAGCCCAGAAAGTTGTCTCTTTCCAGCCGCTCATGGAAGTACCGTAGTTAATAAGTCATCCGCTAGTTCGGGCGAGTGTCCACTTTCATCATCAGTGCTGAAGTCGCCATGATTTCAGTTCCAGTTTCGAATCAAACTAATTCGCTTCGCAACCAGTTTTATTCAATTATTTATTGTTGATTAGTGCATTCCGAATTTTCAAAAATGCTTGAAGATGACTGTGGTATTCCAAGTGAAATTTTAAAAGAATCTGAAATCCTGACTGCAAATCTTCTACCACTAAAATCAAGAGATATGTACGATAGCTTAACGAGTATTCTTTATTTTGTATTTTTTATTTATTTTGTCAGCAATACCTGTAGTGTGGCGAAAAATATCGTTCGCACCACGGGCAAAAATGTTTTTCCAGCTCTCAATCTTTTCTAGTCCTCGGCCTACGGCCTCGGACTTGAAAACCGATTTCGAGCTGGAAAAATCTCATTTTCTGCTCTAGGTGCGAAATATACTATTCTATGTACAGTGATTATTTTCTGTTGACAATCAGAATTATAAAAAGTTGTAGATTTCCTATTTGAACTAATCTGTGATACCGGTACACCAACAGAGTACAAATTCAATTCTGGATGAGACCTGTAGGCCCTATTTGAATTTCGGTTTGTACTAAACATGATTAGAATCAATAATCAGAAAAATCTTAATAAATAGTGTATTAGTATAGATAGTGTATACAAATAGGATACAAATAAATACAGATAGTGTATATGTATAGATATTCTATTGGTTGTTAGCAACATTTTCATTGTTAGATCTGACTGATCTTCATCAATTCTTGACGACCTAAAAATAATTTACCGATTAATCTACTGACTATTTATTAAGATTTTTCTGATTATTAATTGATTATTGATTCTAATCATGTTTAGTACAAACCGAAACTCAAATAGGGCCTACAGGTCTCATCCAGAATTGAATTTGAACTCTGTTGGTGTACCGGTATCACAGATTAGTTCAAATAGGAAATCTACAACTTTTTATAATTCTGATTGTCAACAGAAAATAATCACTCCTATCAAAGCAATTCTTTTGAAAACTTTTTGAAACTTTCCAATTTCATTGAAGTTTCTATTGTTGTGATAATTGAAACAGTGAGAATGTGTCTGACATTTCAAACCAATAACCACTTTATGAAGAATGGACATTCAAAAGCCTTTCACTTCACCCAACTACTTTTTCAGACTACAGAGAAAAATACAGTAGGTTATTTGAATCATTTGTTCAATCGACAGAATGTAACATGAAATATCTGTTAATGGAGATGATAGAATCATTAGGACGTCGGTTGTTTTAATTATTTATCATCTATTCATTGTATTAAATTCACTTAATCTCAAAATTGCATGAAATAAATAGTTATTTGTATATCTAGAGTGAAAAGTAAGACTTTTTCTCCCTGAGGGAAAAAGTTTGAAGCCCGAGGCGAAGCCGAGGGCAACAATTTTCCTGAGGGAGAAAAAGTATTTTTCGCTCGTGATGTACACAACATTTTTCCTCCATCTACATTTTTTTTATAGAAACTGCAAATTAAATCATTCTAATAACTTACGTATTGGTGACAATGTTTCCTAACAACTTAACCTAAAAACTAAAACCTAAAAACCGGTCGTCTGATAGGCACTGCTGATTGCGCTATCTATCGGCCAAAGTTGTAACAATCATATCAGCTGAGCTACCAAAAATGGCTGACTGCAGATCACGCGGTTCAGATTTGAATTGCAGAATGCAGATCAAGAATATTTGTTGGCTGGTATTTTGAATAGAATAAAATATTTTAAAAATTGTATGAATTTTTATCGTCTACCAATATTAAGAATATAATATTATACAAACATATATTTCATGAGTTGATCAAATTTCTGGTTGTGGTATTGAATTCAGTTGACTCAATGACAGACACCTCTATTACGCTTTCTCATCTGAGCTTAGACCTTCTAACCTATTACCATGTAAGTTTTTTAAATAGAGATGCTTCCCATGTTATTTAAATGGAGTCACTTTTACTCCCTAGGGAGTTTTTCTGTTTTTTACTACCTAGAGCGAAAAAGTGACACTTTAGTATTATGTTTCAGGGAGTAAAGTAAGTACTTTAGACAGTAGGTGGAGGAAAAATATATTTTTAGCATCACTATCACAGTTTGATATGGTGACAATATTATTTGAGTTTTAGTAGGTTGATGGTTGAACAACCTATTCCCTGTATTTTTCGTTAGGGCTACTCTGGAATAGAAATAAATATGATGCTATTATCAAGTTAATGATAATGTCAAGTTATTACTTGATAATGGCATCATAGCCGAAACATGTTGTGAATAAACAATTAAAAAAGGGTGCTTCGATTTTTATTTCTAACCTATTTCCTATTTGTCTTTTCAGCTCTCACCATCCCTCGAACTACTATTTTCACAAAATCCTTCTTAGTCAGTGCCTGTCGTGCATGGAATACACTTCCTGTTTCTATCAGGTCTATCGAGAGCCGAGCGAGCTTCAACCTGACTTTAAAAAAACATATTTTGGAACAAATGACTGAAACTGTCCGGCCCTAGAACGATCACATGACAACCATCCCTCACCCATTCCACCAATAAAAACCTTTAAACCATGTTATAGAACGAATTGTATATATATATATATATTATATAAACTCATGTTATTTCAATTATCCACTGCATACTGCTGTATATTACTGAAATTTGATAACCCTGATCTACTTTCAGCCTACTTCATTTTATTAATCAATTATTTGATCTTATCTACCTATATAATTATTTTACTTTATCAATTTTCTGTTTTTTTTTTTCTCTTCAATATTCATATTGATAAAAACTTTTACAATATTTCCATTAATAAATAAATCCTTAGTTTAAATAACGAAATTAACGTTTTGGTAGAGAGTTAGTGGGGAGGATATTTTTAGTATTCTTCCCAAAGAATGGACATTGATATGTCCAAAGCTCCGCCAATTTATGTAGATGCATAACAATATGATTATTATCTATAGTTATTATATTACAAATTGCTTTTTCATATCATATACAGTTCAATAGTTATTTTCTTAGTCTATATTATGTAAATTCATCTATAACTTTGCTGTATCGTAAGCTATTGTATACAAGTGTATAAGCCAGTATATATTGTAATCTACATAAATAAAGTACTCAATCAATCAATCATCCTTATGTTTCTCACGTAACAAACACACTCGGGATGGAAACTCGCCAGAAAGGCGGTAGAATTAGGAAATCGAGAGAAAGAGAGGACGAGAGAAATGGTGGTAGGTGGTAGCAGTCACCCATCGAAAAATAGTCCAGGAACGCGGAACATTGTCGACTGCAAAGGATCACGACATTCTCTCTCCTTCAGATCTGTGATTTCCAAGCAGATTTATTCAAGCCCGCACTCCTCTATTTGGAGAACAAGTCCCTCCAACCGCATTTACAGAATTCCACTTCAAAGGTTGTTCTATTTATTTAACACAACGCTATTAACGGCAACCACTGTTACAAAAGAGAGAATGTCAGTTTTAAAAAATCATGTTTCGAGAGTTACTAACAATTTTTTACTCGTTTATTCCCGTTACTCTTGCCAATTAAATAATAGTGGAGGAAAAGGAGTAGAGTCATTTATGATTGCGATCTGCAATGTAAGAGTATAATTGTCGTATGTATACATTTAAACAAATAGTTGTGAATCCCTGTTATTTAAATTGAGTTTTCCTACAGTTACGTTGAAAAGTGGCCATTGCTGCACTGATTACAGAACGCAAAGAATCACTTTTCCGCTCTAGTGCGGGAAAAATTTTTCTGCACTCCAGATTTGCAACATGGCAACGCAAAATACTTAGTAGGTTATATGGAGCAACAGTGCAGCAGAATCAAAATGAAGTTGGTAACAGTGACTGCTGTGGCTGCTATAGTGAGCAGAGGTGCAACGAAGCACAACGCGCTAATTATTAGTATTAGATATTATAACCAAGGACAACGAGGACTTTAGGATTTTAGGATTAAGGTTTTTATCAATAATAAAATTACACAGAAAAACATTTGATGGATTTCAGGCAATTTTACCCATAATTACCCACTTTTCATATTCAATGGTAACTGTAGGAAAAACTTAATGTGAAATACGTGCGCAAAGTTCCTCTGCTGCACTCAAGAAACCATTCCGCCCGAGCCGTAAACGTTTCTTTCGGTGCAGCAAACTGACACTTTGCGCACTAGTTGCACAAATAACTATTTTAATCCTCAAAACTTTTTGAATTTGAAATTTTGAAATTCTTGGAGGTAATCAATATTTTCTAAATATTCTTGTCGCTATTATTTTTTCAAACACTTTTATGTTAATTTCAAAACTAAATTCATATTTGAAATTGAATTTACAATTGAATGACAAACAGAAAGCGGGGAAATTGTTATCATTGAGATAGGATATGTTTATATTATAGATTAGATTATATTATCGGAGTCTCAAATACTCCTGCCGAGTCTAGAATATTCGAGTACTGTAATTAAAGTGATAGAGTCTGTCAATTTGAGTAAAACTAATTTTTCATGAAAACAGAATATTCATTATGATTTGTTTTATTATATAATAAAATAAGTATAAGTTACATGAATGTGTGTTACATGAATAGTACTGTCAATTTGAGTAAAACTAATTTTTCATGAAAACAGAATATTCATTATGATTTGTTTTATTATATAATAAAATAAGTATAAGTTACATGAATGTGTGTTTCCATTATGTATCTATAAGGTTTGATGAAGAAGTTGAATTCATCTCCTTCAGGAAATTGTCAAAAGACAAATCAAAAGTAAAAAGTGAGAGAACTGTTGTGAAAAAGAGTGAGTGTGAGTAAGAATGCGCCGCTTGAAATTTATTGGGTTTTTGGGAGCGATGAACTCACATCTTCTTGACAATTCCGTCTCACTTATTGTTTTTATTTTCCATGCACTAGTATTCATGTTTCCCAATTATTACAAGCTCTTGTTCATGTAATTGTTAATTCTTTATGTCTTTTCACCAGGTCCTGAATCCTGAACCATTCCATATTCCATGACTTGGAATTGATATTGGTTAATAAAATATAACTATAATCTATGAAATAGTACCTACTATCATAGCGTAATGATACTGTTTAATTTGTCTTTTTATTTGTTTCTGCTACTATAGAGTCTTGGCTTCACAGGCTTCACGCCGAAATAAATATGTTGTTGAGACTGGAATAAATGAAAATTTAGCATGTCAATGTCTACTAAGATAAGAAGTTTCCTGTTGCCTGTCCAGGGCGTAGTTACTCAGATGGAGACTCTATTTCAAAGAAAAAATATCATTATTTAATCTAACTTTCAATGTTCGATAACAAACAGTATTTATCAAAACTAAATAAGTCAATTAGACCCACATAGTAAAGAATACATTATCTTCTGTTTCTGTCTAGAACAGGAATTACATAATCCAATTTGCCCGGGGAAATGATCTCGTACAGTTATACCATAATGTGAAAATGAACCAAAATTCATGCTTTCTTGGAACAATGCCAGAGAACCTGATGACCTTTCGATTTTTTCCTCTTGATCGATAAACACTAAACTTGATTCTACATTCATTGAATGCATAAAAATGTATTTTTTGTCTCAGTTCACGATGATCGTTTTTCTACAAACAAGGCCGAATTTATTCATTTTTAATTCATTGGCTTCTCTCCTCTAAATGCTAATGAGAGCGATTTGAAACGCCATTAGAAACTTGTTCTCGCCTCCGAACGATTCGAATGCATCTTTAAACACACCTACTCAAATAAAAAACATAGGTGTAATAAGTACTGTCGTGTAGATCATAATGAGTTGAACTAATAATACTATTTTACAACAAAACGAAAGTGAACTTCAACCTTGAACGTAATGTGTGGTCACTTGAGTTCTTTCCCTGGGAGCCTTTTATACTTTTATAATGCAAAATTTTAATTTGAATTTTTTCGAATTTTATTTTTTTACTCGCTACTTAAACATCATGTTGTTGAGCTCCAGGCTACTATTCTGATATGTATTGAATTAGTATCACAGCCTATGTTAGTATACTTGCTAAATGCGATAACTTACACCATTAAAAAGTATTTTTCGCCACACTGCACAGAAAGCAGCTGTTTTCCAGTCCCTACGTAGATCTGAAAGACCTTGTTTGCAGACGACGTCAGAAAAGGGTTTCTTTTCCGGTCTAGGCCAGAAAGTTGTCTCTTTCCAGCCGCTTATGGCTGGAAACAACGCACTAATTATTATTAATAAGTCATCCGCTAGATCGGGCGAGTGTCCACTTTCATAATAAGCTGAAGTCGCCATGATTTTAGTTCCAGTTTCGAATCAAACTAATTCGCTTCGCAACCAGTTTTATTCAATTATTTATTGTTGATTAGTGCATTCCGAATTTTCAAAAATGCTTGAAGATGACTGTGGTATTCCAAGTGAAATTTTAAAAGAATCTGAAATCCTGACTGCAAATCTTCTACCACTAAAATCAAGAGATAGGTACGATAGCTTAACGAGTATTCTTTATTTATTTTGTCAGCAATACCTGTAGTGTGGCGAAAAATATCGTTCGCACCACGGGCAAAAATGTTTTTCCAGCTCTCAATCTTTTCTAGTCCTCGGCCTACGGCCTCGGACTTGAAAACCGATTTCGAGCTGGAAAAATCTCATTTTCTGCTCTAGGTGCGAAATATACTATTCTACCGGTATTTCTGAGTTAAACATTGAATTTTCTACAAGATTAGTATGTTGATTCTATGAATTTGGTACTTACTCGTTTTTTAAATAGCATGAAAGTTAATAATTTTCCAAGGGCAAGATGATAATTCATAAAAAACAAAGATGATAATTGACATAGAACATGAAGGAATATTCTCAAAATTGAATAGATTCAATGAGTTGAGGAGTTTGAAAAGAAGCATGCAACTGCTGTACAAAACTTTAGCCTAATCTTCACTTGAAATCCAACACTCCTTTTTCAAAGTTATCTCGCCTCGCAGACCCTAAAACATGAGTATGGCTTCGCGAGGGGAAACGATACCAAACCGAAAACATCAGTCACTGTTGATAGTTTTACTATAACTGGTCGAGATAGAATTCAAAACAAGAAAAATAATACATAGAAAATTAACAGTGGAGAATAAAATTGAAAATTTGCAGGGGAGTTCTTGGATTGAGATTTTTTTGTAGTATCAACTACTTCATCCTAAATTGAAGTTTTCTCGAATTAAATGACAAATAGGTCACGTTCCTTATTAATTTTAAAATTTAGATAAGAATTCACAATTTATTACTAGAATGCATATACATTTTAGTTTTGTTTTTCATAATTATTGAAGTTTAATTAAATTGGAAAAATCGAGATGATAGTGATAAAAATCACAAACATACAAACCAGACTCACGTTCCAAGACGTATTTTGATAAAGTCATCAGCTTACCTGAAACAAGTAAAAATATGCATGAGGACATTGATTAATACGGAGGAATAACAATTGAAAAGTCATGATGATTTTTTCCATAGAAACTCTTGTAGAAACATTTGACTAGTTGCCCTTGTAAACGGGTGGATTAAATTCATCAAATACAATGATAATTTTATAATATTATGATAATCATTTCTTAATCATCAAAATGTGAATGGAAGATGAATAATGAAATAGAGAACTTCTTCTTAAAATACTTAGGTATGACAGAAAAAATCGTCCTTGAAACGGTTTGAGACATTGACATGGTGGATTTCCTCCTTATAATCCGTTAAATTGGAAGTATCAAATTTCGATAAACTTGAGGCCTACTTGTTTACTCGATGAACGCTGTTGATGCTTGCGAAAATTATGACCTAGAAAAGTTATCAATATCAAGTGTCTATGGGCTCCTCATGAACTTTTTCGGTGTGCATTGGGAGTAGGCTAATGATGTGTTACATCCTACATTTTCCAGACGGGGACCTTATATCCTGCTATCGCTGTGAACACGAATATAATGATATGAAATATCCTACTTATGATAAAGGGTTGAGAGTTATCGTATAGTTTAAATATTTCTAAATTGAAGAAGGAAACCCTTGAAAAACACATGAATCAAAAACACATGGAAAGATAGGCTTAAAAACGATGCACTGCGAGAAACGATATTTTGTTTTGAAAAAATTACTGAGAATGATGATTTTGACCGTATTAAAAGGTGAAAAGGGATTAAAATCTGGAATTGATGGCTATTGAAAATTGAAGTTTTTATGATCCTGACATTGATTAATATGAAATTTGAACCATCAAGCGGAACTGAATAATAAACCAATGTACAAGCCTATTACAAAGCTATAAGCATTAACGATTATCGACAATATTGCCATTTTATTGATCAGCAACTCAATCTCAATGAACAATCTCGTAGTGAAATCTGATACTGCATTGTTGGGTACTTTGCCAAAAAGGGTCAAAGAGATCAATCTTGTTTAATGGGGTTCCAATCAACCAAAAAACTTGTTTAGTTGTATCATAAGCTATATAACTACCTAATATCATCAATAATAACTGAGAGAAAGTTTAGCAATTTGTCGGATTCAATTTTTTCTTCGTATTAAAATTGCAAATCGTATGCTAATAATGCATTATAACAGGGCTAATAATTAAAATCCTAATTACAAAGCAGTTATGAAGTGAGGTGAATGAAATTCGAGACACATGGACATAATAATCACCAGTTTGTAACCGCCAATGAGAGTGGAGTTCCTGCATTGTGGCGCCAAACTCAACACTTTTTTCCTGTATCAATACCCGCAACCCGCAACACAACATATTCTCAAGATAATTTCTTTGCTCAAGGCAGTAATTTAAAATTTTTCTTTGTTATACCATAGAATGTTTTTCAGAAAACCTAGACTTTCGGAAATATACTTTTCCTACAGTTACGTTGAAAAGTGGCCATTGCTGCACTGATTACAGAACGCAAAGAATCACTTTTCCGCTCTAGTGCGGGAAAAATGTTTCTGCACTCCAGATTTGCAACATGGCAACGCAAAATACTTAGTAGGTTATATGGAGCAACAGTGCAGCAAAATCAAAATGAAGTTGGTAACAGTGACTGCTGTGGCTGCTATAGTGAGCAGAGGTGCAACCAAGCACAACGCGCTAATTATTAAGTAGATATTATAACCAAGGACAACGAGGACTTTAGGATTTTAGGATTAAGGTTTTTATCAATAATAAAATTACACAGAAAAACATTTGATGCATTTCAGGCAATTTTACCCATAATTACCCACTTTTCATATTCAATGTTAACTGTAGGAAAAACTTAATGTGAAATATGTGCGCAAAGTTCATCTGCTGCACTCAAGAAACCATTCCGCCCTCGCCTACGGCTCGGGCGTAAACGTTTCTTTCGGTGCAGCAAACTGTCACTTTGCGCACTAGTTGCACAAATAACTATTTCCGAATACCGTACTCAAGAACGTCTATGGTAATTATGGAAACCATAATTTCCAAAGATTCGATCACATAGTATCCACATTACATCTATAATTTTTTTTAACCTCGATCCTCAGTTAAATATGTAATAAGTTTGCCCAATAAGTAATAGTGAGATGTGAAAGTATTCAATGAAATATTTATATTCTACTGAAATGGCAGAACTTATTACATTGAAACTGTACCCACTTAAACTGACATAACCTCAAAAAGGCAGCGAGGCGAACCGAGATTTGACAAAATATCAATTAGAGACATTCATGAAAAATCATAGAGCTAAATTCATACCAATGCAATGAATTGGTAGTAATTATTTGAATTGGGGTTATGAAAATATATTATAGGTTTACCTAATAAATTCTATCAGTTTTATCTTATTTATCAGTTCGGATCTCATTCACATTCACTGCTAAATATCGGTAGTACTCTATAGTATATTCAATAAAACATTACACAGGATAACTTATTTCTCAAATTTCCTTTAATATAATATGTAATGTGCTTCAGTGGAGTTCACAATTAGCACTGATTTGAGAACAATTTGTATTGGAGGAAAGCAAGGAGCATAGTTCAGTATTCAGCAAGCGAAAGGCTATAAAATACTAAGATAACATCCATAAATCTAGACTAATTCATGGTTACATATTTGATAAATTGTTGTTTTCTATTATTAGTGACATTAATCGCGAAATATTATTTATATAATCGATGGAATGTGTTTCTTGAAAAACTTGATAAATTCATAGCTCCCCTATATCAGTATGAATTAATGTTAAAAACAATAAATTAAATGTATATTTGAACAATATATAATTCTAATAAATTTGAAGATAACATGTCTCAAATTCCCTCATGCATCGATTGATTTCTCTATGTCAATAGATTTCAACTGCTGTAATTTGAATATCTGTTGTTATATCAAGAAGGGAGTGGATGAATGGCTATCTATAACCTATGAAATTCAATTACAGAGAAACCTCATTAATATGAAACTCAGGGAACCAAAACTTCGTATAATAAATTTGGGCTTCTCATTATTGTTTTAGATGATGAATGAATTCAATATTAGAACCATTGAGAACAAGAATTAAGGTTCACCTTTATTATGATGTCTAGTTCTAATCAATGTTGATTAATTACCTCTCATCTTGAATTAAGTCCTTCTCTGGCAAAAGCGCGCAACCCCATGTGCACAGGTAGATAGATGTTGGACCCAGCGAGGTAAGGCTAGGCTATTTAATTATGTTTTTCAATTAGAACAAGAGACCAGAACCAAGACTTATAATAATATATAAAACAAAGGATCTTCCACAAGTCAATGATCTTCTGATAATTATCAACTACTTGGTTGATGAGTAATGGCTGGTGGATCTTGCTGGCAATAATTCAATGAACAATGATTTAATAAACAGGTGCTATTAGATTTTTATCTTATCCGCAACTAAATTGCTCAACTCAAAATGTATATCCCAGGAATTGATTCTGCAATAGGCTAAACTAGCAACGACTACTTGAGAAGTAGTTAAGACTTTGCAGTTTGTAATGCTATAGAAACCAGTTTTGCTAAAGGATTGAGACTGCCATTAGTGAATATAAGCTAGTTTGCCGCAAGCTGATCGGAATGAAGCTGAGTGTAATGGCTTCCACTCTTCCACCTGAACCAGAATACCTAATGGTTGAATTGGTAACATTTTTTTCAGATTATAAGACAATTGAGCAATTTAGTGTTTGTCTCTATTGTTTAACGGTCAAGTGATGAAGGGAAGTATCCCTTCAAAGGGTTAAAAGGTTTTATAAAGAGTATCCTATAAAGGTCCAAACTATACAGTTTCATGTGAAAACATTACAGTAATACCTCAATTTTCGCATATTTCATGATATTTCTTTTCTAAATATTATAGTCGAACTCTTCAGTCTGTATATTTGAATTCATTGTGTTATTTTACTCTTACTGGTAATTATTTTTAACGCTAGTACATAAGTTGAATTTTTGTTTGTTAAACACATTAATAAAGGAATCTAAATCTGACTAACTCAACCATTGAGTTTTCAGAGGAGATTATCATACTGTTTAAAAATCAATTGAATTAGAAAATTGGACGAGATCGAATCATCAACCTTGTCCGACGCGTAACCAGTCAAATTCCATTGAAATTTTCGTGATTTGAGGTTTTTCCAACTTTCAGTCGTGTTTGACTAAATGAAAATTATTGATGTGTCAACCACGATAAGTTAATGCACGTACTGCTTTATTTGTCACGCCACTTTGGTGCCACAGCTATGTGTTTAGGGCTTCAAGGTATTATACGACCTCATTTGTGTCTTCCTTGTGCGATAACTCCAATATTATGCACGTTTTGACATTGAAAATTTTTATGATGAATAGTGTTAGTAGAGCAATAACTTCTTGAGAGAAGAGCTTGAGATGAAAATAAAAGTATAAAATATAAGACCTGAAAATTCTACTGAAAAATATTATAAATACAGTCTGATTCGCTGCAGATACTTAAAAGCATTGAGGAATTTTCATACACGAGGACGAAAAGAAATTGAAAATCGAACGGTGTGATCTAACAGGAAAATTGTCCGATCAACCTCATCCACAGCAAATAATTTTAAACATTGCAATATGTTTACATGCAAGTGGATATATCCCTGGCATACCAGTTTAAAATTGACAAATAGTGAACCCCATATAGGTGGAACTCTATATTTTTATCATGATCACTTCAAATAACAACTATTAATCAAGTCGAAAAGAGTTAATAGTACGAACAGTGGGAACTTGCGGCCGGTCGATGTTATAAGTTATAGTTAGTAGAATTATAGTTCGATAGTTTTTCCTGTCGAAGAATGAAGAGGAAAGAGCATGTAAATAACTAACTACCTTACTCAAGTTCGAGCCTCACTTTTCTGTTTTTCAACCAAGTGTGGTGTGGTCTAATTTGAAGGAGCGTCACATTTATCCCAGGGACATTTCAGTGATGTACATCTCACACCTCCACAACAATAATGGGCCCTATTCTTCTTTGACAAACTGACCAGATCGTAGACCTCCTATACGAGGAGAATACGCCTTTTGAAATGGAAATGTTCTAGCATTCACTGTTTCTGTGAGGAATTGGAGTGTTGTTTCAATGACAATAGCAATATTGAAGCCTCCAACGTTTTTTATCGAAGAAGTTGAACTGGAGAAGAAAAGTATTGAACGGACACCCAAACTGTATCAATAAATCACTGTGACAAAGGAGAGAAGATACCGATTCTTCTAAGAATTAGGATGTTACTTGTGGCCTTAGTGAGTAATTAAATCAATTCAAGTCGATGGTTGATTATTTCTTCAAAGCAATCTATCGTCTTTCTCACATTGTTTTTACGTGTTTTCATGCTAGTATACTACACAATTTGGAATTTAAAACAATATAAAGGAAATATAAAGAATCGAATCCTGGTCCAAAAGAATTGGGTAAGTCAGTCCAAAGTCAAGTTTCTAAGAAAACTTAGAAGGCTTATCTTCATTAATCTGATCCTTCTTAGTACAGCAATATGCAGAGTTCATTCCTAATCTTCAAGAATTGAATAGTAATGTTTCCATACCCCCCCCTGCAACTAAAAATATACAGCAATGTTGTACAGAGCATAGGGAGTTTTATACAATTTCGTATGCTACTTGAAATATCTAATACTCCTTATTGGGATTCGATATTCATTGATATGTATAAAAAATACTCAATTGTTGATTTTGGATGATACCGAGACATCAACATTCAACAACAAAAACAGCTGCATACAAATAAAAACAATTCCCAGAGGCCTTATAAAACCATACTTACTGTTTTTTAATTGATGTATGAGAGATATGGAAGAGAATACAGTAATTCATCAATAATTAATAATGGGCAGAAAGTATCATCAGAGATAAAACTTACTTATATGCTGACGCTGAATACAAACCCGATTTTTTTAGAGCCAGAGTTCTATATTTTGATGTGAAAAAATTCGATTAGAAGACAACAGAGAGACTACGACGGGATCTATTCTTAGAAGAGGGTGGGTCGTGGGTGAGAAGCCAAGGGGTTCAGACACAATATGTGCTCACCCTCCAATTAACAAGTGCGGGATATTCTGCAAATGCGTGTTCCTATCTATCGATTGCACGCACTCATTTCCAGATCCGAGGGTTAGGAGGGTTGTCCATGTCCGCACAACAGCCAAGAACTATTACTGCAGTGACTCATTTCAATGGGGAGACTGCGCTTAATCATTCAAGCTCAAGGACATGACCTAGCTCAAAAGTATACAATTGGGGAAGCGTCTACGACGAAGCTCAGAAGAGAGATCTGGCATCTGGGACCTGGGATTAGCTAGACAACTGCTAACTTTCCCAACCAATTGTTCAGCTTCTTCACAAATTTAGTTAGACTCCCTTATCTTCAATAAGTCTTAATTTGGCAATAGCAGTTTCAGCTTATTTGTTGAGAAAACAATACCGAACTTACTATAGTGAGGTCCACGTTATAATGGCAGTGGATAAAGATAGGAGAATAGCGATGCCGATTCTCTGCATTAATTAATTATATTTCTACATGTCAAAAACATAATTGGCATCGTTGTGGACCTAGAAAAGGATAGTACCACCGGCTTTGTCGAATGATAGACAAGGATAGCAAAACCAAAGTTGATCAAATACTGTCATTATAACGTGGACCTCAATATAGCAATTTCCTCTTCAATTTAATATAATAACTCATTCTTTCATCTATAAGTTTCAGGACTTAGTTGTTTACATATAATACTTCTAAAATAATTTTTTAACTCTATGGAAACAATGAGGTGTGCAATAATTATTTCTGATGTATGCTTTGAAGTGGAATTCAATGCTGATGCCACTCAATCCGAGAGATACTTTGCCAACATAAGATACTTTGGCCTAGATTTTCCTGATTGGCCTATGACAGTTGGTTAGATCTATGCCTATAAGTATAATTTATTACCTGAATTTATTTTACCAATTGGTCGGTAGTATCATACAATAATCATTGAATACCAACTTGTATTATCTTTGCAGTTATAATATAATTATGATCATTGATTCTTGAACCAACTTATGTCGGGTTGTGTTCTGAATTGCCAAAGGTTTTGGAGAAATGCACAATAAGGAAAGTTATCAATGGTCGGTATATCAATTATTAAGGGAAGTTATCAATGCTTGGTATGTCAATTATTAGTTATCAATCTCAATAATTTTAATAGTTAATTTAAACTATAGAACACACTGCAATGAAAAACATCATTTTATAAATTTATTGGAAAGCTCCTTCAGATGATTTATCTCGATACACAATTTCAGAACGACTAAAGCAATCAATGATGTGATGCACCGTACATGAGCTTGATTAATTGTTACCGTACGAATATGAATGTGAAATTTTAAATTGGGACACAGTATAAAATATGTGGAAAATGTTTAGTAACCATGATTAATAGCATCTCTCATTGTACAATGTACGTATTGAGTAAGATATACTCCACTTTATTTCTCCTTGAGCTAGATTCTCTTCCCTCATCGCAGATCCTCTCTTCTGTATTTATCTGGTAAATGTAGGATGAAACAGTATTATATTACTGCATGTTAATTTCGTGTCGCTGTCGCTGTATGCTGTGAATGCTACGGTAGGTCGAGCCGTGGAGAATCGTCCTTGCACAATTTCTACTGCAATGTCAACGACTGCGTCGTGGGAACCAACCACCCGTCGCCGATTATTTATCTACTCGACTGGAATTGAGAGGCTAAGTTCATTTATCCAAGTCGAGTCAGGAATACCAATAATGGTGACCGTGAAGTCCGTAATACACGTGTAGTACGTGAGCTGGTTCATTTAGCGATTAATGTACTGAGCATGACATACAGCTCTTACAACTACAGGGTGATTTTTTAGTCCTGTTACCCAATTTTTGATGTAATTTATAAACGGAAATTTGGGTATTAATAAAAAAATAATATTTGTTATTTACAGAAGAAAATTGATATTTTATCACTCACATTTTTTAGTTACTTAAAATTATTACACCATATGCTCAAAATGTCCACCCATTGAGGTTATACACGCTCAGACTCTTTTCACCATATTAGCAGAAACCTTTTTCAGAGTTATATTGGAAATATTCGTGATTAAGTCTGTATATTGGCTTTCAGTTCATCAATATTGTGAGGATTGTTTTTGAAGGCCTCAGACTTAATGTAGCCCCACAAAAAGTAATCAGGGGATGTGAGGTCTGGAGACCTTGAGGCCATAAACCCTTGCTTCTTGTTGTTCTATGGTAAAAGACATTCTGTTCATAACACGACCGGAATCATCACAAAATGTTACACAGCTTAAGGATAATAAACTCGCACTGCCTTGTGTATACTGAGTGAGTAGGGCTACCAACTTCGTGCAACAAAACAAAATTTCCCTTCATTAGGGAAAAATTACCATGTATTAAAAATAGGGTAACAGGACTAAAAAATCACCCGGTAGTACCATTTCATGGATAGGAATAGACCGACTTTATAAAAACGAAATATCAACTAAACGGCAATTGCCTGGAATCGAGGTGATCCTGAAGATTGATTTTATACTGCAGTCATCATAGCACTGAATAATTCTGATTGCTGACAAAGCTTCAATCAGAAACTGTTCTTTTTCAAGTCATTGACACACATAAATCGATTCAAAATCAATTGGTTTATTGAAAAAAAAACAATTGTATAAAGTGAATATGAATAATTCTGAGCACAGTAATGCTACAGAGAACCCAAATTCCATCTCACCTTCAAAAGCTGAATGTTGATCTCTTGAACAGCTAAAACTGATCTGATTGACAGAATTAATGAGAAGCGCACGAACAATGACGAACCAACAATGAAATTAGTATTGGCTAAAAATATGGTTTGGTCATGATTGTCATGAATATTTTTTTATCAAAATGTATTTAGATAACTCAGCACAAAGCTTATGAATTGGCCATTTTCAAGGTGAATGCTCTGTTGTTTTGTTTAGGAAAGTCATTACTGTAAACAAAACAGTCAGTCTGACACTAGCAATAGCTAAGAGGTGGTTTGCATGACTTTGTGCATGGGAAAATTAACGCCGTCTCGAGTCAATAACCGTACTGGCTGACAATGTTTTTTCGTGCGTAGTTTGAGGAGAAATGAATAAATTGCAGCAGATAAGCCATGGCATACGTGAGCTTAAGAACTTTATTTATTGCAAGGGAGACTGAGAAAGCCTAAAAGCTGCAGCTCACGGCTATTTGCGTGACGTACAAAACTTATTGTGGAACTAATAGCAGCGAGCAGCTTCCCCTACAACTGTTTCCAACCGAGTATAGAAAGCCTGGAAACCCGTGAAGCCGCAGCAAACCTCAAATGTTCCAAAACAACAGAAACCAACAAATTCCAGGAATATACGATAAAGCCGCTTCTAAATTTGGTACTAAGTCTTGTATTTGAATGCAAGAATTAACTCTGAAAGGGACGGGTTCATTGTATTCTTAATGAGATAATGGTAATGTCACATCACAATTTAGATCCGAAATATTTTAAATAGAATAGCAGATATTGAGATGTATTTACATTGACAGAAACAGTATTCAATCTTATATTATTCAATTCATAATGGATATAGAAAAGAAATAATAATTCAATTTCTAAAAGTGAGAGATGATTACAAATAAAGATGGAAGGATATTAGTTCTTAGGTTTTAATTTTTTTTATGATTAATTAATAAACTTATTTCCAATACTTTGACATGAATAATTATATTGAGTAACTCCTATAAATTGCTAACCAGGCCGTGCATTGACTATTTTTTCCAACGGTTTAATTAGAAGATAAATAAATGAAATTTTTCGAGTACGGTTATCTTGAAACGATGTATTGGCCTGGGTCATCCCAATTTCTTACTATCCGAATCAATATTGATACTATTACCCATTAACGTTCTTTATTATTGGTCAAATATTTGTCCACCAACCACGCGTCTTTACACTGTGGCTAATGTACTGAATGAGCCTCGGCTTATTTACACGATAAAATCCTTTTAAAGATAACATTGGCAATGTGGAGACAGCGGTGGTGCCAAAAAGCAAGCAGGCAGCTTTAGAGCATGGTTGCCATGGTTACGGCTCCTCACCCTACACGTGCCTCTTTCTGTGAATGGGGCGGCGGGGGCGGCAGTGGAGGCGGCGCTATTAAATTTACAACTGGTCCATAACTCTGTATCAGCATCAGCTTCGGACTGCATCCGTTAAATCCTTCCGCTACTATAAAGTCAATTCGAATTGGGATCCTTACAGCTGCTACACAACTCTAAGCTGTAGAATTTGATACAGTAGGTAGAGTACTATGCACTAAACTGGCAAATTCTGTAGTTGCAGGAGTGAAGGAAGCAGTTGAAGGAATTCCTAGAATTGCCAAGAAGATGACTTTTCAAACGAATTAGAATTTCTCAATCCATGACAATTAACAATGCAGAAGAAGTGTCTAAAGTGCGAGATAAATTACTTTTAACACGGCTCTTTCTCGAAGACGGAGTGGTCCGATGCTCTATCCTCCACTAATCACTCCCACTACCTAGCAGCATTCTCCTTCTTTTGTGTTTGAGTGAGAGAGCTTTGTAACGCGACGCGGCAACACTCCCCTCCATCTATTGCTGGCAATGTTCCAAGTAGTGTACTGGTCAGCAGGTATATTGGTTTGTGTATGTCACAGAGATGTTTTCATCACAAGAACATGAAGCAAAATGACACGGCGCATCCAATTGTGCACAGGATGTCTGTCTGTGTCCACGCTACAAACTGTGGAGGGAGAAATGGGTTTCTCCTCTTCATGTTAAAAGTAATTTATCTCGCACTTTAGTTTGTATATGGAGTCACTGATTTGATGGTTCTAGAATTATGCACGTCCATGATTTCAAGTGATTTCCTCTGTGTCTTTAAGATTATTGAATTGTGAATTGAATTCAATATGTTTGAATTGGTACCGTACTCACATACATTCAAACATTAGAACGGAATCCGTTGTTAAAAAGCGTTCATATTTCCATCAAAATTTATAATAATTGATTTGAATTCGCTTTTGAATGAGAAAGACAGATTGAATGAAGTTGAGACCAAGTAACAAAATTCTTGAACTTTTTGAAAATGAATTGGTTGAACTCCTACTCACCAAATTGGGCTTCTGTATATGTAATTTCAGGTCATCAATATTCAACTGACAAATAACTCACCTGAAAAAAAATATTATCAATTAATTTCTGCAATGTTTTATTAAAATTGAATTAAATGAGTTGGAACCTACAACATCATTAGGATTTATTTTGATCAATAGCAAAATATTTTCGTGGTCAATAGTTTAAATATAAAAATAAATTTAGTTTATTTTAATTGCTTTGGGAGAATGTGGTCCACTAAAATCCGCCATACAAGAAGATGAATGGAGATGAATGGTGTTTTGGAGGTGTTTAGAAAGAAAGCAAAGCTAACTACTTATTTCTCATTCATACCAGAAAGAGTGAGCTAAATCCTCCCTCTTATAAGACCTAATCGAAGTAGCCTAGAATTTAAAATAAAACGAAAGCAATGCTAACAATACATTTTTCATTTATACCATAAAGAGTGAGCTAAATCCTCCCTGATATAAGATCTAATCGGTATAGCATAGAATTTAAAATAATAGACCTACTTGAACATGGTTGTAACATTTGCGTTTGAGTGGTTCATACAGGAACATCATAAAAAGCTTCATTTGTATAAATGTTCGGTGGTATTTGAGAGCAGCCAACATCCGTTGTAGAGCAGACAAGGCAATGCAGATAAAGGCACTGCAGTACAGCATAGCATAGCAGTTCACTTGCGATAGGGTGTAGGCGGAAAAGCAGAGGGTGAACTAACCCTCGTTCAGGGAGTCAGCTAATAATCTCTCTTCTGATTGTTCCAGTGGCCCGCTTACATTTTGCTCTAGATATTGCACTACCCTCATATTTAATATCCGAACAAATTAGATTATATTTCTTACCATTTAATTAAATAATAGAAACTGCAAAATGGGTAACGTAGATATTGGTGATTATAATATTTAATTGAATATGAAGGGCACAGGGGAAAAAAGAACAATATTCTCAGTTTAGAAGGGGAAGAAGGAGAAGGAGAAAAAGGAGAAAGAGAAAAAGAAGAAGGAGAAACAGGAGAAGAATATTTTGTGACTTTGATCGTTTTTCCCCTGTGCCCTTCATATGGTAAGAATGGATGTTCTACGGTTTTTTAGCAAAATAGAACAACGAAGAATATTTTTTGACGATAGTCATTCAAGTTAGGAAGAACTAATCTATGACAGGAGCAGAAGTTATAAAAATGGATATTCTACGGATTTTTTAAGCAAAGTAGAACAATGCAGAATATTCTTTGACGATAGTCGTTCAAGTTAGGAGGACCTAATCTATGGTAAAAGCAGAAGTTTATTCAGGCACAGAAGAACTTTAATTGGAAAGCTCTATTCTCGTGAGCCTTCTCATAGCAGCAGCGACTGCGGCCAACCAACCACAGTCCCATCAGCTCCAGCTTTTGTTCCGACTGCATCATGACGACCAGTTTTTGTGCTCAAACTCCTCGTTTTCTATTCCACTGAGAATTCTCAGTGCTGTACAGAACTCTCGCATACAAAACTTGAACTAAGTTCCAGTCAGTATTGTGCATCAGAATCAGAGGCTCGTGGGATTATTCTAGAATGATTATGAACTAAATTATGAATAAAAATAGATTTGATCAATTTTAGGGTAGAAATCATATTCGAATGAAACTTTATGATTAATAAACTTTGATAATAATTAAAATTCAGTTCACCTATATAACAGTCATAATCTTCTTAAATGTAGATTCTGATTGGAGTGGATTCTTTTAGGAATGGGTGGGTGATATATTCACAATGCTTATTCTCTTTCAATATTGAACATGATTCAAAGATTGATGGTTCAATTTAGAGAATAACCAGGAATGAAATCAAATGATATTGTCTCTTTCAACTACTGGTTGAATATTTATGGAAAATAGAAAACGTTACCATAATAGCCTCACTACATGAACTCACTGCGATCAAAATCACCAATTTTTTAAATGAATTTGATTTTACCAGAACATTCCGAAATAAATTCAGCTTCAACACTTCTTGTGTTAAAGTTTGAATTGTGAATTCACTATTAAACGTGGAGTAGGAGTAGGCGGAGTATGAATTAGGACACTTTGCACTCATGACGTTGCAACAAATACTATGCTGTTTTTAATTCATAGATAACCAAAGTCTATCAACATATTTTTGATAGGTTCGGCCTATATCAAGAAGAATCTTCTCATCTATCAAAACCAAATCTCCATCGCTCGTTCAACAGGTACTGTGATGAATTAACCTGTTATGACAATAAGTCAATTACAATAAAATAACCTGAAAAACAATAACCTGTGTCCAATTGCTTTGTGATTACAACTTCTTTGGACGTTTCTGGATCGAGTTCAATATTGTTTGACCAACAGTACTGATTGAGATGATTAATATGATCACCCTTTCATACAATATTGATGATTTTAAAAATGTGAAAACATTTTATACAGTGAAAAATTGCAATTGGAAATTATCATTTATTATTCAGAAATGTTGACGATGGCAGAAGTAGAACTAATAAAGGAACAACAATTTCAAAAACCAGCAGAATATACGATGTTCTGGTATAGTATACAAGGAAGTGTAGTGTATTCATCAACGCCAAAACAGCATGAAATTCAGAAGAGCTTCATTTATCATATCTTCCAACTTGCACACTGTACAGTGATTGTGAAGTCAGAAGAACATGAGTGATAATTGTATGAGATAACAGCGTGAAAAATTAAACAGAACCGTTAAAAGCTCTGATGAAAAGAAACTAAGCGGAATAGAGAGACGGAAAATAGAAAGGGACAATTTGAGGTCGTAATAGAAATGTTAAGTAGGATTTGTGAGACGTACAGCAGCAGCACGGCAGCTGCTCTCTACAAAAATAGGACTATCCTACGGTTTATATTTTTGTAAGGAAGAATTCAAAGTGTAAAAACAAGTAGGAATAATTTATGTAAATATGTTTGTTTAAGGTTTGAGGCCATTAGCCCCTCTCGTGTAGGAGGATACAGAGAGAAGGTGTGGGAAGCCTTGAATGATAGAAAGAAAGAAAGTATCAAAAGGAGGTCCAGAATGAGAGGCAAACTACAAATAAAATCAGGATGAAAAATTGTAATCACTCGTGTTGAAGTTAATGAAGTTTAGAAGTAGTCAGCTCACGAACTTCTTGTAAAACAAGTATTGAGTCTACAAGGGATTCGGTTGTTCAACTTTAGTCAATTTATCATTTCCACCAATATCTGGAGAGAAATTAACTTGATATTATTGAGACAATTCAGATTTTAATGTGGAATTTCTGACCCCCGCAGCGATCCAAGATTCTCATCACATACTAGACTAGAGCAATAATACGATAAAACTTGATACTATATGATTCTGTTAGTAGGCTACACGCTACGGTGTACTTTGTTTTATAATATTTATGACTTTTGGAATAAAATACAGCAGTAATCTACTCAGAATGGAAATCTGAAATCAGGAAATCGCCAGCAGTAGATTCAGTAGAAGTCCACAATATTTTTTATGTTGTAATTTGAAAACATTTTATACTTCTGAGTTCTGAGCTTGATTAATTATTATTTTGTGACGTTAAAAACACAAACAGTTGAATGTTCAAAGCTATAATATTTAATGAATAATTCAAACAATAATCGAGCAGCATATGGAGATTATGTTCTTGTTGGGATTCAATTGAATGTGGATTCTACTGTCCACGTGTACAGGATTTTAAAAATTGAAATTATAAACCCGGTTGACATTTGCGTGAAGTTTGCATTGTCTATATGCGACTTCATGCTCTGTTTCCTTGTTCCATTCCTGTTAGCAATTCCCATGGTTGGCTGTTCAAGGGCCTCTATTGAAAATCCATAATCTGTCACCAACAGCTGGAGCTATCAATGTAAGCTTTCAACGCTTTCTGAGTTGTATTATGAGAGGGTCTCTCAAGTGCTATCCAGATCATAAAGTGTTCAAAAATTACTTGTTGGTTTTGATAGCTTTCTGTTGGACCAGCAACTAACTATTCGATCATTGAATGATATTCATACACCAAGTGCTATGCTAATGCTTTTTATTGCCTGTTTGATTAGCCATGTTGTAAAACACCATCCCTCTACGACCCAAGAAATTTCATAGTTGTTAATTTGAAGCACAGTTCAAAATAACAACTCTTCAAACACACTAAATATGCTTTACATTAGAAAATATTATCCTGTATCTCCAATAGCGTTCTTATACTATTTCATTTTGTTCAGGCATATGTCATTAAACTGCTTTTTATCACATTATTAAAATTAAAATTTCACCTACTAAAAACGATTCAAATTCTGACGACAGAACTCCATCAATCATGAATTCATGAGAAAAAAGTAGGGAAATCGAATAATTTAGTGAGATATAAATAGAATGAAATAAAATTTAGAGAGAAATAGAATAATATTAATTCATGGCATAAACAAAGATATTAGAGAAGTACTCAACAGAATCAATTTTGAAATCAGTTTTCAATGAATCTTGGTCTACACAAAAAGTATTAATTTGTAGAATTTCACTGTTAGCTACATTTTGTAGATCATGAAATGAACTAGTGAATGAAAAATTTCTTCAACTAAATACAAGATTTTCAGAAATTGACTTTTTAGAAGAAAACAGTCCGGCTTCCTTGTCTGAATTACGGATACTGGTACTGATAAGATCAAATTATGAGACAGTTATGACCAGAGATAAAAGCCAGCTATAAAGAAGTGTTCCTTACAAATGGCTATTTATCAGTATAGTACAGCAGCAGTACAGTCAAGTTGCCAGTCTATTTGAACGGGTGAAAATGTCTATCTCAATAAGGAACACTATTGGAACAATGGAAGAGCGTTATTGTAGTTTACAGTCAGTAATCGCACCACTGGAAAGTATACTGTTATCCAATTATACGTTTATAACCTGGCTGCGGGCGTTATTTCTCAGACACGATACTGATCTGCTCTGCAATAGTTATCCGGCCCCAGATCCATTTCGCGTCGCTGATTTATATTCAGATGGCGTCTCTCGTGCATTTGGGAGAGAGGTGGAATCGCGAGCAATACGGAACGCACACGGAGTGGCCTTGCATATTTATAAAAACTACACGAGACGTGATTATAAAGCTTGTTTCGCCCTAGATGCATAATAACAATACTGGCGTTGAAGGCATAGACACTCCTCGGCGCTCGGCCATAGCCATCATCGGGGTCAACAACAATAATATTCGGGATGAGCTTCGACAATCTGTTATTAGCATTTCCTCGTAGCCTGGGAGAAAATAAAATGATTCTATATTCCGTGCACTAGCCCAACCTGAAATTGTGCTGTCGGCTACATAGGATTCTCGCGTATTCTATTTTCGATTGTCACTCTTTCATTGTGATTAACAGTGCATACCCACCTTTAAGCAAATATTTTTACAACAGGCAAGGACAAATCAATAGGTTGCATTTATATTAAATCATTTGCTTATGGAAAATGAGGAAAAAATTTGGTTCGTGAATGCTAGGTCTAGATAGATAGACCTTGTAAATTCTATACTTGCCAAGGAAATATTTTCACTCATCACCTAGTGCGTTGTGAACATTTTAATTAATTTATTATCATCAACTTCCTAAACTATAACTTGAATTAATTAAAATGTTTTTTTTTCAAGTGAGATTCAATTCAATCTCTCAGAACTAATTGAATAGGAAGTGGAATGGGAACGGGAAGTATTCAAGTAATTTATGCTGACAATCTGGAGTGATTTCACTATAGCATCTTTATACTGGTTGATTTGAAATTAAATTATTCGTCTTTTTTAAATTGAGTAGTGGACGGTGTTTCCATTTTGTTGTAGATAGGCTAACAATGAATCCAATCAATCCTTGATGTTCAATTTCCCGGCTTGGCTGGTTGTCTTGGAAAATATGTTTTTCTAGAGTTACAGAAAAGTTATGATTCTTTAGTTTTTGTACTAGCTATTGTACACTGTTTCATATAATGCTTTACTTCCCTGCATTCCGACAAACAGCCTAGCAACACAGAGTAGTTATCAAGAAGCGGGAAGGGGGTTTGAACTTCCACTGTGGCATGAACTTCTTGAATTTAGATTCTTGACGAAAATATAAAAAATAGCTGCAGTACTTGAGTGGTACGGTACTTCAGTACTTCAGTTATATGTATTAGTTTTAGTAATTTTAATAATAAGAATACAAATTTTACCGATTTAATTTTCCATAGCCACAACACAAGAATTAGAAATCTGAATTTTCTTCTCGTTCCTAGAATGAACACAGTTTTTGGTCAGAAATCTGTACAATATTTAGGTCCTAGAATTTACAATAAAATCCCGCAGATCGCAAAGGACAAAATAAATATGAATAGATTTGAAAGAGCAGTACGGAATTGGTTATATGATACTGGCATTTACCAGACCGAGGAGCTCATTGTCAATAGAATATAGGCTGAACTACTGTCTTCTTTTTATTCTACCTTTAATAGCTAACAAACCTTTATAACTAAAATTACTAATTAAATTTTTATACATGTTTTAGAAAAGAATATTATGATCACCTCGACACATATTATTATAGTGAGGTAGGCCTATCATATTTTGTATGTATAATATAATAATTATGTATATATTTTGTCAATAAACTCCTCTGGTTGCAATTCATTGGCAATCAGAGAAATTATTATTATTATTATTATTATTAATTTACGAAAGTAACCAACGAACAAAAACTATGATTGAATATGTCTTCAAAACTTGTATACCGTATAAAACAATCTCTGATAGCTTGTGAACTCTCACAAGTTACTTATTCTTACTCATATTCCAAATTTTATGAGGCAGATAAAACTATTCAATGTCTATATTCCTATTACACATCAAATTTGAAGTGATTACAATGGGGTCTCACTATCTTATTTCAATGAAATAAAATTGTAATACGCCACTCTAGTAACTTTTTCAGAATGAAGACATTGTTAAAGCTAGAAATAGTTGCAGCAGTGTATTGTTAAAAATATTGATTCACTGAAAAGACAATGAAATATCAAATACTCCAAGGGCATTGTTCGGTTGTCAATTGGTATTTTGGAATGTGTGATGATTCGCACGTACAATATTGGCAAATTGGCGTCATCATTTTGATTGTTTTCTCTCCAATTGGCACATTTTCTCAATAAATTCGCTGTTTTTGTGAGACGCTATGTCAGAACTCAAAAGTCATTTCACTTTTCTACAGAAGCTCTACAAGAAAGAGAGCAGAAATTAAATTATTATTATTCTTTCCGGTTCATCAGACATTCACTGATAACTGATAACCTCCAGAATCATGAACATTTCTCACTCCCGCAATTCTGAAATATGCTATGATTGTATCATAAATCTAGCTTGCAGTGAAAGAGCTCTCTGTTCTTGACTTGAAATCATTGATTCACTTCAATTTATTTCCTTGGCCTATATCTATATACAGTACTACATCCTGTTGGCCAATCAGAAGTATGTGTTCTCGGCTCTTTGGTGGATAAAATGAGATGAGCTACTTTACACAACGGAAACTTACTCATACAAAAAAAACAATTTAGTTGTGTAAAATGATCATATAATGGAAAAAAGTCTTGCTCACACAGCATGTATGGAAAGTACGACAGACAATTATTAAATATTAATGATTAGCGGAAAACCAAAAGCCAAATAACAGTCTATTAATGTTGAGCAGAGGACAAATTCCATAAAATGAGATGAACTAATGCATTCAATAGGAAGCAGACTTATTTGATAATGTTACCGTACAATGAAAAAAATTAAATGATAAATCGAGAAAATCGAAATCTACAATAAAGTCTAATAATACAATACAAAGTGGATTGCATTCCAAATAAATTGAAAGAAGTTCTAGAGATTCAAGAAATTCTATATTTCATTTTCAGTAAAAATTTTCATTTTTTCCATAACTATTTTCAAGCGAGTTGATTCTTTTAAGAAGCGATACAATCATAGTAATATAATCCAATGAAATTTAACCAAAAGTAAATCATCTATATTCCTCTTTCGATCACAATTCACGTGTTGGAGAGCAACAAATATATTATCATCTCGAGAAGTAATTTCGAGTATATCTGAGAGGCTGAGAGCATTGGATTGATTAACTGTAACAGGTAGGTAACCTGTGTTAGCCAGGTTTACTTGCAACGATAACACTAGTCGCTGGTACACATGCGTGGAGAATAGTGTGAACGTATTATAATAACAGATGAGCCCGATGAAAGGATAATTTATGATGAGAAGAGACGAACCCGGAATATTTTGACAACCTCGTGCCAGAAGGTGAAGTGTGAAATGGGATGGGGAAGAAAATTGATGTAAGTTGAATGGTCGGGAGTATTTAGGAGGGAAAGGGCTGCTGCCCATCGGGCAACTAATTTCGAGTCAAGATGGGCCCAGGCCGGCAAGCCAGGGCATCCAGGTATGCGTCCATTGTCTGTTCGTGGTCTGATACCGCCGCCGGGTCGGCACGCTCGCGCCTATTGTTGTGTGCGCCGCGCCGCGCCGCGCTCCGAACCACGCAACACGAGACGGTCGCCGCAAAACAATCCACAACAAATTGCCGCTTTTGTTTCAGACTCTGCACAGCTAAACAGCCACACAAAATACCTCGCATTGCCAATAGGCTTCTTGCTGCTTGCTGCTGCTCACTTGTCTTTTTTTATCTCTCAATATGGATTGTAGTTTGAACTGGTTTGCTGGATTTCGAGAGGAGCTGGAAAAGGAGAATTCGCTGTGCTGCTCAAGATCGGATCTGGTACTAAGAAAAAGTTGTTCATTTCGAACGTGTTTAAGAAAAAGTGTCGTTCAAAACAACAGATAACAGAAGATTAATAAAAAGATTTGAATCTGGAACAGACTTGAAGAATGTTATTAAGTCTTGTGAGCTTATAAGTGGAATTATATCGAACAACGTACAACAACGGATCTTGGTGTGCTTATAATGCACTCAGTTTTGAAATATCCAACGATCAGCTTTTGCTAACAATCATTTTTGAAAGAAGTTTAAATATTATGTATTGCACAACAATAATCCTAGAACATCTTAAAGTATGTACTTGCAACACTCTTAATTTGGGTAAATTCCGGTTTCCTTCCATCATAGTTGATTCAAACTATGCCTTCCTGTGGAAGGATATGGAGTGAATTATGACTAGGTTTTATGAATCTGTAATGAGTTGGGAATCGTTGGAAAACGATTAAAAACTGGAGCTCTTCGCAAAGAAAAACCTGGTATTACATAATTTAAAATAAGAAAAAGAAAAAGTAAATTGGACTAGTTAAATCTAAAGTGTTCAAATGACATCGAACACTGCTTGTGAAACAACAGTTATTTTTTCAGATGAAACGTGAGAAACAGGATTAAGCCTCGAAACCACTCATTGTGAGAACAATAAATAAATTATTGTTTTGAATTGTTGTAGGAGACATCTGGAGGGAAAGAAGTTGGCAGATGGCAGCATTCCTCTCATAATTGAACAAGCGGCGCCCTATGCTATGCTATCAAGGGAAATCATTTCATTCGAGCATTCCCCACATCATACAAATAGAGCATATCTCGACCCTCATATCGAAAGTCATCCACATTTAGTCTGGAATCGGGCATTTCCAAAAACGAATGAATAGGAATTATTCCATTAAACAATTATTCATTATCAGTGACGGGCTTGCAATTCCCCTTCACAGTAAATTGTATTCTGGAGAATTTGCATATTCATTGTGAAGTAGCATAATCCAGAATGCGTCTACACCAGAAAGCCATTTATTAGGTCCTGCACTTCTGTTATTGTAAAAACGGATATTTTAGGGATATGAAACAAGGCTATTCAGTCCACTAACCTAGCAAACTAGGTTGATTACACACTTAACATGTGGAAGGCATTACAAGATCTTCTAGTAGGTACTGGAGGAAAACAATTTATAATCAATGAATTCGTAAATTAGAGAATTATAGTTCAATCAGAAGGATTAAATAATTGTTAACTACAATTACAACTAATGATATTATTTGATCAACAAACTTCATTGTGGCTACGGCTTGAAACTGTGGATAGATTGCATCTGTATAAGATTATAGGACTGAGCTATAAATTGATGCAAACATTAATTTTATGATAGCTTTACAATGTACTCTCCTGATAACTTTGAGAATGACTTCTAAATACATCCTAAATTGTTCGAACAACAACATTTTAGATGACTTTGCAACTCGGTAGATGATCAAGCAGCAACCAGCTAGTTTGGGATCTCGATAAATAAGTTTGTAACTCCTAAAAACACGAGTAGCTTGTGGCATTCCAGTTCAAACCAATCACAAACAGATGGATTCAACACGAATAAATTAGAATGCATAACAGTAATAATTCATCTATAGGCTATACCAGTCCACTGGATGATTCAACAAAGTAGACACATAAATATTATGGTATAAGAAAGCATTGCATAATCGTCCAATTTATGAATAACACTAGAGTAAAGATGAATTTAGTAGTAATTTATGTATAGACTATGAGCGGTGACTCACTTTTATGTGGTCAAGTTGTCCAAGTTTTCATTCACAAATTACATCACAGTCGGCTGCTCAAATGTTAAAAGTTACAAATTATTGTATTCTTGAATGAAGATCGAAACATCAACTAAGATTCATAGAACTCAAGAGTTACATAAAATTGAGTCAATATCAGAAATGATCAATTGGAAAATTATTTTTGCTCTATAAAATATTTTTCTTAATTTTCACTGTATTCAGTTTTCTTCCAGAATACCTTTCTCGGATTTTTATGGAGAGATAAATATGATTTCGTATTTTATATATTTTTCAATTACATTATTGTTATTATCCAAGTTCAGTCAAGTTTCGCTTCGAATGAATTAGAACTCAAGCACTATGTAAAAACATTTATCTGTGGTGGCCTGGAAAGGATCCTCGAGAATATTGATATCAAGTTGAGTAAAAGTGTTTTGAGTTATAATATAGGCCGAAATTGAATTCATAATTGTTCTGAAATTAAATGAGCCACCCATAGTGTTAATCTGTGAATCTCTTTAGTGAATCTGTGAATCTTTTTCTGTATGAATTTTTTTTTCTGGTTTGCTAATAAGCGGCTAATTTGCGATTAGAGGAGTGGCTAAAAATAAACATCGTAAGGTTACTGAGCTTTGTGGAGGAATGTCTATAACCAGGAAGTACTGATTTCGGGCTTCATTCAATCACGAACATAAACTGTTGCAAAAATGTTGGTGAGCTCATTTCTTACCAGATGAATTAACAAACACTTCAACACTGTTTGAACAGTGGAGTGGAAAAAATACGCGGATAAACATTCAAGAGAGTAGAGCTGTTTCAGTTGTGGCCTTCGAGAAGCTGCTCCAGAGTATCAGATGTGTGTGCGGTCAACTGTTGAAACTAATTGCCTCTGCCTGCTTCCGAGTTGGAGCTTCTTCAAGTTTATCGAGCATCAATGTTACGTCTAGTAGAGCAGTTGCAGGCAACCATACAAAACACCAAACCAAGAAGAAGATAAGCAAAGGGAACAGCAAGAAGAATATGGCAACAATCTCTAAATAGAATTGAACGAGTAATAGCACGCACAGATACCAACCGGCGGCATATTTCACTCGTCAACCCTATTAACGTGCACTGAAGAGCACTTCAACGCAACGCTTTTCCACCCACAGTCAATAATCTCCATTCGAAATTGAGCCTATTTCAAGTTATTCCAGATATGCACACATTGTTTCTAGTGAAAACTCAAGTTTTAATCCATTGTGGTGTCAGACTCTCAAATGTGTAAGGAATATGAAAGGCTATTTTGGTGTCCATTTTAGTAACAAACTCAAATGTACAAGGAATATGAATTTTAAGGGGGGAGAAGAATCTACTGTATATACGTTTATTCAAGTCTTAGTAACTCACAAAAAATAGTAGCTTTTTAAGTTCAATCAGTTGAAAGTTGATCACTACCAAATTATAGAGTTGATTTGATAAAAATATAATGAATGCAACACAATTATTAGAACAGATTACAAATTCCTCCTTGTCTTAGAGTTCAACCTGAAAATCAATTCGAGGATGGATTTGAGAGAAATTCCTCTGATAATAAAACTAAGGATATACTCATACGGGACAAATGATGTCAACAGAAGCTCAGCTTAGGTTTGGGTTGTTATCGTTGTACAAGCTTGTGAACACGACTCGATGTTATTTACCAATAGCATGATTGATCGGCAGTTCGTGTCGTCGAAAATGAAAGAGCGCCAGTGATCTGGAGAGTAAACTGAATTCATTCATTGATTCATGGTGAACTATGAAGGGGCAGACACTTGTCAAGTGCCAGTTATGATTGCTGTTGACAAGTCTTGCTGGGTCGCTCTGAAAGAGCATTTCCTTTCACGTTCGTGTACATTCTCGTGCGTCCTGAACACCTGGCTTTGTTATGTATGATCACGTCTTCTCCCCCACAAACACACATTCAAGACTTGTGGTGTGTACTTGTTCATTTCCCCTAATCTTTTACGCAATCACAGACGAACTTACAAGTTTCATTCCATAAAGCAGGACTCTCACATAGCATTCTGAATCATACATTTCCCATTTAGTGCCGGTTGCACAAAAGCCGGTTAAATTTTAATCGTGATTAATTTCACGAGAACCAATCAGACAAGCCGTCTTCTCAAAAAAACATTCTCTGATTGGTTATCGTGAATTTAATCACGGTTAAAATACAACCGGATTTTCTGCAACTAGGCCTTAGAGTTGAAAATAGAGATGCTCTACTGTAGTAGTATACTAGCAAAATATTATACTGCAATGTATTTTATATTTTGCAATAGTAGATACTGAATAGATGCATTGACAAAATATGGATTAGAATCAAGAAATTGATCATGTGATTTGAGTCTTGAGCTAACAAAAATTTACAAAAATGAAGTGAATTATCACCTTTGTTAAAAGGTTAATGCCTCTGCGATAGACGGGAAGCCTTATTATAGTACTGAAAGCTGAAAATACTGTCGCAAATAAAAGAGAAAAATTTGATATGAAACATTTTTCACTTTCCAAGTCAAGCCTGTAAAGGCAATTGAAAGAATTTCTTTAAAAACTACTTTGCTTTCCTATCTTGAAAGGAAACAGTGAAACTCTTTCAACCTACTCGTTTGTATATGCAAATGACTCGGCTTTACGAAAAAATGGTGATTCCCTCCTATCAGACTATCGTTTAATCAACAGGATTCTCCAAAAGAAAAATAGTCTACAAATTGTGCATCTGACTGGAGAAAGCTTTAGACGATGTGTTCTGGTTTTATTTTGGGCGTGTTTCGGAGTTTGAGAGTCTAGAAGTGTTGCAGGGTGGGCGATGGAGGAGTGAAGGAGTGAAGAAGAGCTGAACAAGAGTGGAGGAGTCCTGCACAAGCACAGCAGTGCATAGCACAGAGCACATGGCGCGACATAGCAGTCCTGTGGGAATAAGCAGTGTTTTTGTCCTTCTGACGTCACATCATCGCCAGCCAGGATCCAACACCACAGATATCCGCAACCCACGCTATCTATATACATACTAGACACTATACAATATGCACATAACCCTTATCTATAGCTGTGAACCGGCGCCTAAGACCGCGGGGCCTAATCATGCACTAAAAGCTCAGTCGCTTGACTACATATTTTCCTTAGTAATTTCCCTTTATAATAACGAAAACGTATTCCCTTTTGTCGGAAGTGCCCGTTGCTCGTGCTAAAGCTTTTACAAGAAAAAAAAGCTGCAACACAAATCCATACCTGATGAACATATCTTAATTGAACAATTTGTATTGCCTAAGGATGTTTTACCGTTATAATTGGAAAGCACATAAACTTACACTGATAGGTACTAAAATACCGTAGAAAACTGGGAATGATCCTACGGGAAACTCAAGTATTTTGAATTGGGCAGTTTAATGTATTTTAATTATTGAATACTAATGACATGCATTATGCTAAAAGGAGATTGCCATGTAGATAAACATTGAGAGTTTATGGCGGAAATGTTATTTTGTAAGATATGAATTAGTTATTTGTGCAACTAGTGCGCAAAGTGACAGTTTGCTGCACCGAAAGAAACGTTTACGCCCGAGCCGTAGGCGAGGGCGGAATGGTTTCTTGAGTGCAGCAGAGGAACTTTGCGCACGTATTTCACATTAAGTTTTTCCTACAGTTACCATTGAATATGAAAAGTGGGTAATTATGGGTAAAATTGCCTGAAATGCATCAAATGTTTTTCTGTGTAATTTTATTATTGATAAAAACCTTAATCCTAAAATCCTAAAGTCCTCGTTGTCCTTGGTTATAATATATAATGAATAATAATTAGCGCGTTGTGCTTCGTTGCACCTCTGCTCACTAGCAGCCCAGTCACTGTTACCAACTTCATTTTGATTTTGCTGCACTGTTGCTCCATATAACCTACTAAGTATTTTGCGTTGCCATGTTGCAAATCTGGAGTGCAGAAAAATTTTTCCCGCACTAGAGCGGAAAAGTGATTCTTTGCGTTCTGTAATCAGTGCAGCAATGGCCACTTTTCAACGTAACTGTAGGAAAAGAATATTATCTCCAATAAGATATTGAAGTGATAGTCTAGTCCTAGTAGTTTAGTCTGTTAATCTATAACTAAAAGACATTTCGTGCTGGGATAACAGAGAGAAAAAATAAATTTTAAAGAAAATCTCAGCCCTTCAACTTCTGAATTTTTGAACTTTTTCTGAATTTTTGAAACTTCTAAATAATTGAATGCTAATGAAGTCAGTGTTACTGATAAGGGTTGGATGATGGGCAATCCACATATCAACTTTATACGGACAATAATGAAATCTTCAGTAAGTAAATAGTTACTTAATAATATTCTTCAAGTAAATAGCTACAATGAGCTAGAAAGAGAGATAGAGAGTAAATCCTCTGACAGTAGGCCTACATTCATTTCAGAAATTTTATAGAAAACATTTACTGTAGAAACTGATGGCAATTTTTCATTATCATATACGAAGGAAATAATAACGGAATATTCAAATTCTCAGAAACTATTCTTTTACTACTAGACTACACAGAGATAAAATGGGTGAAACATCACGCGTTTGATATGATGGTGATATCTGATGGCATCAATTCAATATTTCCTATAACAGTAGTATTTGAAACTTTTTGGAACAGGAAGAAAAACAGTAAATCCATACCTGAAGCTAAAACATTTATCTGAATAACCTAATTGTAACTCAACGAAATCAACTCACTAGAACTAAACCTATCTGAATGAGTAATTAGTTTTTAATTAGACCGTAAATAAGAGTAGTTTACACCTTTTGACAGGATAGAACACAGCAGAGCAGTGAAATGCCGTGACGGACATGGTGACTGGTTCTGTCCTTCGTCTCGTTGTTATTATTATTCTAGCAACTACACCCACACAAGCACAAGCTCCAGACTAGGTTGCCCATCCGTGTATGGATCACTACAGAGTACAGAGTGGTCTAATTATTATTAATTTAGCGACGACAATCCAGCAGTATTCAATTCTAGTTCCGACTGAATTATTTAGTCGATTTTAGTAATTCAGTCTACCCTTGATGACACAGCACATGGATCAGACAGACGGAAGTGCATTGCAGTTTTGAATAGGAGGTGGCCACGTCATCGTAAATTTATTACATCGAAAACTGCGTCTCAAGGACGAACACATTATTGCGTCACATCAACCGAAACCTAGAGCATTTATTAGAGAGTAGTTTAGAGTTGCTCTTAGATATCCATTCCAACACAATTTTAAAGAAATTCATGTATCAAACTTCAACCACCAGTAAAATATTTCATTTGCTAATATAAAATCAAGAATACAAGTTAAGTAATTAGAAATATGAGATTCCTCATTAACTTACAGCCCAGGTACCGGTAAATATATGCAAAAGTTATTAGTATTTTTGTTTTTATACATAGTCGATTTTCACTGTGAAAGAATAGTTCCTGAAGATGTAACTTAGTACATCTATTAAATAGGCTAATACATTATAATCGGTAATGTAATTTCTGCAAACAACTCAATTTTCAATCATAAATTTTCATGTCTCATCTCCCCAAAACTAGAGAGTATAAGATTAGCATTTCTATACATTCAGCATTGCTCTTGCATTCTTCATACTCAGCATAGTTGTTAAGATTCCAAGAACTAAACACATAACTTACTTTTGATTCATAATATGTTATTAATCAGCTTTGCAGTACAAATCCTTACCTGGAAAAAAGAAAAAATGTTGATATGAAGCATGATTTCCAACAATACGAATAGTTCAATTATAAATAATGTAAGTTGATTGTTCAACGTTATCTATCAAGAGATAATTATTATCTCCATCGAAATGGTTATTACTCAATTTACATATCATAGTCATTGCGCAATGTGTCATTAAAGTACAGTAATACGAAAATGAGAAATATTTCTGAGAAACTTGGAGCTCCATCCAAGTCCACAAATTAATAGCCTATTCAATCAAATCAATCATCAAATAACAATAACTAAAAAATGAAATCCGTAATATGCTGCCTTTACACTGTACTGTGAATTTTAAAGGTTATTTCTTTTTGAAGAATGTATGTGCTTGTCAAATAGACATTTTACTGCAGAGAAGAGAATGCCTTAATATTTGGTAGGTAAAATTTAGTAGCATATCGTGGTTTTTTTCAATGTTGCATATCTTGTAACAAACAAAAGTAAATTTGAAAATCATTGTTATTAAATATCTTTGTTGCAGAGAATTGATTTTTGAATACCATTTGTTGCGTAACTATAAGTGCTCATTAGCACAGGACTGAAGAGTGAATCAATGTGATGGCATAGTATAGTGAGAGTGTGTGATTATTTCCATACATTTCAGTCACGACTCAAGTAGACCACTCAAGTAGAGAGCAAACACACTGCCAGGTAGGACAACTATTACAGCTTTTAGAAGTGGGGCGTGATTTCTGTAATCGTTCCATTTTATTTCAAAATCAGGTAGAGTACATTTTCATCCAGGTTTACTTTCAATACTTCAACCCATCTACTTTAATGGAACAATACAGGCAGGTTTTAGATAAGAGTTTTAAAATATTCTAGTCATGTGAGGTAACAAAGTTTGAAGAGCAGTAGGATTATTTTAACAGCTAACAAATGAACAATCACGAAGGAAAAAATCTCCAATTCATTTTAATGAAGATGGGTCAGGCTATTATGGTGTACCATGTCACTCCATCAGGATTATACTGGTGAAAACCTTGGAATATTTATAGTTATTGCAACACTTCAACTGGTGATCTGGAAAGTTTCAATTAATTTGTATGCTCAGTTTCTAAAGGTTCGAGTAAATATTGGCTTCATTTTTATATTGTAAGACTTGTTACTTCGAAGATAATTGATAGAGTATTGCTAAATATTTACGTCCGAATGATTCTTTCAATAAAAACAGTTCACGCATTCGCATATTTCCATTGTTGGTCCACTCTAAATTTAACAAGTTAAAAGCTACTCAAAAGTCTCACAAATTACGAGTATTAGCAACCTTGAAGATAACTAATAGATTAATTCAAGAGAATAAAATCACAAAACTCACCGCAATATTGTAAAATATAGAAGGCAAATGACTTACAAGTAGGCTAATAATCTAAACATAAATTATCACTAAATGAGGCATTGAGGAATGTGCCTATCATAAATCATAATTCAGTTCCCAATGCTTATATAGCTCAGGTTGATTATTGTTGAGCTTCCAATAAGGTAGAAGATTTCAAGTTTCCTGTTTGTCGGATTATTTTTCAGCAACGTATTATTAGTAATGAAGCAGATAATCGTCCAGCGAAATGGGAACACGAATAAATTAGGCTATAGAGTTGAGTGTTACATAAACATAATCTGGATAGTGATGTAAATTAAAGTCTTACAAGTTCATATTTTTTACTTGGAAATTATCTGGTGAAACGTGTCCTCGATTCGTGAAAGATTATCAAGAAAGTTCTTTCAAGTGGGACGCTGAGAAATTGAGCTATCAACAACAGGATGGATTTGCTATCGGTGCTAATGAACTTTTGCGTTATGACAACGGGAAAGCGACTGCTGGCTGCTGGCTGCTGGCTGCTGGTGCTTCAGTACCGAACACCGGTCAGGATCGATTAGTTCATCAAGCACGGCACAAGAAAACAAGATCCGTGACAAGAGACACATCAGTCGTGATTTCTTCTCCTTTTTTTATTCGAATCAACGATACAACTTCGAGTGAAAAGTAAACTAGAAACATCTGCACGGGAAATACTGGAGTTTTCAACATCATCCGGAAACTAATTCCTCGATGTTACCGTTGTTTTACGGTTCCATGCTTGCTTATTCTCTGTAAAAACTCAATTCAAATCTGACATCACAGAATTCATTTGAAAAGGATTCATATTTTTCAAAACCACATCGATCTTCTCACGTTTTGTTAAAATGCAGGCAAAAAAAAAAAAATAATATGAGCATTGGAATGTTGAAAAAGATAAGTGGCTTTTTAATTTTTCTGGATTTAAATTCTGGATTAAGTAGCCATAATTTTACAATACGTGGTATCTGTATATATATTTCTATTGAAATTTGCTTTCAGTTTTTGCTAATTTTCAGTATATATCTTTTGCAATTAATGCTTTTCAAAATGAATTCATTTTACAATAGACCATCTTAATCCTTTAAAAATGCTACTGCAATCATTTATTTCATCTCGTGTTGTATTATTTATATTTTGTTTCTATTTGCTTTAACCTATTCTGCAGTATATTCCTATTCATCAAATTCCCTAGAAAAGTAGGCTACATCTTCCTATGGAAGGTGTATTTTCACTCATAAAATGGTCACATCAATAGTTTTCGAGCATCAATATCTTGTATCTTCTTACTTCATCAGTTATGAGTACTATATAAACTATTCAAGTATGAATTATATAGTGAATACATAATATATTGATTGAATTATTTGCTCAATTACAATAAATTTCCGAATAAGGCGATATCTTAAAGAAAACTTTGGCAATATCAATCTTTCATAGAGAGCTTGCACAAGAGATGTATTACAACGATCGGAATTCCATTATTTGGAAATGTGAGACTGCACCTGCGCTGCAGCTCCACTCTCATCCCACGTCTACTCGTGTATTCGGCTCAAAGTAAGTTTCCTCGCGTTTCACGGCCAGCAGATCAATAGGGATGACTTCCGATACCACTGCAGCCAGACTCCCAGATTTTGGGCGGTGCAAGCACACCTCCAACATTCAAACTGAGTGTATTACCTTTGCTTTCTCTATTAGAATATTATAAATAAACTAATTATTATTTTCCACTCAATGAAGTTTGATTTCTTAATAATAAAAAAAATGTAAATCAATCAATTCATCAACAATACTTGAGAACTGTTGGATTGCCTATCGAATTACAAGTACGATTCTTTCCACGATCCTGATCATACTATACGTGTAGATAATAAATCATACTACGATATATCTTAAAAATGTTGAAATTGATTTTTGACAACTACAAATTTTCAGCATGATAATAACCAAGTATTATACATTATCAAGTATTCCATGATAATGATCACAAAATAGCACTCTGTATAATCTGAGTATAAGTATAAGTTTTTTTCGAAGTGTATCGTATAAAAAGTGCTCATTTGATGAGACTATGAAGTGCTTCCATCAAAGTATAATACTTTTCAGTTTAGTCATTTGCAGTTACGTAACTCAAACTATTTCATGTCATCTAGATTATGAAGAAAAATATGACACAATTCAACAGAATCAAGTGATACTTTAGAGACCACTTTAAAAATTAGAGTGAAAACGATCCAAGTCATGAACACAATAACTATAAAATGTGAGTTACATAAAAGCGTCGCTGGAATGGAAGAGCTCCAGCGTGAAGCATCGTTCACGGGAGACTTTCTACTGAGCTCCAGTACAAATTTAACCGACAGATTTAGAATGGAGCAAAGCAAACTTCGCCCAGTTATTTCATCCGACTCTAAAATTGTCTTACTTCTGCAGGATAGAGTCGTTCATAAATAAAATGATACTTTCGCTAGCTGCAGTGGGTGCAGGTACAAGGCTGAGGCAGAAGGCACATTCATCATTAACGGTTAGATGTCTCTACCTAGACCCTAGTGGTAATGCTTCTGGATCAGTTGTTTCTGACCACTGACTGAAGAATTACTTCATCCTGCCTTGTACATCAGAGAATGAAAACCTGTAGCATCAGTAGGATTTTCATATAATGGAGTGGAAATTTGGTAACAATTTCGAAAGTAGAGTTTTTATTTACATCAGTGTCATTTGTATCGTAAATAAATAATTCTAGAGTGAACTAAACAAGAATCAGATGCTACAAATCACTTTACAAAAATCTAAGATACTAAGAAAGATGAATATTATACTGTGAATGATTATCAAGGAGATAAGACTGGAAGATCATACTAAAGATCTTTATGCGCTACACCAAAAATTGCTTTGAATTTTAACCGAATAAGGGCAGAACTGTGCTACTGAAATATTTATCCACACTTTACCTTGGCACTCCCACTCTATGCATTTGTTATAGGAGTTAAAAGGGACACACCCTTCATGGAATACGATATGCTACTTCTGATTTTTTGATAAGTTGTTTCAGAGTGGTGAAACCCTAAAGGTTATCATCCCCTCTCTTTACTTTCCATTATTTCGTAAAATCAATGGAAAGTAGCCCTTTCCTCCTCATGATTTCTATATGGTGAATTGTAGGCATATTTGTGCTAGACTCATAACTTCGTGAAGGCTAAATTCGTCAAATGTGAACAACATCTTTTATTAATTTTTCATATTCCTCTATACAATTTTCCAAATAGTAATCGAACCAGTTTACAGGTAGTGATAATGTGACAATAAATGTGTAAACGCTCTTTATTATTCTGTCCAACATCTCCAGCAAAATAATTTACAATCTTCGGCCTTCCGACAAGACAATTCTATAGGAAACATTGAATGTCTGAATAAATGAATAAGTATTTGTTGTGCTTTCCGCATCAATGTAAATGAAGGTGGATTACTTAATCCAGTTGTAGCTTATTGTGGAATCAATGGGTATAAATACTTAAGATAAAGGTATAAGTAAGATTCTGACAAGGATATTACTCATTTCAATAGTTATTTGTGCAACTAGTGCGCAAAGTGACAGTTTGCTGCACCGAAAGAAACGTTTACGCCCGAGCCGTAGGCGAGGGCGGAATGGTTTCTTGAGTGCAGCAGAGGAACTTTGCGCACGTATTTCACATTAAGTTTTTCCTACAGTTAGCATTGAATATGAAAAGTGGGTAATTATGGGTAAAATTGCCTGAATAATGTAGTAGTGTTTGAATGGCGGGGGGCAGCTGTGTGGTGTGTGCTGTGGTGGCACTGTGCTGTCGCTTTCCTTGGTTATAATATAATATAATGAATAATTAGCGCGTTGTGCTTGGTTGCACCTCTGCTCACTATAGCAGCCACAGCAGTCACTGTTACCAACTTCATTTTGATTTTGCTGCACTGTTGCTCCATATAACCTACTAAGTATTTTGCGTTGCCATGTTGCAAATCTGGAGTGCAGAAAAATTTTTCCCGCACTAGAGCGGAAAAGTGATTCTTTGCGTTCTGTAATCAGTGCAGCAATGGCCACTTTTCAACGTAACTGTAGGAAAAACTAATTGCACGCCATAACATACTGCAAGGTTAATAGTAAATATAATTTGAATTTCAAGTTGTTCACAATATATAAAATTTGACTCGTATTGTTATAAAAACACAATAATAAATAGTAAGAATGATCGCGAAGGTGTAAATAAAACATAGGAACATAAAACACCACAGTCAAATAAAAAAAAAATAATTTTAATTAATAAAAAAAATTAAACTTAGATTTATAGGATAGACTCATGAGGAATCTCTTTAATACTTTTCAGTTTAGTCATTTGCAGTTACGTAACTCAAACTATTTCATGTCATCTAGATTATGAAGAAAAATATGACACAATTCAACAGAATCAAGTGATACTTTAGAGACCACTTTAAAAATTAGAGTGAAAACGATCCAAGTCATGAACACAATAACTATAAAATGTGAGTTACATAAAAGCGTCGCTGGAATGGAAGAGCTCCAGCGTGAAGCATCGTTCACGGGAGACTTTCTACTGAGCTCCAGTACAAATTTAACCGACAGATTTAGAATGGAGCAAAGCAAACTTCGCCCAGTTATTTCATCCGACTCTAAAATTGTCTTACTTCTGCAGGATAGAGTCGTTCATAAATAAAATGATACTTTCGCTAGCTGCAGTGGGTGCAGGTACAAGGCTGAGGCAGAAGGCACATTCATCATTAACGGTTAGATGTCTCTACCTAGACCCTAGTGGTAATGCTTCTGGATCAGTTTGTTTCTGACCACTGACTGAAGAATTACTTCATCCTGCCTTGTACATCAGAGAATGAAAACCTGTAGCATCAGTAGGATTTTCATATAATGGAGTGGAAATTTGGTAACAATTTCGAAAGTAGAGTTTTTATTTACATCAGTGTCATTTGTATCGTAAATAAATAATTCTAGAGTGAACTAAACAAGAATCAGATGCTACAAATCACTTTACAAAAATCTAAGATACTAAGAAAGATGAATATTATACTGTGAATGATTATCAAGGAGATGAGACTGGAAGATCATACTAAAGATCTTTATGCGCTACACCAAAAATTGCTTTGAATTTTAACCGAATAAGGGCAGAACTGTGCTACTGAAATATTTATCCACACTTTACCTTGGCACTCCCACTCTATGCATTTGTTATAGGAGTTAAGAGGGACACACCCTTCATGGAATACGATATGCTACTTCTGATTTTTTGATAAGTTGTTCCAGAGTGGTGAAACCCTAAAGGTTATCATCCCCTCTCTTTACTTTCCATTATTTCGTAAAATCAATGGAAAGTAGCCCTTTCCTCCTCATGATTTCTATATGGTGAATTGTAGGCATATTTGTGCTAGACTCATAACTTCGTGAAGGCTAAATTCGTCAAATGTGAACAACATCTTTTATTAATTTTTCATATTCCTCTATATTATTCCTCTATACAATTTTCCAAATAGTAATCGAACCAGTTTACAGGTAGTGATAATGTGACAATAAATGTGTAAACGCTCTTTATTATTCTGTCCAACATCTCCAGCAAAATAATTAATTTACAATCTTCGGCCTTCCGACAAGACAATTCTATAGGAAACATTGAATGTCTGAATAAATGAATAAGTATTTGTTGTGCTTTCCGCATCAATGTAAATGAAGGTGGATTACTTAATCCAGTTGTAGCTTATTGTGGAATCAATGGGTATAAATACTTAAGATAAAGGTATAAGTAAGATTCTGACAAGGATATTACTCATTTCAATAGTTATTTGTGCAACTAGTGCGCAAAGTGACAGTTTGCTGCACCGAAAGAAACGTTTACGCCCGAGCCGTAGGCGAGGGCGGAATGGTTTCTTGAGTGCAGCAGAGGAACTTTGCGCACGTATTTCACATTAAGTTTTTCCTACAGTTAGCATTGAATATGAAAAGTGGGTAATTATGGGTAAAATTGCCTGAATAATGTAGTAGTGTTTGAATGGCGGGGGGCAGCTGTGTGGTGTGTGCTGTGGTGGCACTGTGCTGTCGCTTTCCTTGGTTATAATATAATATAATGAATAATTAGCGCGTTGTGCTTCGTTGCACCTCTGCTCACTATAGCAGCTACAGCAGTCACTGTTACCAACTTCATTTTGATTTTGCTGCACTGTTGCTCCATATAACCTACTAAGTATTTTGCGTTGCCATGTTGCAAATCTGGAGTGCAGAAAAATTTTTCCCGCACTAGAGCGGAAAAGTGATTCTTTGCGTTCTGTAATCAGTGCAGCAATGGCCAATTTTCAACGTAACTGTAGGAAAAACTAATTGCACGCCATAACATACTGCAAGGTTAATAGTAAATATAATTTGAATTTCAAGTTGTTCACAATATATAAAATTTGACTCGTATTGTTATAAAAACACAATAATAAATAGTAAGAATGATCGCGAAGGTGTAAATAAAACATAGGAACATAAAACACCACAGTCAAATAAAAAATAATAATTTTAATTAATAAAAAAAATTAAACTTAGATTTATAGGATAGACTCATGAGGAATCTCTTTAATAATTCTATGGTGTTGATTATTATCGAACTGTAAAAACTCATTGTAAAAGCTGCATCTTTAATTCAAATTCATAGGTTGATTGAAATAATAAGATAATAATTATAATATCGAGTGACCTGGCTGGCTCAGGTCTGGTGTCAGAGTTTTCAGGGCGCAACTGATCAATTTCAGGGCATGTGATATGACCTAACCACTGGTTTTTAGGCAGCCGGGACCGACGACTTAACGTGTCCATCCGAAGCACGGGAGTGGCCCGGGAAACGATAAGATTAATAATAAAAATAATATTATAAATTCATACCAAACAGAATAAACGCTAATTAAAGTTAACGTACTGTAACTATTTTATGGTGTAACATTGTTCCAAATGAATTGATACGATACATGTTCAGAAATTTAAAGTTATGAAACAATACATTATTTTATTTACTTATTAAGATTACCTAAATGGCAAAGGCATTAGTGATTTGTAAAATCAATTTGTAAATATTTGTCAATAAATAAATAGTAAAACAGACAACTGGTTCACAGGTGATCAAGTATAACTAGTTGCAGTTGTTTGAACTGTACAGTGGGCGTAGAATTGTTGAGAGTTGAAAGCAACTATTAATGATGGGTAGGGCGAGTTGGGAAATGTGTGGGACTCTGCCACGCACTTGGGGCCACGTCCTGTGGGCAGTAGGATGCCAGCGACTCTTCCACATCCACATGTAGCTGCCGAAACAAGGCAGATTGGAAATGATTGCTATTAAAATTATAAGCCATCATTACGACCTGCTAACGACATTTCTCTATTTCGACTTCGACCCACCTCTCATAAATAATGGTCCAATAAATTCACAAATTTATTGCGTATTCAAAACGTTCAAGCTTGGGCGTAATTACAATGTGATCGAGAGTGATATAGATACAGTAGTTCCAAAATGTTAGACAAGGTTTTCCAAAGCATTGAACTGTTATCGGAAACGTGATTTATCGTAATAGACAATCAACACAAACATCCAATCCAGAATCCATTACTCTCCCATTACACCTACTCTACTTTTCCCGATTAAATCATGAGATAGTGCAGGACAACGTGAGAGAGTATATTTTTGAGGAGTCTCTTTCATTTAGGGATATATTTGTTAAATGAGTCTAGAAAACTATCTTAGTATAGTTAATTTATAGTATTACAAATTCTTCTCCCTAGCAAGTAAGTTAGAAACTGATTGAAATTAACAAGAACCAATTCATATCTTTAAACAAGCTACTAGAGTCGTTCAGATTGTTTCTCAACATTATATTCATTTCGAGGCTACAAGAGCGTGTTTGCCTATGAACGTTCAAATCGAATCAATACTGTACTGAATATTGAATGTTTCAAAAATCGAATCATTACGGTACTGAATGTTACAATTTTTTTCAGAATCTTCCTCAATTACATCAAAATTCTTTGGATCAACAAGAAAACAGTACCTATAAATCGGATTACTCGTATAAATAGAAATACAAACTCGTTCATAAATTAATGCTGATGAATGACACAAATTATAGAGTCATTCATCATTAGTGAAAAATCGCTCGACATTGACTGCATCAGAATAAATGCTGATTAAATTGGTGTTTCATTGAGTTTCCCGTGACTAATATGCATTCAGTGATGAACCACGCACAATATAGTATTTCTAGTATAACTAGTATTACTTCAGAGAATAGAAATCTTTGAAAATTAAGCACAAACTTCATTCCCACCACGGTTTTCATTATTTTTTATTCAAGAAGAAATTATTACCCTTATTACCCTCTTCTTGGAAATAACATTACCATTTCTATTTAACCTGTCTGTTTTGGCATGCCACTGAGATATATCTCTCTATTCAATTTCCAGTTCTGATAACATTTTTTCTCAAGCTCCATAAAAGGGAACAATGGTGTGTCATTTAAAAATGCAGTGCCGTGCAATACAAGTATATTGAGTGCAATAAATCACCACATTGAGCAATGAACTTTATCTGGTATCTAGCACTGTCAAGATAGGACACACCCAAGAGAGTATGATTCACAGTTCCACAATATTTTTCAAATTTATTGTACATTATCTATGAACCTGTGACTATTGCAAACCACTGCCGTTCTAGCGTTCATAGCTGATAGCGGTGTAGACTAGAAATATTTCTGTATAGCTATATTTATATAGTTAGAGGAATATAGACTATTCAATAGTTTATCACTGCTTGTACAGGATAACTAATTGGTTCTCGGTAATTAGCTATACATTAATCCTCTAATACCAAAGCAAGCATTCCACTCTTAACCTCATTCAGAGTTGAAATATGCAAATTATTGTCTGCTATGAAACATGAGTTCGATTACATGATGTTCAAGACGTAAGGAGAGTCAGTTCAACTAAATAACATAAATTAGCTACCTATTGAGATAATTAGCATGAGCCTACAAGCTTCTTCGACAATAATCAATCTACGAATCTTCAGCTAATTAATGCAAAAAGGTTCATCAATCATAATTTGATAATTTAAAACAAGGAGGTCTAATTGGGGCTCATCGTTTCCACAAAAAAGAAGAGAAAATAATGTGAAGTGTGAAGTTCTTATTCCTCGCGTTCTCTCGAATTTGTCTGAAATTGAGCTCCAAGTTAAGATGGATTAGTTTTTCATAATACAGTAGTCTTTCGTCGAAAATCTCATTTATTCTAAACTTACGCATTCTCATAGTTTCTAGTGTTGAAATTTAATTACGGTAAATTTAAAGTCGGCCATAGATTGTCCTACTCTCTGAATCTCAGTTTTATTTTTTTTTAATTTCAAATCCAATGTTTGAACTTGTTAGTTTACTCTTATTATGTACTTTATGTAGGCCTACTACTGGTGTGTTGGCATTGAAGTCTCATCATTTCTAATGATGTTCTAACTTCTGTTTAATATTCAATTTTATTATTTTTTAAAGGGATTTATACAGAATATCAAAGTATGAGAAAACAATAAATTTAGAAGAGATAAAAGTGATGAATTAATGATCGATTAAAGTGAATGATTGATTGAAAAATGGAATAAAAAACAATAAATTGAGGAAGAAATTTTCCATCAGCTATTTCTGCAATCTGCAGTGAATGTTTACAATAACTGACCAGGAAATAATATTTTGAGAGTTGGAGAAAAAATGGCAATGTTTACAATAAAATGATAGCTATTGAAATGATTATGGAATTCCACAACCTGTTTCCCTTGACAGGCCTTGAAATGCGCAGGGTTATGTTTGCTAATCGTGCACTGCATTCAGATTGCAATCGCTCAATGTTCACATAACGAATGAAGAAATGCATTCAGACAGCTTCATAAATACACGTTTCAGCAAAGCCAAAATACTCAAAAGGAATATCAATTAAATCGACGCATAATGTAAAGCCGCAGTGGAATGCAGTAATGGAAAATTGTGAGAATTTAATTAATCCGTATTTTATCATCTAAAGATTAAATTAAAACGAAAATATGAAATGTATTCAGATTCATTTTTACAACAGTACAAAATATGTTATACATTGATAATATGAGTATAATTATTTTTGTTGATTACCTCCTCTGATGAATTCATGAAGCGTCCAACATTTTGAGCATGTTGTATTTTTGTTGACATGAATCATAATCACACTTTCAGTTTTTTATCCATCTCATTTTGTATAATCTTATCTCTTGGAATAATATCAACTGAAGATTTATTGCATGAGAAAAAAGTTTATATTGCTGCAAAAATATTCATTGTTGTACGACGCAATATCACTCGGCTACTGTATATACAATTTAGTACAATCCATTTATCATCCGTTGAACAATGAACTCCATCAATCAGTCAATGTACCACAGGATTTACAAACAGATATAATTCAGAATGAAGCTAATGTCGTAAGAGGGCGGACAAAACTCTTGTTCAAAACTAAGCTTGTAGGTGGCCTACCATGTTGGCACAAGCCATAAATATGACGACGCTGGCTGTGCGCTTATTCCAACATGCAGTATCAAAGTTGTGTTTGAATAAATTCACACAGCTGGATATGCTAAGAATGGACCTACATAACGATGTTAATGTAAATAAAATAAGTGATAAAAATCATTATTCCAAGGGTAACAGAATTCGACCGCCAAACAACATAAATGCAGTGCAATCTCGTTGAAAGATGTTCGACGGTGAAATTGAAAACATGGACTGGATATGGCAGCTACAAATTCCTCCACTAATAATTTCCAAGTGGGTTACAGTTTTATGAGATGATTGTAACCTTTCAGATGCTGCTTTGGCTTTCTTGACTGGAAACTATTCCATTTTTGTACTCTTGGAAACATGAAACTACTGTACAAGGAGTTTGTTGCCATCATCCAGGTATGAGATATACCACTTATCATTCTTCTTGAAAAGTAAGAAATCCAGTCGACCCACAAGAAACTTTCTACACATGTTTGAATATAGAAGTACAGAGTAGTCCAATACAATGACTGGATACAATTTGAGAAGTTTTTTCCAATAAAAATATGAGATATAACGGCCCTGTTGCAAAAAAGTCCGTTGAAATTTCACTGTGGTTGAGTGCTGATTAAAGATTCTTCCGCCCTTCTGATTGGGTTTCGTACACATTTGATCATTTAATTGAGATTTGTGTTTAACAATAATTATTTAATCACCGTAAAAATTCAACAAACCAATGAGCAACAGGGCACAGAGATGCCATCCTCAACTGTGAACTGTATGTCAACCAGCATTCTATACTGTCAGTCTATCTAATGACAGTCCAATTTTAATTCAATCATTTTCAAACGAAGGTTTAAATGATCTTCCGAATATTTCACAAAACCTAATGAGTTGATATTCATAAACTGATAAATTTATAATCACGAAAAGATCCAAAGCTTGGTGTGTCTTAGTTTCTCTCAAAGTTCAAACGAGTTAATCCTGAAAAATTGCCAACTACTGGAGCTTTATGGAGTTTATCCAATTCCAGCCAAGAAAAATGTGGTGGGAGTACTGTTAGAAACAAATGTTTGAAAGGAGCAAACCAACTTTTCAAGTAGGAACCGTGCCAAAATCTCCTGAGGTCGTGGGAAAAGACTACGACTACTACAGCTGAGTCCAGATAAAATCTATTACTTAGTGCTGTAATACTTGAAAAGAAAAGTTTATAGGAAGCAATAAGATGTAGGTTTATGAGATGATCATGAATTGTAACGCTATACACTGTTTGCATGTTTTTTAAATAATCGTAGAATTGATATAATTTATCATACAGCATCAAGTGATCAAGCTTGAAAAGATTTATATAATGAAAACAATCAAAGTTCGTTCATAATAACCACAAATTATTAGAGGATATTAGTCATTACAATCTTCGAAATAAATATTATCATACATTAAAATGTTGATAATGTACATTAATTTTGATAATTTCAAAGGACACCGTTGTCAATATGCTGTATCATTATGAGCTTAATAATTGTATCGAATTTATTGTGTAAGCTGATAGGCTAAATGAGAAAGGTGTTTGATGATGATTCAAACATGATTTATCTTATAAATTGTATACATAGAAATGAAAATTCTCAACAATTAATCAATCCTAGGTTGACCTTCATAGAACCTGATAATTAATTGCCGATAAAGAAGAATAAATCACTGAGTCAATCTACCTTCGATAGGATTTAGTAAAGCACCTTTCGTAGCATGAACATATGAACAAATAAATAGAAACCCGGAGGGCCTTTTGAGTGGAGAAACGATTGTTGATGGCATGTCGGCGGGTACTTGGTCCCAAAGAGGTTTGGTCCGGGCGTTGCGTTTTAATTAGTGGAAAATTACTTTGACAAACCCGCTCAGTAATCAGGACCGAACTTTTACCGCTTCAATATGTCAATATAACTACCTTTAGTCCATGATTACAACCTACACGTCCCAATTAAAATCACGATTATCGACCGACAATAATTGCAGACCTTGAGGTAATTATTATTATTTTTCGTTTCAACAGCCCACTCACTACACTTTTACTTTACTTTCTTTTGTACCTAAACATAACCTAATTACTAATGATGACCTTGTTGATAACTATGATTTAATTGTATGGAAGTGTATAAATTGCTCTAAAGTATATTGTATGTGCAAGCAGCAGCAATATATGACCTATTACTTACAGGACCTAGCTAAATGATGCTCAACTTCTAAATAAATCAAGAGGAAAAAAAGAGAAAACTAAAAGCAAGAAATCTTAATAGAAAATAAATCTCACTCACACAAAACATTCACACACACACACACACACACACACCCACACAATCACACTTACACTCACACCTCTAAAGAACATAGAGTAAAACCGCCTAGTTAAGCCCTCCCTCCCTGATCCACGCCACGACAGCCGCACTGAACCGGCGTTGACTGTCAAGCAGCCTAATATGAGCTGGCAGTGAATTCCATAATCTAATCGCACTAACATGGAATGACTTATTATATAGCTCAGTCCTGTGAATTGGAACGGACAATGAGCAAGCTCCATGACGCGTCCACCCCTGCCAACATCACCCATGAAGCGAAACCTGCTGCCAAGTAATTGGGAGACCGAGATTTCAAGAGTTTGAAGAGGAACATGAGTGCATGGAGACTCCTGTATTCGTGCAGTCTTAAAAGTTTGAGCTGTCCAAAGTATTGAGTAATATGTTCGTCACGTCGTAAACCAAAGATGAAGCGCACACAGTAATTCTGAGCGCGCTGCAATCTCTGAGTAAGTTGAACAGTCATGTCCATAGTCACTAAGTCACAGTAGAAAAAAAAGGGGAATATCAATGTTTTAACTAACATGATTTTAGTAGGAAAAGGTAAAAGGTGTCCAATCCTTTTCAAAGAGTTAATCCCAGCTACAACTTTGTTACTGGTCGAGTTTACATGGTCTGTCCAGTCGAGAGTATTTGTAAAAGTCAAACCAAGATTCTTCACCCTGGTGCTGTAGTCAAGTTGAACATTGTTTATTCTTATGCGGGGTAAGTCATTAAGGCTTAGTCTAGTCAAGAGTCTTGAGTGACCTACAACCATGACCTGCGATTTGCTCTCATTAACGTAGAGAGGAAGAAGTTGATGGTGTAAGAAAAACCTCTGATGCTAATCTGAAACAGGATAATATAAAACAAAATTGCACAATTAACTAAGTGTAAAATATTGGAGATCCCATGAAATACATTCCTGAATATTATCTCAATTATATTCTATCTAATCAATTTCTTAACAAGGACCTAAAAATAGACTTCAGTTTTCAAATCCAATGCCTTGAACCAAAGGCTCATGTGCAACAATCATCAAGCACTGTACCTACACAGATAAGACTCTAAAACAAGCCAGGAGTTCGTCTCAGTTCGAGACTGAGAAGACAACAGCATTCCTATGACTAAGCTATTGCAAGTTGCAGTTGAAGTGAAGAAATGAAATATGCGCGACCTGCGACCAGCATCACAACGAAAGCACGAGCAGATTCCTTTGTCATGGAGTCACAGTCACTCGACTCTCGACTCGACATGCTACTCTTGACCTTACCGGTCACACAGACCCAGCCTCACAAACACCAGCCATATACTATATTATGTACTATGTCTGTCAGGTGTTTTGCTCTGATGAGGTCCAGCAAACAAACAATGCACGTACAATATGTCAGCGTGGGCGAACGGCCATTGTTCAACCAGCACCTCTCGTTTCGAAAACCGTCAGAGAAAAATGTTGGATATGATGAATGCGATATGGTTTTCTGTTCAGCTATGAATGCAAGCTATTTCCATTTTTTAAATTCAATTACTGAACTAACAGAAAATATAAAAATAACAGGACTGTTAGCATCTTTTGGCAGAATAAAACAAGTTGCTCTATCTCAGAAAAGATAGAGCCGAGCTCTACAAGTACGAGCCAACTGAACTTAATTCTCTAAACGTATTCAAAAGAATTCGTTCAACCTCAAAAAACTGTCAGTAGATCTCCATCTATAAGTAAAATTGTGAAAAAACACATAGGGAACGCTCATATAAACCTTACACCTACATGGCATGTAAATTGAAAACAACTCATGAATTTGAACCAGTGATTAAATTTTATCTCGACGTGTGACAAACATAAACCTTCATTCTGGATTCCGGGTGACCACGTAAACAGTCCCACTGGACAGCTAAGCTTCCGATAAGATAATATTGGAACATGTTGAGGGAACTTGACAACTTATATTAACTCCTTTTTCAAGAAAACAGTAATCTATCGAAATTCTTAATACTGTAAATTTATAACATTACATATGTGCATTCATCGTGTATTATTCGTTTGAACTATGAGGGTTGGTGTTCAACAAGAATGATCTCTATGTTACATATTATATGTGTGTAAACTTTCCTTGGTCAACAATATTTGTTATTTACGAGCATTAATGGTCTTAAACAAAATTATTTATAATAAAAAGTAAAATCCACAATAATCTTGAAACACCTTCTGAATGAGCTTATAAAGATGAACTTACAATTAACTTTTAGGAAAGTGGGCTATCAATAATTACGTACTCTGATGAATAAACATTTTGAGTATTTGCTATTTAAATTTACAGGTAAATAGAGTAGACAATACCATAAATAAGTAAATACTTGAACATTGAAGTTAATTTTTCCAATCTGAGAATATTTTTCATGTGAAATTAACATACATACAATTTCAAATGAAACTTGTTGAATAAACAATATTTTTAAAATTACAATAGACAACAATTCATTAATATTATTGAAAACTGTTATTCCACTACTCGCTTTTAAACAATTGAACGGAAATAAATCTCAGACATTCATCTCTTTCTTGGCATGATTTTCGCTGGAGTTAGCAGAGCCTTGATGTAAACGTGAGTCTCCTTCAATGTTGGATTACTGTATTTCCTTTTCGGCAATAACAGATAAAAAAGCAGATTACCGGCTATGAAATGTAGGAAGAAAAACAATTGAATCCGAATCTCATCATCTCATTGAGATGTGCTTTGATAAACTTTCAATTATTGTTCTAAGGTGAAAATCTAGATAATCGAAATTGTATTGAAAACCAAATGACCAATTAAAAGATCTGATAGCCTGTATACACATATTAAACCAAGTACTTATCTCCTTGGTTGGTACTGTACGAATATTGTTTTTATGATAATTTTCTTCTACGGTAGGTATTTTTTGATACGTTCGCAAATCTCTAAATTTAGAATACTTTCTAATCAATACTAACAAACATGACCACATTCAACTATAGTTTAATAAAATACCTGTTGCACTAGTTCTGGCAATTATTTATTCCATTTGTTCTTTCAATTAGCTATTATAGATGAGTTTAAAGGCTTTAGTCTCCAATTATATGAATTGAAAGGTACGACCGTCAAAACAACTGTATAAAATGTAGTAAGTTATTACGTTAATGAGTAGGCCTATTGTTTAATACAGTATACTATCACACTCGTTGATTCTAATGATGTAATTGTCCACTGGATGAGTCATATATTATAGCAGCAGAAAAGAGTACCGTAAGCTATTGTAAAGCAAAAACTATATAGGCTAGCTCTGGTAGCGAATCAAGATTTCAATATAATGTACTCATCAATACGTAGTTTTACTCATCAACAATACTTATAAATTCGCTTCTCACACCAACAGTCGTGACCTCTCTTCTCACCACAATTTTTCACCACAATAAATTATAGTTAAGTTAATGAATAGGATTGATAACTAATAACTAAGGATATAGAAATTCACATTCTACAGATGGAAATTACACATAAATTGCATTTATTCAAACGAAAATTCAAATTAAATGCCGATAGTGTAATTTTTCTACTGTAAATATTGACAACAGGGTAAACAGCTAGATGGAAAATCGATGACCGCTACTAAACAAAAATTATTTGCCAGCCCGGGAATCGAACCCGGTACCGACTAATATTGTCACTACCTAGGTACTTCCGTTAACAGAGGTAGTGTCTAGGGGTGGGTGTAACGATATCACGGGCGTAGTTTCCACCGAGGAAAGAGGGGACAAGTCCCCCCCCCCTCAAATATAGTTATATGTAAAAAGGCGGTCTTGTCCCAATATTTTGTTTCGAGCACTACAGTAAAATTATAAAAGCGTTAAAGAAAGATTGTAAATCTTTACAATTGACTTACATAAAACTATTAAAGTCTTTAATGCAAAATTATTATATTCCATTGTTGTTATTCATTCTGAAATACCATAATAGGCCTATGTTACTCTCAAGGGAAAATAGAAAATCGTAAGTAGGTAGTCTACTGAAGAGAGAAATCTTGATGATTTTTTTACTGTTTGTAGTTTAACTTATTTAAAACTAAACATACTTTACTCATTTTTAAACATGAGTTAAACTTTTTATTTGATTCAAATAAATCATCACTTACCGAAAAAGTCTTCCCAGGTGAGAGATCCATCGGAATCCTCGCCGTCAGCTCCGTTCTGGCCAGGCATCCTATTTTGTTTTGCCGGCATCGCTTCACTAACCACAAAAACACATTTCAACTGGTTTCTTGATTAGAAATTCTAAGCTGCGCCGCCGGTTCACTAGAAGCAAAGCTTCGTATCATGCGAGTTGACCGTTTAACAACTTCGTGTAATGCAATTCAGTCTACGATTCTCTAACACAAAATTACTCAAAGAAAACCATGCAACGAGCACTAAACTGTCCACTATGCATTACACAAACTTTGACAGACGACCAACCCATTGAATGTTTCTTCACAGACTGTGTGCTGTACGTGTGCGGAGCCAGCTGACTGCCGAGTCTAGAGTCGCGGTGTTTCAGTGTGGATTCTAGTTCTGGAGAAGGAAACAAGCAGAAAAACGCGACTGCTTCGCTATCTAGTGACCAACTAAGCAAGTTATCAAGAGAAGAAAAAGTTACGTAGCGCCATCTGTTAGTGAAAAAACAAACAAAATTATAGTGCGGTCCACGTTATAATGACAGTATTTGATCAACTTTGGCTTTGCTATCCTAGTTTATCATTTGACAAAGCCGGTGGTACTATCCTTTTCTAGGTCCACAACGATGCCAATTATGTTTTTGACAGTGTAGAAATATAATTAATTAATGCAGAGAATCGGTATCGCTATTCTTCTATCTTTATCCACCGCCATTATAACGTGGACCACACTATAGGTCCTTGCTCTGGCAATAAATTCTGTTTTTCAATAATTTCATAATTTATTGAATTGAATTGAAACAGTGCCGGTGTTGCACAAAAGCCGGTTTAATATTAACTGTGATTAATTCCAGGAAAAACAACCAGAGAAGCCGTCCTATCAAGATGGCCTTTTGATTATTATTGGTACGTAGAAAAATTCATAAGAATTATAAATGCATTTCAATACCATAATAAAATACGGTAAGACTTTGAAGAAAATTAAAAAGATGATAAAAATATGTTCAACTGAGAGTTGAACATATTGTAAAATTGTAAAATAAACGTATTGTAAAATAAACGCTACCGGTACTGTATTTCATAATAATTTCATTTGGTTGGCTCACTAAATTTCCAAATGGCACCTACCTACTAGGGCTGACCAAATTTTCTCTTTCCTGACACCAGAAAAAAGTAGGTGGCAAAAGTATTGCAATTATTCTAGATTGGAGTTACTAGTCTACAATTAAAAACTATGAACCAACTTATCCCTAAAAAAATAAATGAAAACTTATTTCATCCTGGATTCTCCAATAGTTTTTCAATACCTTCAACAACTTCAAAAAATCCGCTGCTCCAGTGATCGGTGATCGATGTCTGTCATGTCTCAAACCCAATCTCGATAGCCAGGTGACTATCGAGTATCGAGTAGAGTATTTGTATCGACACCATCAAGCCGGTCGATCAATGCGACTGTCGACAAATTACTGCAAAACTGCGCTTGCGCTTCTTTTGTTGTGTTGATTGAATGTTAAAACTTGAAATTATTCTGATTTTAGGAAGGAATTTTTACTTATCTAATGTTATGTGTTTGAATAAAAGTGTGATTTGCTTGAATCTCTTCTATTAGTTTATTTTTTCGTTTTGACAAGACTTCATTAACGTGGTTATTATTTAGGATTCTACAATTACTGCATTTAAACCGGTATGTAAAAATAACCGTCGTTGAAGCATGCAACAATTTGATTATCAATACAGTCAAATCACTGAAATAATTTGTAATAACTAAAATCTTATAAAAAGCTATTTTTTACTTGCCAGGTTAGTTCTCAGAAATTGCAATAACCAAGTTTGTAAATCTTAGAAACAAGTTTTTTAGGTTAGTTTTTGTTTAGTAGGTAGCCTACATTGGATTCATAAGTCAGTGTAGCGTAATAATTCTGAATATTCAATTCATATACCTTGAAGAAGCTGTTGGTCAATTTTTTAGATGACTCAACTTTATTTGTCAATACTGGAGGTTACTAGGCTATATATTTTATAACAATGTAATTTTATTAATAAATAGTAACAGCAGCATGTAACTGTAATTGTGTCATTTTATCTTGAGATTCTACTTCTCAACTGCATAAATTATCTTTTCCTTATGTAGATTGTGATAGAGCTTAGCTTTCTGGTCTCTTGAATTTACGCTAATTACAAATTATTGCTAGCCTATTCGTACAAATTTGATTTTGTTCAATATTTTTGTTCCCAGATAGTTTGATTATTACCTCTGCGATTTAGGCCTAGTTCCTATTTCTTTCGGTAACAGATTAAAAAATCTAAGCCAACATCAGATTGTCTATAGATAGACAATATGTTCAAAGCTGCAGTGTTCTATCCTTACCGTTATTATAATTTTGTTTCTTTCCAAACTTTAAACCACATTGGGTGATAACAAATAGACTGCATATCCTATCCCCCCCCCCAGAAAGTTTTCTATCAAGATGAAAGCCCAAGAGCTTTACAGGAGGGAACTCAAACTGCAGCCCATTCCTGAGGCTGAAGACTAGGCCTTTTTACTGGTTAAGGCAAACCTTTTTGCCCTGCATTCATCAAGGCCTGGACCTCATACACATCCTTGCCAAAATCTAGGATAGAGGTGTCGTCAGCGTAGCATTCAACCATCCTATGATCTGAAAGAGCAACATCAGATGTACAGAAGGGGTGCCAGTCCACCAGATCCCTGGTGGGGCACCTCATAACTCTGGGCTCTAACATGTGAAAGCCTACAACCCAAATCCTCCCAAGTATGAGCGCAGAATATGGAGAGGGCACCCAACCACACCATAGAGAGTCATATTGGACAGCAAGATTTCATGATCCAGGGTGTCAACAGCCTTGCTGTGATCACAGAGCGTCAGCCCTGCTAGGCTCCCCCTCAAAACTGTCACTTACTCTTTTAATTATCAATTCAACTGCCCCCACTGTTGACCGTCTAGCCCTGAACCCAAACTGAGTGTCAACAAACAGACCATTCAGCTCACAGAACACATAAAATTGGCCAGCTATTATAATCTCAAATATTTTTGACAGAACTGGTAAAATTGAAACTGACCTATAGTTGTTAGGAACCAGGCGTTAGCCCCTTTTATGAATCGGTACAACCCTTGCCAACTTCAACTCAACTGGAAACAGATCGTCAACTGAGTTAATGACAATATCCTCAGAGTCTTCTTTTGGAGCAGCAACATTTTCTTTGTCTCAGCTGCATGGCCCCACAATAAAAGTCCATAACTTGTATGACTATGGAACAGTGAGACAGTGATGGTCTACCAGAAACTGATTTTTGGAATACCTACTCTTCAATATTATCGTTTTTTACTTTCAAACTACCTAACATCAAAGGTTCCTTTGAAAGCTTTCTAATTCTTATTATTTTCTCTAAACATTCTCTGATTATAGTCTGTGCAAAGCTTGTATTTTGCAAGTATTATATTTCCAAAGACTAAGTCTAGTGCATCTGTGATAATAATTTAATTTGATTATATATATATGTTATTGTAATAATATGACTTATCTGTAATGATCTAGCCTAATGTACTTAATGTATTTTTTTTGACTGAAATAAATCATTGAGTCTTCAACAAAAAAAATTTCTGAAGTGTATCATCCGCCATTTGAATTATTATTGTTATTTTGGTTCATTTTCCATGTAGGCCTATATATTTTATTTTCTGATAACTTGATTATTTTTCTGAACTATTCCAGTTGAACCATAATGTCACGAGACTTCAATGACCTGCTTCGTCAAGCTGAGCAGTTATCTGCTAAAATCGATGGCACAGAAGAATTACCAAGAGTCGAAAGATCATTGAGACAAGTTTTGGACGCTTCTCATGAATTGTGGTCCAAAGTCGCAACTACTGGATCTCAGGATATCCATGCGTGAGTGTTATTATTGATGTATTAAGCTACTTTCATCATTTATGTTGAATATTTAAATTTCTAATCGGGTAGAAGTAAAAATAAACTAGATATTAATTTATTAGGTTGAACCACCACAATATTCATTAGCATATATTTATTTTTTGTAAATCTTTTTTGTATTTTGTTTTTGGTAAATAAATTCATTCGTTCATTCATTTAAATGAAAAAAAACAGACACAGCCAAAACTTCTTCTCGTCCTGAAATGGAAATCTCACTTTTGATACGTCGTTATCATTAATCTAGATATTTTTAGAATTGTAGAATGGTCTGGTTATCAGGTAGCCCTTCTAAGCTTTTTTTTAATTTGAGCTACTATGCTTCGTATGGTAGCTAGAACTTTGTTGAATATAATATTATTTGTGACCAAGAATTTAGGCCCAATCCTGGCTAAGGTTGATGTCACCTGCGCTACGTGGATTATTCTTGTAATGTGGATGTATTTTTGTTAATATTTCAGGTATTCTTTTCACCATCATGGCTGATTACGATAAATGAATGGAATAGAGTCAAAATATCATTTTGTCATTGCTGGTAGAGTCAAAATATTCAGTTGGTGCTTTACAAATTACTAACTTGATACTTGATTTTGATTTCAGAAATCTTCTTTTGGGGACTAAAGGTGTAGATTTGCCCCAGCTCACTCAAAAACTAGAGACTCTCAGCTCTAGAAAAACATTTGAACCACTGCAGCCAATCGCTGATAGTGACATTCAAAATTTCTTGAAAAACGAATCGGAAAACGCCATCATCTCACTTATTGAATCCACGCATCATAAGGTAAACAGGTTAATGATCACGGAGTTAGTGATAAATCTTATCAAGATCAATAATGTGAATATTTTACTTGCTTTTATTCTACTGGAATAATACAATTTACCACTTGAGCACATGAAAAGCAACAAATTGCTTACGAACGTGGCAATTAATTTACAATCAATCATCAATGTTGATCGTATGAAAAGAAACAAGATTAAATAGAAACATTTGAATATAATTGTCAATTTCGCTTTTTAACACAGCAGAATGCTGTATTTTCGTGGATTTATCAGTCATATTTTCAACTGTACTTTCCAATAGAGCAGTGTTCTCATTTATTGAGAAATCATCTTAACAAATATTTCACAAATAGTAGTCAAGGTTGCCAATAAACTTAGAAATGCAGTTTCTATGAATTAAATACCAATTTATTTTTCCAGTGGTGTGCTAATTCCCATAGTTGGATTCTTGAAAAACTTGAATTGTTTTTCCAATCTCCGAGTAGCAATCATTTAATGACTCTCAAGTGGTATTTTGGCTCCTCATAACTTGTTGATATCACCATTCTATCAGGGTAGGGTTAGACCAAACGAGCGAAATCTTGTTCTGAACAAAGATTAATGAAAATCTGTATAAAGCTTGTTTGATCACATACACTTTTGGAGACATAATCAGACTTCTCTTATTATGTCGGGTTGTCTCTATGTGTTTTATGCACAAATTTTCGTGCTCTAGGTCTATGTTCGTTTGATACAACCCCAGTCTCAGAAATTTGTTGTTCAGAATTCAATGGTAATAACAATAACCTAATAATCATGAATTGTGGTCGTTATTTGATCAACTTATCAATTCGAAGATTACTGAAATTTTGAATGTAAATTTGTCTCATTTATCCAATTCACTCTACTTGCAGACATTTGAAAGGCTCCATGATCGACATAGGAAAAAGGTTAGACAAGAATGGCATGCTGAAAAGTTGAAGTTGATGAACTCTCTGCTGGGATACTCAAAACATGTTATTGATCTTCCAACTCGCCCAGAGGTAATTAATAAGTCATAAAATCACTTCACTTGCATGGGCTACTTTTTCAAAAATTATTAATAAAAATTAAAAACAATTTATATTTTCGTTCTAATGTAACGTCGTCATGTATCGAAAACCCATATAAAATAGTATAGTCACCGGTGCTAGTAATAAATGTTTTAATTTGAAAGAAAATTTATTTTTCTTCCTACAAAAGTGAACTCGGAAGATTCGATAGTTCTGATTAAAAATCAAGACACACGTAAGTAAAATATGCCATTAATTCTGGTAGCTAAAACAGACAATTCCGAATGTAAATTTTCAATAGCCCAATTCCTTCATGGTATTGAAACTTCTCACTGGATTTCTCTATGTACCAATTAAAAATATGTTTAAATATTAGATTAAGAAGAAGTCTAGGTTATATGGTTGTAGGTAAAGTTTATAAGATGTATATTTAACGAAAATAATTTAGCTGTGTCAGATCTGGAAAGTGTGCGGGAAAATTGATAATTGACTCCCAGCTGAATCATCCAGAAATGAAACTTTTCTTACATTTGAGCTTGCATCCTTCCGTCAAATATTCAATAGAGACTTTCAAGCGCTATTTCAGCTTGCATCCTTCCAGCAAATAGTCAATAGAGATTTTTGGGCTTGATTCAATCACCGATTGATTTGAACTATGTAGCGTAGGGTTGCGAAATGACAAACTTTCTAAACCCTAACTGAATTATGGCTTAAATAATAATATTGATCGGTGATGTTCCGATACAAATTGATATAGAGGATATCCCAAAAATAATATTTAATTCTAATAGATTTATGACAATAAATTATCATTAAAGATTTACAACAACCATAGTTTTGAAAAAGTATAAGATGATTAAAAAACGAATGTAGATGGCAAACACAATATGAATGACGAATGACTAATTTTGTCTAATAAATTTGTCTTTTTTATTTGACACAAAATTGTGTAATTTATTTTAGAAACAATGAACATTTTCTGTTCATCTGTTTTAGAAAAAGGTGATAAAAAGCAGATTTCGGGCGTATCTTTAGAAAATTTTCCAAATCTGTTCTTAGTGCGCCTCTAGAAGTCCAACTTAACATTCCTGCTAAAATAGATTTTTAGTTCTGTTGAATGAATGAGTGCGATTTCCTTTTTATATAGAATTGCATCTTACATCCTTGTTCAAATTATTATCGAATCTTATTTTTACAGAAAAGTATTCTTAATGAAAGTGTGTATGGAGCCAAAAGCTGCCTGGATCAGCAGGAGATGGCCTATGCGCAATGCGTTATTGAGTATAATCAGGCAGTAATCGAGGGAACTGTCCGGCCAAACCTCATCAAATCTCTCACCACTGTTGCTACTAATTTCAATGATCAGGTTGGTTAAACAAATCGAACCTATCAACTTACTAATTCATTTATTCACATAAGATGTTTGTATGTTTTACTCTGAATCTAACTCTTATTAAAACAATCAATCTTTTATTCACATAAGATGTTTGTATGTTTTACTCTGAATCTAACTCCTATTAAAACAATCAATCTTTTATTGTCAAGGAACATAAACATTTTACAATCAATGTCATTTTCTACAATAACTTATACAAAGACCGACATTAAATATTTAATTATGCATTACATTTCTGAAAACAATTGCAGATCATATAAATTTGATTGAGATAGAACAACATTCTCCCAAATTTTAATTAGTGTACAAAAAATAGGTTATGTTTATACTGAATTAGAGTCCAATTTGCCCTTATGCTTGTTCTATCTTATTTTCAAAAATATTTTTCGTTTTTTTGAAAGGGCAATGGAATTTATGTTGAAGAATTTATAATGTAATTTACAGTACTTCAAATAATGCGAAGAAATATAATAATATTATCATGGAATTATTACATAAATTCAGGAAATACTGTTTGTTAATTCTTTCTTGTTCTCTTTTGTCGAGTTTGTTGAAATGAACTGCCAATTACAATAATTGCAAACTATTTTGTGCGAAAATGGGAGCTATATTCTTGTCCTATGACGAGCGGCATGGTTGGCAGATAGATAGTCTGTAGTTTTTTGTGTGTTTGTTGACATAGGCTATATATCGTGCATGATATATATAAATTTTATATTGTGTTTTATTTTGTATTGCTTGAAAGTTTTTGAAAACTAGTCAATTATTCAGTTCTATTCTCCCTGTTTCTACAGAAAGTTAGTGAACTGTGGAACATAGTGGATTCGATGACTCAGTTACCTCCTCAATTGATGGGCAGTCCTCTAGAAGCCAGAACATCTCCAAACATGGTTGACGCACTCATTCATCAAGCAAGAACCTATTTGGAAAACCGGTAGGTCTACCTCACAAACCTCGTTTGTTTTTGTCCTAATTAAACAATCCCTGTCCCAGTAATTATCAAAGCAAAAGTTGGTTCTCATTACAAATCCCACTTGAGTTCTCTAGACTGGTGATTAAAGTTGATTATTTTTACAGTTTCAAAGGTGCTCCAAACTCCAAAACAACATATTTGTACTGATAATATTGATTTATTGAACTGATATGACTGTTTAAAAATTGTACCTTTGAGAATAAATTCTGTTGGTAAGTTCAGTATTTGAAACTGTTTTTTTGTGAGCTAGTAGAATAAATCGCAAGAAGTTTCATTACGCTAAATTGTTAAAAAATCTGTGTACGTAGATTTTCATTAAAAATGTTAACTGTTTACTGAGGTGATGAATGTTCTCTTCACGCATAAATATCAGAATAAAGCATCAAAACTTTTATTTCATTACCCTTCGGTTTTGAGTTTTTTTTTCTATATATAACAAATATTGAGCAATATAAACGGCAAAAAAACCCTGTAAGTTTAGAGTGTAAGCTTTTATTATTATGCGTTTTAAGAGCAATGAAAATGCCTTAATGCTACAAATAATGTGCCAAGTTTAACACTCAAGTCTATTCAGCCAAAGTACTGTGACGTCCTGGGCAAAATTCAGCTCTTGTAAGGGTCAGTTCAGACTTGATGCTGCAAACAGCTCATTTAAGGCTTCTTTTTATTATATACTAGCAGGTAACTCGTGCTCCACAAGGGTCTACTTAAAAACTTGACAAACTTGAAACTTGACGTAATGAAGAATTGGAAATAGGCCTATAACCATCATCGGTTAGTTAAGAATCTTTTTGAAAAAGACTTGATGATGCTTCAAACATAATTTTCCTATCCCGTACGTGTATAAGCCAGTTCTTTCCTTTTATTATAGTATATTATGCTATAAAAGAAGATTAATAGAATAATATTAATAGGTTAATTATACGTGATCAAAATCATATAAATAACTATGAAAGGAACAACAGAATCAGCAGCCCAAAACTGATCAATTTCACAAAAAATGTCGATTATAATAGCGAGCAACATAGTAATAAACTCTATGATTTCTATTAAATAGTGAGTCGACTGAATTGTGTTATTTGTTTTCAGATACAAAGAGTACATGTCGAGCATAATAGCGTGCAACATGAGGGGTGCGAGGCGGGGCGGGGTGCCGGGAACCTACTCGCTGGTACGAGGCTTCGTGGCGGTGCGAGTGCCGGCGGCCATGCTTGGCCTCGACACCTCCATCAGGGTGGACGACCAGCCGCTATGGCCTCTCATCTACTACTGCCTGCGCTGTGGCAGCATAGCAGCCGCTCTCCAGTGTGCACAGCAAGCTGGGTAACACACTTGGCTCTCTATTGGCTACATTTCCACGAGAGAGGCTCTGTGGAAATTAAGCTCTTCTCGTGCAAATTAAGCAGTAGTATCTATAGGAACCGATGATAAATTGTATAATCTATTTTATATAGATCGTCCAGTATAGCGGTATATATATCGTCCAGTAAGCAGTATACTGCTTAACCTTATATAGCTCTGTTATGGTTATAACGTGTGTATAATAGCTCTCTTTTTTTTTTTTTTTTTGAAGAGAATATCGTTCATGAAGTAAACTCCCTATTGGTTTTTTAATAAGGTAAAATCAATAATCAATTATCATCAATTTCTCTAGTTACTTTCCTTGCCCTATTACCATAGGTAAGGAAAGTATTGCTTTCCAAAAAAAATTAAAGTACCCTAATTTCAAGTTTTCTATAAGTTTTAAGGTCCCCTGAGTCCAAAAACATGATTTTTGGGTATTGGTCTGTGTGTGTGTATGTCTGTGAACACGATAACTCCATTCCTAATCAACCGATTGACTTGAAATTTTAAACTCAATGTCCTTATATACCATGAGGATCCGACAATAAAAAAATCAATAAAATTGAATTCAAAATGGCGGAAAAAATGGCGGATAATTACTAAAAAACCATGTTTTTCACGGTTTTCTCGAAAACGGCTCTAACGATTTTCTTCAAATTCATACCATGGATAGCTATTTATAAGCCCTATCAACTGACATGAGTCTCATTTCTGGGAAAATTTCAGGAGCTCCGTAATATTCTTGAGAAAAATGGCGGATAATTACTAAAAAACCATGTTTTTCACGATTTTCTCAAAAATAACTTGACCGATTTTTTTCAAATTCATACCCTGTATAGTTATTTATCAGCTCTATCAACTGGCATGAGTCTCCTTTCTGGGAAACTAATGGGGGGTCCACCCCATCCTTGAGAAATGGACTTAGTAACCTCCTTCTCGTGCATGAGGTAGGTAGGTAGCGCAGTTCATACAAAGAACACATAGTCGAGATATTTCATCTGTAGAACAGCTGTTTTGACGACTAAAAAAAAAATCATCGAATTTCACAATTTACACAAAACAAAAAGTACTCTGAAAACAATTATATATATATATATCTATATATATATATATCTATATATATATATATATATATATATATATATATATATATATATATATATATATAATATATATATATATTATATATATATATATTAAAAAAAATCATCGAATTTCACAATTTACACAAAACAAAAAGTACTCTGAAAACAATTATATATATATATATATATATATATATATATTATATATATATATATATATATATATATATATTATATATATATATATTATATATATATATATATATAATTGTTTTCAGAGTACTTTTTGTTTTGTGTAAATTGTGAAATTCGATGATTTTTTTTTAATATATATATATATATAGAAGTCTGATCGTAGTTTCAAATATGAGCAAGGAAAGTTGTGTGAGTGTACCACACCAGATTTTTTTACTTTGTTACCAGGATGTATTCATTTTTCTCATCTTAATGTCTATCCGCATGAATACATACCAGTCAGAATCAACAACCATGTGATATCATATACAAACGAGGCAAGATATCTTTGTATTACTCTGGTGGTATTATCTTGGCCAAACTTTGGTGGAAAAGCCATGTCAAGAAAAAGTGGGATGAGCTTAACTACAGTATATAGTGAGGTCCACGTTATAATGGCAGTGAAGAAAGATAGGAGAAAAACGTTGCCAAGTCTCTCCATTTTGCCACTGACTGTACACAGCTGTTACTCAATTCATCCCATTAAATTTGATTTAATAATAATTATCATTTCCTTGATTACATAATCAATTTAATGTCAAATTAATCAAGGAATTTTTTTCCCATAATTTGATTTGAAAATTTGCTTTTATAACTAAGATCAGATTTTTTTATACAAACCTGAAATGGTGGCTAATTAAAAAAGCTGTGATACAACAATCTGAATTTCAAACAACAGAAATTAAGTTATTTGGTAGATATTCTATTCCAATTTCTTTTAAAATCAAATTTATTTATTTACCAATTCACTAGAAATTTACAAAATAACACTTATCAACTAATATACATTGGTGTGGCTGGAAAAAGAAGCCTTGAGCTCCAGCCACGAGTTCGAAAATATTCTTTAAATTATTTGTACATTTGCCGTGATAATATTCTAAAATACAAACTAAAAGATAGTAAACCAAAAACCAAAAATATGTATAAATAAACACACAAAATCAATTCTTGAATCAAAAATCAACAAGCCCAATAATAGAAATAGGTAATATAGAAATTATAATAATAATAAAAAAAAAATCTTTTTTCAGGTAATCAAAAAAAACCAAGTTTAAACTGACGTGTTAAAAACAAGTCATAATTATAGTAATTTAGTTTTCGATTTTAAAAAAGTAATTCTCTTTTACCCAGGATCTTATTTTATTTAATTTATTACTTGTAATTTTATCCCTAATGAAATCGTCTGGTATCCTATTTATTAGCTTATCGCTCTGGAACTTGAATTGATGATTGCTGGTTGTCAATGCAGTGAAATTATACTGTAAGCACTTACACTTGCTGGTCTTAAATTGTAAGTGACATTGCGTTGAGTAAATAGATGAGTATTTTTATTTATGAATATAATTAAGTTTGTTATGTACGTTTGGCGAAGCGTTGGTAAGTTTATCTCATCAAATATTAGTCTGCTAGGATAGCGTCTTGGTCTTCCTAGCGCAGCCCTGATGATATGCTTTTGAATAGTAAAAAGTTTATTGAAATGGGTGTCAAAGGCTGCTCCCCATACTTCTATATTGTAGAGGAAGATTGAGTGAGCATATGCATTGTAAATTGTTCTGAGAATGTTCAAGTCTTTCAATTGATTAATTTTGTAAAATATTGTAATCAAGTATTTTAATTTATAACAAAGATTTTGGATGTGAATGTCCCATTTATGTATTTATGTATTTATGAATGTCCCAAAAATAATAGAAAAATAGAAATCCTATTTAAAATAAGTAATTTCAATGGAAATAATTCTGAAATAACCTTTTAATATTATTTATACCGGTACGAGTAGGTTTAACCTATAAGTATAGGCTAACTGAAGCATGGATGAAGTCTAAGATGGTTAGTTATCAACTTTTAAAATGTAATTTCAGGTATTTTAATTTGTGTTTCTCATACGGTAATGTCTAAAAATAATTTAATTGTTTCAAAAATACATTTTAAATCAATTATACGACTTGTGTACTCAAGCATTTCGATAGAATGAAGAAAAAAATGGTGACTGATAATGAATTGTTTACTTTTGTACAGTCACTGTCAAAAGTAAAAATAAAATATTCTGGCAAACTGACAACATTGCAAAGCTAGAGAGAGATAGCGCTGTTTTGTTGTATGATAGAAAAGGACAGCAACAGTATTGTCAATCGTACACTGCCATTATAACTTGGACTTCACTATAGTAGGATGTATTGGTTGATAGGAAGGAATTCAAGCTTATCAACCTCCAATAAAATTCTACTCTACAAACAAATACTGTAGCCTGTCTGGTTGTATGGTGCGCAACTGTGGGGCTGTACAGCAGAGAGCAATATTGGCATCATCCAACTAATCCAAAACAAGTTTCTGCGAAAAGCTGTCAATGCTCCATACTTCATCAGGAACGCCGACCTTCATAGAGACCTTCAGGTGGAGACAGTCAAGGAGATGATTGTGAAAACAGCAAGGACCTATGAATAGGCTCTACATGACCACCAAAATGGTCTGATCCAGCCTTTGGACAACTCAACATTAACGAGGAGATTGAAAAGGAAGAAGCCAACGGATCTGGTGTAAACTTCCAGCAGTGCTTAGTGAAAGTGAAAAAATATATATTAGTTTAGTGCAGTGATTATGAATGAGCTTATTTAAAACAAGGAGAAGCTATTACAAGATTATTTTTGTGAAAAGACTTGGAAGTATTAATTTAGAATAGAAAAAAACTGATCGTTAGTCCTAGTACTAGTGAAAGTTATATTCAATAAAAAAAGTACCTAATGTGTATTTTGTTGTTGCAGACCAGGTATGGAAGAGATGTGCCAAGTTCTTGATGAACTGAAATCGAGCAGTGTTCATCGGCTCAGTCCCAAAATGGAAAAACTTGTCCGTACTCAGTACAGAAGAGCTGTCAGAAACACAACTGATCCTTACAAGAGGTATGTTTTCATTCTTCGTAGATTGATGGTCTAATTTTAAAAATTGATGGACTATTTATTGATCAATAAATCTGAACCTAACATTTTATGGAGAGGCTTTAACATTCAAATTCATTGTATTGAGCCAAAAACAATAAGCATACAGGCCAAGACAAAACATAAAAATAAATGAAAGAATAACAATGTATAATTAAAAATTTGAGCATATAACTATGGTAAGAAAACATTTATAATACAAAAGCAACACATTATTCAAGTGTCATCATTAAAAAATTCATCCACACTATAATAAACCTTATTTACTAAGTATGCATAAAGTTCTTTCTTAAAATTCATTGATGGGGTATATAAACATTTTGGTAACTTTTTAAACAGTCTCAAACCAATTACACTAGGACTTTTGTCAGAGAATCGTAATCTGTGGTGATTAATAAATGGGTCCCCATTGCCACAAGTAGAATAACCATGGACATCACAATTCTTTTTCAATGAATTAATCTTATTAGCAATAAATAATACTACTCTGTAAATATAAATACATGGAAAGGTGAGTAATTTTAGTTCTTTAAATGCATTCCTGCACGATTGATTGTAATCCAGGTTTGCCATGTACCTCACTGTACGTTTTTGTAAAATGAATAATTTCTGACAGTTCTATATACCACCATATACCAGGTGAGTAAATGAGAGAGAAGTACACACACCTAGCAATATCTCTATTTCCGAATCTTACTATATACCGTAATACAAAGAGACCCTTGCTAATCTTATCAGCTACTTTATCAGCATGCTCATTCCATGACACTCTTTCAAACATTTCTCTTCATACCTTACGTTATGTTAATTGAATATTTAATGCTTCCACCGTATGCTAAATCGCAAAACTCTCCCTTAACACGGAAAAGTGTTTCTACTGTGCGTGACAATAGTGATGTGATACCTCGGACTTTTTACATTTTTTAGGAGTAAGATGTTGGTGAAAATTTAGTCATTAGGCGAGATCTTGCTTACCAAAAGTGTAGAGTCATGTCTCCATTTTCTGTGTGCTCTATCCTGCATGAGGAAAGTGAGGTTGTAGTAAAAGTAACTCTCTTTCTATTTGCAAAGAATTATATTCCTCATAGATTTTTATTTATTCGTCATATATCTTTACTGTATAGTTTCGTCATGGAATGGGATTGCTTCATAATGAATGGGTTCATTTTTTCAATAAGTCTGTATCATTAGCAGATCCTGCGCACAAATTTATTCATTTATTTAGTTATGTACAGTTATTACACTTATGTGAGAAGGCACAACAATCTTATGCCCAAAACTGTCCCTTCTCAAATTTATACAGTACTACAGTCCAAATTAAAATGTAGGTCAAGCTACTATCACTTATTAAAATAACAATTGAATTACTTTTATCAAATCATTGTGCTCTAGTCCTAAACTTCCTCAACGTCCCACACTTGTCTTAATCCTAAAATTCTGGTTTATGATTCAAAACTTATTCTATAAAAATGGTATGTCAACTTATCATAATGAGAGAAATTTATGTAAAAGCGTATGGGAGAAATAGTATAAAGCGCTAAGGTTGTAATCTTAATAATCTATTGCAGAAATAGTGGAGGGCTCAATTCCTACAAAGCCCATGATTATTTTTTATGACATCATCTTATTCCATCAACCACGCACAATAAAAAAGCTGGAGTACGCAGAAAAATATATGTTACACGTTCATACTTTATTATCTATTAGAATTTTATTTCAGCTCTGTGGTTAATGGACGCAAATTGTGTTTGTAGAGCTGTGTTCTGTGTGCTTGGTGCCTGTGATGTGAACGACGAACACAGTGAAGTGGCGAAAACAGCTGATGACTACCTCTGGATGAAACTGTGTCAAGTCAGAGAGAGCGCAGACAACACAGACTCTGGAGATCAAATATCGTATTCGGTTCTTCAGTCCCTTGTGCTAGAAGAGTATGGTAAATAAATATTTTCTTTACAACAACATTCATAAACTTCACATTACTGTAATTCATTTTTAAAGATAAATTTACTTGATGTTTGCCGAGTTTTCCCAGAAACAGAAATACGACTACCTAGTTTTCCATTTACTATCGAAAGACTGAATATTGATATTGTGGAACTTTTCATTATTGAAGAGGCTTGAAATATTGTCAAAAAATCCACTTTTTTTTTTTAAATTTGACAATATCTCAAGTCTCTTCAATTACTATTGAAAGCTTAATAACTTTTCAGAGTTTGATAAATCAAAAGCTTGAGGAATGATTCTTGTTGGAACAGGAAATAAGTCTTCCAGTTTGTAATCTGATTTTATTACGTTGAGGAAATAATAGTGTAATTTATGATCCTACTCATATGAATTCTGTCCGACTCTTTCATAAATATCTCGCTCAAAATACTGAATTTCTTTGTAAGGCTGTGCAAAAGCTAAAAATAAACTTTCTACTGGCGATATTTTTCAATGTTTTTCGATTTGTATATCATCAAGCTATCAAAATGTTAAAGTTTTCTCAGGAAAACATTTTTTTCCGATCATTACTTTTGGAGATATGAGCGCCTAAATTCTAAATTTTTGGGACAGAACATTTCAAATTCGGTAAGAGATAACTCCATGAAATTTGGAGGATAAATTATCCATGGTATTGTTGAATGAATAAAACAAAAATTTTCTGAAAATATCAATTTTTGAGAAAGTTATTCAATTTACCAAAAATAACTCAAAAAATTTTTTGTTGTATTCAATCAACAATACCATGAAGAATTTATCCTCTAAATTTCATGAAGTTTATCTCTTACTGAATTTGAAATGTTCTGTCCCAAAAATTAAAACTTTAGGCGCTCATATCTCCAAAAGTAATGATCGGAAAAAAATGTTTTCCTGAGAAAACTTTATCATTTTGATAGCTTGATGAAATACAAATCGAAAAACTTTAAAAGATATCACCAGTAGCAAGTTTATTTTTAGCCTTTCCACAGCCTTAAGCAAATTGATCGTTTCCACTTTCGGGATCGTTTTCGAATATGGCGATCAATCTTAAGTTAGATCTTGGTAGTTTTCTCTATCATCTAGCCTTTCGAGTTCGTGAGGACTTGAAAGTTCGCTTGATAAAGATTTTTTTCTACAACTTCGCGTAAAAAAAATAATTTACATACTCAATTCTCCTCGTAAAACAGCTTATTTCTGAGGAGAATCTACTTTTTCGCTCGCTAACCATCCGCGCATGCGCAGTAAATTTTCTTTACGCTCGCAAATCATTCGCGCATGCGAAGAAGAGTTTCTTTACGCTCGCCAATCAGCTGATGGTAAGCAGCTCGCCAAAAGGTCAGATCTTAACCTAAAAAGTCGGTAATTGTAACTCCGCCGATGTAAGTAATTTAACAGGTTTGGGCAGTTGTAGAAAAAATTTTGTATGTAATTCGCGTGTAATGCTTCTTTATCGCTCTTGCAAAATTATCACGCTCCGCTTCGCGTCGCGTGATAACTGTTTGCGCGAGCGATAAAGTCGCGCATTACGCTCTTAACACATAAATAGCTATTTTATTCTATTTTCAGCCTTGAGAAAAACGACATTTCAAGAAAGATTTATTGTAAAAATTTTGTAATTAGATGCACCTTTTCCAATTATAACCCTATATATACGTTTTATTTTATTAGTTTGTTGTTTTTGTATTGTTAGTGTATTTTATTAGTTACTGAACTGGGCCTGAAAAGGCATAAACATATAATTAGATAAACCAGTACCTTTTTTATACACATCTAGTCTTGGATATTATTTATTTTTCAAGTTATTTATTGAAAAACATCATGATGTAAACTTTGAAATTGTACATTAGTCATTTGCCCAAAATTATATGTTCTATTATAAAGTAGCCTAGACTCTAAAGATCATGTTGGTGATTGAATTTTTGCAGGAGAAAAACATTATAACGCGAACGACCAACCACACGTATACTTCCAGCTGCTATTTTTGACCGGCCAATGGGAGGCAGCAATCGACTTCCTCGTCAGATCGGACAGGCTGCGGGTGCACGGTGTTCACATGGCCATTGCTTTGCAGCAACTTCATCTCTTGGCAATGCCAGCTAGTGTCAAGTCGCCATTGTGTGAGTACACTGTATCTTTAATTCAGAATAAATAATAAAGACAAGTTGATTACATAGAGCATATAAACTACGATTATTTACAAAGTATTGATACAATGCTAGTTTGCTGATTTGAGAAAATTTGGCCCCCACTATATATGAATATTTATTTATACAATGTGATAATTTTTCCACTGAGTCTGACAAGACCCATTGTGCTACAAAACAAAATAGCATTGTACATGAATAAACTATTATAAAACTAAAATTATGATAAATGAGTACAATAAAAATGTGGATTACTCTAAAAACAAGATAGAAAGATAGACATAGAATATGAATATGTGTCGGGATGCCATTATCAATCAAGAATATTCTTTATTCAAAAAATTCAGTAAGTACAAAAATGATGAATAATATAAAATACGAATAATTATGTACTTGGATTAAGTTTCCATATCATAGATTATGGAATGAGCCTACATGGGCACTGTGGCCTGTGCCTAGACTCGAGTTGAAATTTCAAGTAGGTATAGTAGGGGGAGAAGAAAGAGAGCCAAAATTAATTCAATTTATGGTAATTCCATTCAAATGATTGTCATAGTTTTGTATTGTAGAAAGTCATTCTGTATTGTAAAGTCCGTCTGTATCGTATATAGCCAGTCTGTATCGTATAGAGTCAGTCAGTATTGGTATAGAGTCAGTAAAAGTCATGTTAATTTTGCAGTCAGGTAAGTCCGCCGCCCGCCAAGACCAGAGCCACAGCCTCCACCTCACTTATTTAAAACAACCAATATTTCAATCTTTTCTTTTGAAAATTGGAAGACTTACAGCTGAAAAATCTGGTGTGGCGCACTCACACAACTTTCCTTGCTCATTAATCTATAAGCCTCATTCTTAAACGAGGGATAATTAGGGGAATAACATTATGCCGATTGGCGGCTAAATAATTAAAACTACGATTATACTATTGTTATTGTGTTCAGAGTACAATTTCCTTTGTTTGAATTATGAAATTTGAGGATTTTTTAAAAGTTGTCAAAACAGCTGTTCTACAAATAAAATATCGACATGTGTTCTTTTGAATAAACTGCTCTACCTACCTACCTCACGCACGAGAAGGGGGTTACAAAGTAACTTTCTCAAGGATGGGGTGGACACCCTGTTAGTTTCTCAGGGAGGAGACTCATGTCAGTTGATAGAGCTGATATATAACTATACAGGGTATGAATTTGAAAAAAATCAATCAAGTCATTTTTGAGAAAATCGTGATAGAAATTTAACAAAATTCATTCTTCTCATGAATATTACGGAGTTCCTGCAAGTTTCCCAGAAATGAGACTCATGTCAGTTGATATGGCTTATAAATAGCTATCTAGGGTATAAATTTGAAGAAAATCGTTAGAACCGTATTCGAGAAAACCGTAAAAACATATTTTTTAGCCATTACCCGCCATTTTTCCGCCATTTTGAATTGAATTTTATTGAATTTCTTTTTGTCGGATCCTCATGGTATAAGGATAATTATAAACACACACAAAGACCAACACCCAAAAATCGTGTTTTGATTGTAATCCGTTGAATGAGTTAATACAATTGGCAGGAACTTGGTTTTAGATATATTTAGTGATAATATATTTTGATCAAGCCATTTTTGCTTTAGATTAAGTTTTTATGGTAAACAGTAAAAAATTCTAGTAAAGCTACACCTTGCAAGTCATATATACGTGGTATCTTCGTGATTGTTCTATATTTCTACTTGGAAATTGCATGATAGAAATTTAGCTCAATTTTCCCGAAACCAGTATTCTTGAAACTCGACTATTCATAATTCTCAAGAATTATCATTTTAAATCATGATAATCCTCAATCATAAATTCTATTTCAATATTTTGTCGCCCAATTCTTAGATAAATAGATGATGCCCCATTTATATTTCTATGACTTGAAACCATTGATCTAAGCCGTCTCTACTAAGCTTAAAACAGATCTTTACAGTATTTATGGTTATGATGCATATGGATATGCATATGATGCTTATGTTTTGGTTGTTTTACTATGACTTTGTAGCCCGTGTTCTTCTTGACTAACTTCATGTAGACTCTGAACCAACATAAATAACTAACCCAGATACAAAATTGTTAGTATTATTGTATATATTTGTACTGTAAATTTCTGTGATTATTATGATAAATGTTTACATACCCTCTATTTTCTCCTATCAGAATGATGGAGAGAAACAGTTTTGTTTTATCCTGTTGATTCTCTTCCAATCATTTATTTGATGTTGTGATTGTATAAATGTAATAAATGAACATTTGGTTTTATCACATACACATATTTTCATTTCTATTGAAGCGGGAATAGAGGTGGGTCGGAAAAAATCTCTGAACAATAACTCTTAAACAATGAATCTCAATCAAATATGTATCTGTATATTAATTAAAGTATAAGTGTAGGTGTTTTTCATAAACTGTAACTTTGTTTCAGTGGTAATAGACCCGAAAGACTCTGTGCCAATGCGACGTATCAACCTAGTGAGGCTGATTTTGATTTATGTTCAGAAATTCGAGAGCCATAATGCTCGTGAGGCCCTGCACTATTTCTACTGTTTGAGGTCAGTAATGTAGTTCATTATTTGAACAATAAGAATCTTATTGTTGGTTCAAAAAAAAAAAGAAGAATTAATAACAAATTTCACTTTTACAACTGAAAAGTACTCACATGCTTATTTCAGTCAACGTGCTTCACAAGGGCCCTAACTTCAAACAATCACAAAATAGTTATTTGTGCAACTAGTGCGCAAAGTGTCAGTTTGCTGCACCGAAAGAAACGTTTACGCCCGAGCCGTAGGCGAGGGCGGAATGGTTTCTTGAGTGCAGCAGAGGAACTTTGCGCACGTATTTCACATTAAGTTTTTCCTACAGTTACCATTGAATATGAAAAGTGGGTAATTATGGGTAAAATTGCCTGAAATCCATCAAATAACTTAGTAGTGTTTGAATGGCGGGGGGCAGCTGTGTGGTGTGTGCTGTGGTGGCACTGTGCTGTTGCTGTCCTCGTTATAATATATAATAGTAATAATTAGCGCGTTGTGCTTGGTTGCACCTCTGCTCACTATAGCAGCCACAGCAGTCACTGTTACCAACTTCATTTTGATTTTGCTGCACTGTTGCTCCATATAACCTACTAAGTATTTTGCGTTGCCATGTTGCAAATCTGGAGTGCAGAAAAATTTTTCCCGCACTAGAGCGGAAAAGTGATTCTTTGCGTTCTGTAATCAGTGCAGCAATGGCCACTTTCCAACGTAACTGTAGGAAAACTAATATTCACAACAGTGAAAAATAGTTTAGACTTAATAATAAAATATAATATTGTCCCAAAATCATTATTTGAAATAAAAATCAAATCAATTTATTTTCCACATTGCATCACAAAAATATGTAAAATTACATAAATTCAATTATAAATTAAATACATCAATTAAAATAGAAAGTGATACATTATTACATTAATGTTAGTATACCGATGGCGTGGAATTCCCCCAAGAAGACTATACGTCTGTGAATGGGGGAGAGTTCTTGTATGAAATGCAATAGAAAACATAGAATAACATGGCATGTTAATCGAATCAGAATCACTAGTGTTTGTTTCAGATCTAGATGAAATTAAATAGAAATCAAGCAAAAACTAAAACTATAAAAGCACTACCGCCCAGTTAGAACTAGTTCAAACAATAAAATCAATAAACAACAAACTTAAACATATCATCATACAGAAGTATACAGACAGAAAGAGGAAAAATCCCTCTCCAGGTTTTTTTGAATGTTGCAATGCACACAGACGTCCTTCCGTCTGTCTGCATGCAGCCGTTTGACTTCCTCTGTCTGCTGCTGTGTGCGTTCGCATTAAATCACAACCTTCCTTCAATTAAAGCAAGAAAATGTAACAGCATGGTCCTTATAAGACTACCACCATTGAACATGACAAAATTCAATTATTTCACCAACAATAACTATACAACCGGTTGTCACTATAACTGAAAAACTGTATATCACTCAGAACAGACTCTCAAAATAGTTAAGCATTAAAAGAAAAAATCTATTTCAATATTGCCTTCAAAATTCATCACCCCATCCATAATGAACTATCCATCTAACAATGCAATATTCAACTTACAACAAATCAGGCGAAGACGGTTTATTTATGCTTGTTTTTGTTTTGTTCTTGACAAAACTGAAACTAAACAAATCAGGCGTAGACGGTGTATTTATGCTTGATTCTGTAGTGTTCTTGACGAAAATGAAACTAATCTAAACAAATTTACTGTATTGCTAGTCGTTTTTACTTTCCTTGCCCTACTACCATAGGTAAGGAAAGTATTGCTTTCCAAAAAAAATTAAGGTACCTCAATTTCAAGTTTTCTATACGTTTCAAGGTCCCCTGAGTCCAAAAACATGATTTTTGGGTATTGGTCTGTGTGTGTGTATGTGTGTATGTGTGTGTGTGTGTATGTGTGTGTGTGTGTATGTCTGTGAACACGATAACTCCATTCCTAGTTAACCGATCGACTTGAAATTTTAAACTTAAGGTCCCTATACCATGAGGACCCGACTATAAGAAATTCAATAAAATTCAATTCAAGATGGCGGAAAAAATGGCGGATAATTACTAAAAAACCATGTTTTTCACGTTTTTCTCGAAAATGGCTCTAACGATTTTCTTCAAATTTATATCATGAATAGCTATTTATAAGCCCTATCAACTAGCATAAGTCTCATTTCTGGGAAAATTTCAGGAGCTCCGTAATATTCTTGAGAAAAATGGCGGATAATGACTAAAAATCCATGTTTTTCACCGTTTTCTCGAAAACTGCTCTAACGATTTACTTCAAATTCATACCATGGAAATTCATAAGCACTATCAACTGGCATGAGTCTCATTTCTGGGAAAATTCCATGAGCTCCGTAATATTCTTGAGAAAAATGGCGGATAATGACCAAAAACCAGGTTTTTCACGGTTTTCTCGAAAACGGCTCTAACGATTTTCTTCAAATTCAAGCCATGGTTAGCTATTCATAAGTCCTATCAAATGACATGAGTTTTTTCCTTGGAAAATTGCAGGAGCTCCGTAATATTCTTGAGAAAAATGGCGGATAATTACTAAAAAACCATGTTTTTCACGATTTTTTCAAAATAACTTGACCGATTTTTTTCAAATTCATACTCTGTATAGTTATTTATCAGCTCTATTAACTGGCATGAGTCTCCTTTCTGGGAAACTAATGGGGGGTCCACCCCATCCTTGAGAAATGGACTTTGTAACCTCCTTCTCGTGCATGAGGTAGGTAGGTAGAGCAGTTCATAAAAAGAACACATAGTCGAGATATTTCATCTGTAGAACAGCTGTTTTGACGACTTTAAAAAAATGACGACTAAAAAAATCATTGAATTTTACAATTTACACAAAGGAAAAAGTACTCTGAAAACAATTATATATACACATATACAAAAGTCTGATCGTAGTTTCGAATATGAGCAAGGAAAGTTGTGTGAGTGTACCACACCAGATTTTTCAGATTCTAAGTTCTACATCATATTGTCAAAAAAAGTAGATAAATAAAAATATCGATAGTTTCTATGTTGCACAAACTTTGACTGTAGCATTTTTGCTGAACAGGAGTCTGAAGACGCCGTCGGGCGACAACATGTTTGTGGAGTGTGTGAGCGACTTGGTGATGGAGACGCGCGAATTCGACGCCATTCTCGGGCGTCTCGGCGCCGACGGCTATCGGCTGCCTGGCCTCATCGACGCTTTCAATGGAACCGAAGTAAGACATCAACAATACTTCATTAACAAACTTGATTAACCCCGTACAAATCATTGCTTTCTTCCAACTGTCTTATCTTTTCACGAGGGTCATTTTGTTTTCAACCTCCGATCACATATCATAAGACACAGTAAAACGGTAGGGGGATGCTTTTCACAGAGCTGAACAGCTTGTCATCCCCACCACGCGCCCTGTGGTCGATGCGTCAAATCTTCAATAATTGTTGAGTTATAGACCCACAAACATAGCTGCCTCAATTGAGCCTCTCGCTAAGTGCTGATTGTATTGCATTATTCGTTTTTGCAAACAAAAAGCAATAGTTCACATAAATCAAACAATAGTTATTTGTGCAACTAGTGCGCAAAGTGACAGTTTGCTGCACCGAAAGAAACGTTTACGCCCGAGCCGTAGGCGAGGGCGGAATGGTTTCTTGAGTGCAGCAGAGGAACTTTGCGCACGTATTTCACATTAAGTTTTTCCTACAGTTACCATTGAATATGAAAAGTGGGTAATTATGGGTAAAATTGCCTGAAATCCATCAAATGTTTTTCTGTGTAATTTTATTATTGATAAAAACCTTAATCCTAAAGTCCTCGTTGTCCTTGGTTATAATATATAATTAATAATTTGCGCGTTGTGCTTCGTTGCACCTCTGCTCACTATAGCAGCCCAGTCACTGTTACCAACTTCATTTTGATTTTGCTGCACTGTTGCTCCATATAACCTACTAAGTATTTTGCGTTGCCATGTTGCAAATCTGGAGTGCAGAAAAATTTTTCCCGCACTAGAGCGGAAAAGTGATTCTTTGCGTTCTGTAATCAGTGCAGCAATGACCACTTTTCAACGTAACTGTAGGAAAAGAAATATTCATGTTAACGCAGGAAAAGTGATGATATTGTGCGTGAATGTTGTCGGAAAATTAAGGACGTCTGTTGAAATGACTTCCGGATTCGTTATGATCCATGACAACTCGACCTCACAGTGCTGGTGCAACCAAACGACTTCTCTAGCAAATCAAATGGGATAGTTTCGATCACCCGGACAATACAAACCTGATTTGTCCACTAGTAACTTATACCTTCTCCCTCAAACATAAGACATGACTTTGTAGGCAAAGCTTGCAAACTAACGAGGATTTCCAAAACAATGTCATAGCATAGTCCTCTAAAACTCATTTAGTGGCAGCATTTCATGAAGAGGGTTTTGGTGGCCTGGTCCACTAGTATGACAAATGCTTCAACCTTCACGGCAATTACTGTATGTTGAAGAATAATCATAAGTGTAGGTAACTTTAAGTGAAAAAACGAATTATTCTTTTATATAAATTCGTATTTTATTTATGGCCAATCGGAGCTTGAATAAAAAATTACCCTCGTATTATTTACAATAATTACATATCGTCTTATCTTTAAGTCGTGTTTTATTGTCTTTCTTCAATAGTCTCTGATGTTTTGATTAAAAAATAATCAAATTATTTGATTATTATATATATAATTATTATATCAAATAATTGGTGGGAAAAATGTCCCAATTATCTATGTTTTTACTCACAACTATTTTTGTTTTAGGATAACATAACTGCTATCATTGAACGAGTGGCAGGAACAGCTGAGAAACGTGGTCAATATGAAGACGCCATCACTCTCTATGATCTTGCTGGCGTAAGTTTGCTATGTTCAAAATTGAATATTAAATTTATTTTATTATATAAAATCACTAGTACCCTTTTATTTTTTAGTCACACTTGATAATGGGATGAATACCCGAAACCGGTCGTGCCATCAAAAATAAAAAGTGATATTGGTTTATACAGAGTGTTTAGGAACTCCCTACCAAAATACTCTGGGGAATTGTTCCTGGGTGAAAAACATATCTAAATATCATATTTAAATTGTCCGGAAGTCTTCAATTACTCACACAGCGGCCATTTTGCTTTTTTCACTTTTTTTTCTAAATAATGGTTGATCATACCATTAGGTAGGGAGTTCGTAAACACTCTGTATAATAAAACTTGTATGAAGTAGCCCAATAGGAATAAATGGAAAATTTAATTAATTATCAGCTATCAATCGTGACGGACCCCTTCATTTTACTAATCAAATTACTTGAATAGTATCTTACATTAAGAAGACTCCGAACAATATGTACTAACAGTATTATCAGAGAGATTTAGTATTATTAACTAAGACTGGTTTGGACTCTAAGGGCCGGTTTCCGAGCTCGGGATTTAGCTAAGTTCTAGACTTTAACTGGCTTCAAACTCTGTAGTCAGAAAATTGGCTTTCTGAGTCAGAGCGTTAACGTAGTTGAGGACTTAAATAGACTCTGGAGTTTAAAGATCATGTTAGACCCTGGAGTTTATAATTTCGCTTTCTGAGTGAAGGGCTTATAAGTCCAGGACTTGAATTAGATTCTCGCTTCTTTCTGAGTCAAGGATTTATCAAAAATCGTTAACTCCAGGACTTAGAACAGCATGATTTTAAACCCTCGACTGGGGTAGGGTTTAAATTATAGTTCTAGACTTAACTGAGCAAACACAATTCAGTTATTGTTTTGGAGTAGATAAAAAGTCAAATAGATATCATGAAATACCTAAATTATTTGGATTAGTCCATCTAAATTCATAATTTATAGTTTGCAAGTTCATTTTGGAATAAAATTGTATCATATGTATAATATGCATAATATTGCATAATATGCTTAAGAAACTACCCTCATTTTACGACTGTAAAATAACCTAAAAATGTTCAAGCAAAATAATACAAGGATTGCCATGGAATTTATATTCCAATCTGAATGTTATTATTCAATGTCATATTCAACATATTAATAATAATAATAACAATAATAAATTATTACTGCAGTTTTTTCAAAACAAATAGGCCTACGTTCTCAAACTCAATAGCCTAATGAAATTTTTATTCCATAATCACTGGTTAGGATCAATGATCAATAATAGCATAACGTAAAATGATATGTTTATTCATTCACCTTTCAAAGGTTTTGCTTTGATAAGCCAACAAAGAAATCGGAACATATTTTTTCGCCCCACTTGGATGTAATGAGCTGGTTTACGTGCGTCATATGGAGGCCGAAAATGATTGTTTTCTGACCAGGCCGGTAAAATTTTTACGGCCCTAGGGCTGTAAAATAACCTTGAAGTCAGCTGATTCTGATTTGATGTGAATGCGTTTACAAAATACTTTATGAAACGGAATCAGTTTATGCTTCTAGAATTGAATGAAGTATTTTGCATTAAGATACTATCATTTTATTTGGATAAATGAAATGCAAATAAGATATTATAAACAAACTATTCAAATTCAATTTACAGAGTATAATAGAATCTAACCTCAAACCTCATAGTACTGCGTTTATTACGAAACCTGGTGGATAATTTTGGAACTACTTGGGCAATATCAATGGTGCTGAACGTTTTCACAAATAGTTTATGAAACGGAATCAGTTTATGCTTCAAGAATTGAATAAAGTATTCTGCAATAATATACTATCATTTTATTTGGATGAATGAAATACAGATAAGATATATATTATAAACTATTCAAATTCGATTTTCAGAGTAGTATAGAACTTCTAACCTAAACTTCCGAAGTCGACGACAACAAGCATTGTTGACGTTTTGACATTCAGATTGGCTAAATTTCAAGTGAGCTAAAACAGCTGATCAAAAAACTTTTCATTATTTAAGTTTATTATTCAATAATTAAAACATTTATAATAATATCATCTTATTGTAATTTGAAACATTAAAAAAGTATAAACTCAACCTCCCACATAATTGAACATAATCTTTTAGGTTATTTAGACAAATCAGAATAAAAAATAAAAATACTTGGACAATTTCCTGATATTCAGATTACCTAAGATTTGCTAGAGCTATGACCGAGAGATATAAGTGCTTAATGAACAATAAAATTTATTAAATAATAATTTAATAATTCTCATATATATATTGTTTATTTTTCTGTGTGGCGAAAAATAGCGTTCGCACCATGGGCAAAAATGTTTTTCCGGCTCTCAATCTTTTCTAGTCCTCGGCCTACGGCCTCGGACTTGAAAACCGATTTCGAGCCGGAAAAGTCCAATTTTCGGCCCTAGGTGCGAAATATACTATTACAATATAGTTTGGAGAGCATGCTCATTTGAATTGTCCCGCTGTAATCAGCTGTTTCCATTTTGCTATAATGCCAACAAAACAACAGCAAAATATTGTAAATTTCCCTCACGTTTAATGCGTTAAAGTCCTCGACTCAAATAAGTCGAGAACTTCATAGCCTCCGGAGTTTAGAAGATAAAATCGTGACTCAGAAAGTCAATTTAGGCCCGAGAGCTTATTTCAATCCTGGACTCTCTAAGTCCAGAACTTATAGATCCGGAGCTCGGAAACCGGCCCTAAATATTCCTAATGGTCCGATTTTTATTAAAATTCATAATCTCTTCTGTGACAATTTGTAGGCCTAAGCAGGTAATATAGGATACATGCAATGGTGCTTTTAGAAACCCCCTATAATCTATTCACGAAGAGGATAGATTAACGAAAACTTATTTCATGTTTGTATTTGGTAAAAGATAACCATTTATATCACCTGCAGAATACAGTTTTTCACAGAGAAAGGTTTCATACCAATTTTCTTGTTGATCGTCAAAGTCACAGAAGGGGATTTACCTTATCATTGGTTAAATCAGCCGCCTCTTCCAGTCTGAAAGGAAAAACGTAGTATTTTGATGGAAAAAGGGAAAACCAACTAAATCATTTACCCCTTTATTCTTTATTCTCAAGTACTTGGTAGCATGATGATGAATAAGTATAGAAGCTCATATAATAAGGATGGTATGTAATTTTGTATAATATACGGAAGATATATCTTATGTAGAAAGAAAATAAGGATGGTATATTATGTTTTATTTAACTATTTCAGATACATGAAAAAGTGCTCTCACTCATGTCAACGCTGTTGTGTCAAATCGTTGCTAAACCTGACAATGAACCAGGATCGTTGAGAAGCAGATTATCTGTGTATGCTGAAAACATTTCTGAAAGGTGGGTTCAACTTCAGCCTCAATGTACTATTATTTTCATTATTGTATGTACTCGCTATAGAAATGGTGATTTTATTTCTTAGTACTTATTACTGTGTTGCATGATTGATCTAATACGCCAGACAGAAATTTAATTTTGAACACTCATAAATTGAACAGTACTTATACTTTTGAAATTTCTATTCCATTGTATTTTTTGTTTAAATTGATGAAAACTTTAGGTTTGAATCCATTTCTTAATAAGGATTTTCAATTTGACTCTTAAGATTGATACATTCAAATTAATTTTGTATTCTCAGTTTGGTAATTTGTTATTGTTGGCTTCCTTGGATGAGGAAATAAAATCTGTAATGCATTCTTATCTTGGCTTGAATCATCAGGCTAAGTAAAATTTCTATTGTTAAAATTGAAGTGTTCTTTTTACAGGTACAATGGAATACAGTTGAATTGCAGGGCTGAGACTGCCGCTACGTTCTACACACTTCGTGATCTCATTGTATTCTTCAATCAGTTCTCCAATCAACAGTATCAGTTGGCTCTAGAGGTAGGTCATTCCAATTAATACACACAACAATCCATTCCAATATTTACAATGAATGCTATAATTGATTTTGGAAGGCTCTATGACCCATTCTATCACATTATAGGATATTCATGATCATGCTAATAAAGAACTGAAATTTATTTTAATACAGGGTTATTCTAAATGATGGACCCATTTTTTTAATATTCATATATTACTAAAGTACCAATCCTAAATGAACAATCTTTATACCAATGGAAAGAGAAATTTTCAAACTTTGTGGCGGTTAGTGATGGTTCCATAAGTGGCCGGTCGAGCTCTCGCAATAAAAGGCCGCCATACCACTGCTGCGGTGCATTCAATAGCACCAGATACGCTTTCTCGCGTGTGGGACGAGTTTGGCTAACGTGTAGATATTTGCCGTGCAGCAGCCGGAGGCCACATTGACCACTTGTAAGGCATTGAAAAAACGTTGAAACTTTCTCTTTCCATTGGTATAAAGATTGTCCATTTTGCATTATTACTTTAATATATACCAAGTTTTGAAAATGGATCCATCATTTCGAATAACTCTGTATTCTATTACATGTTTAGATTGAAAAACATGTATCATGATGGTCGCCTAACATTTCCTACTCACTGAAAAATCAAATAAATGTTCGTTAGGGATATTCCAGTATCTTTAATCTAATCAAATATCTTATTAGTATCTTGAGAAATATTCATGATCTTTATCGAATTTAGAATTTTTACTACACCCAACTACTACAGCCTCACTCAATTGTGCTTCATAATATCTAAGCGCCGGTTTCCGAGCTCGGGATTCAGGTAAGTTCTAGACTTTAAACAGCTGGAGTCAGAAAATTGGCTTTCCAAAACGGTGCTTAGTCGCAGTAAATAGTTGCAGCAGAATAAATCTTTATTTTCTCATTTCTATCATTGGAAACGTTTTTCCTTTACCAAATGAAATATTCCTAAATAATTCAAAATAGCTAAAACTTTACACTATTTTCTCTTTATTCAATTTTGTGTTCAATTCTCTAGTTTTTCGAAATTCAATTTAAACGTGACTTTGACTATGACTACGACTATGCCCCGTTTCGGAAAGCCAATTTTCTGACTCCAGCTGTTTAAAGTTCAGTACTTAGCTGAATCCCGAGCTCGGAAACCGGCCCTAAATCCTCTAAAAAATCACAATCTAGTCTTATTCTGATTTATATAATAATTTATTTTGATTAAGGGATTGGTTCCAGGGTACATCTAACAACCTATTGAGAGCGGCTGTGAATAAAATAAAAATCGCCATCATGATAGCCAACCTCCGCCATGGAGACGGTACATGAAGAAGATATTGATAAATCATTTTGACAGGACTTCCTATATACCGGACCTCCTACAAATAATATGGCCACCGTAGGTGGTGGCCGGCATTGATATTTTAAACGGGAACTATACGAGCTGAGATTTTGACAAACTGAGACGCTCTCTAACAGCTGATAAGTGATTTTTTTCTGAGTAAATTTCTATAAGACCACCACATTCGGCGGGAATTTCTTTTTCCTACAGTTACGTTGAAAAGTGGCCATTGCTGCACTGATTACAGAACGCAAAGAATCACTTTTCCGCTCTAGTGCGGGAAAAATTTTTCTGCACTCCAGATTTGCAACATGGCAACGCAAAATACTTAGTAGGTTATATGGAGCAACAGTGCAGCAAAATCAAAATGAAGTTGGTAACAGTGACTGCTGTGGCTGCTATAGTGAGCAGAGGTGCAACCAAGCACAACGCGCTAATTATTATTCATTATATATTATAACCAAGGACAACGAGGACTTTAGGATTTTAGGATTAAGGTTTTTATCAATAATAAAATTACACAGAAAAACATTTGATGCATTTCAGGCAATTTTACCCATAATTACCCACTTTTCATATTCAATGGTAACTGTAGGAAAAACTTAATGTGAAATACGTGCGCAAAGTTCCTCTGCTGCACTCAAGAAACCATTCCGCCCTCGCCTACGGCTCGGGCGTAAACGTTTCTTTCGGTACAGCAAACTGTCACTTTGCGCACTAGTTGCACAAATAACTATTTCTAGGCTCAGGTCCGGTAGTATATTGATAATGTACTTATTGTATAAATGAATGAATGAATAGGAGGTCCTGATATTGATATCATGTATTCTGTGTGTTAATCGTTTGAATCTGCATTTTATTTCACAGACGATTCAGAAGTCTCATTTGATTCCATTGTCAAATGATGAGGTTGAAGAACGAGTGAGTAAATTTGCGAGGCTAGAGGAAGAAATCTGCAGGATCATTCCAGATATTCTGTTAGCAACGATGAACATTCTGTACTCCCAGTACATGCAGTTGAGGTTAGTTAATACTATCTACGTATCTATCGTATTTATTTTTGTCATTATAATATTTATTATTGGCGCATTCTCTTTTCTCGGAGAGGAGCGACTGCCAAAAAAACTGTTGGCATTATTGTTGCAATCCATAATTATCTCTATCTGAAGCTAATTGTCAAATGATTTACTATCATATATATCACTGTATATACAGGATGGGTGAAAAGTCCGAGAATGGCTTAATATCTCATACACAATGATAATTTGACGGTAGGTGTTATCGGGAATCCTACTCAAATTGAAAATACTAATTTACTGTGACTTTGAAATTCTTGTCAGCCATCTTGGATCCGACATTTTTGAATACAACTTTTTTTTTAATAGGAAGGTAGTTATGCGATACATGATTGCAAAACAAAATGAATGGCGAAAACCGCTCATCAATATCTCAAAATTGTTTGGAAGATATCCACATTATCAATCAATACCATGCAAATCAGAAATGAAATACATAAGTGGTATAATAATAATAATTTCTCTGATTTCCAATGAATTGCAACCAGAGGAGTTTATTGACAAAACATATACATAGTTGTTATATTATACATACAAAATTGCTAATACTAAACTTAGTTCTAATTATGATACCCCGCTTTAATAATATGTGTCGGGGTGATCATAATATTCTTTTCTAAAACATGAATAAAAAATTTAATTAGTAATTTTAGTTATAAAGGTTTGTTAGTTATTAACGGTAGAATAAAAAGAAGACAGTAGTTCAGCCTATATCCTATTTACAATGAGCTCCTCGGTCTGGTAAATGCCAGTATCATATAACCAATTCCATACTGCTCTTTCAAATCTATTTATATTCATTTCGTCCTTTGCGATCTGCGGGATTTTATTGTAAATTCTAGGACCTAAATATTGTACAGATCTCTGACCAAAAGCTGTGTTCATTCTGGGAACGAGAAGAAAATTCAGATTTCTAATTCTGGTGTTGTGTTGATTCTATTATTGATTAATAATGTGAATATTTTCCAAACGATTTGATATATCGATGTTCGGTTTTCGCCATTCATTTTGTCTTGAAATTCCATATTGAAATCATGTATCGCATGACTACCTTCCTATTCAAAAAAGTTAAGTTGCATTCAAAATGGCGGACCAGATTTTTAAAGTCACAGTAACTTAAATTTGAAAAGTACATCCTGCAATGATTTGTTTTGAAAGCTAGACATTAAGAGCCGTTTGCACGGTGACAGTTTAAACTAAATTTCATTTTAAACTGGATTAAATCCGTATCACGTCTAGTTTGTTATAATGTGTTTCATTTTGAGTTTAAGCCACCAGCTGATTAAATCGAGTTTAAGCTTTGACTGTGCAAACGGCCCTAAGAGTAACACTGGAAAACAGAGATCGGATAATAGCAAAAATTGTTCAAATTATTTATAGCAAGTGGTACAATGTGTGCAAAGATCGTCTTTGCCGATCGAGGTATAATGTGAATGTGGATATTTGGTATACATGAACTAAATTGCGGCTGCAGTTATAAGACTTTTTAATTAAATAATGTAAACAGAATAAACACAAATGTAGTCCGTACGTTGGCTGTTGGTACATTACATTTGTGCTGTTTTTTCGCAATATATCTTATTTTTAGAACTTTTGATGAAACTTCTATTTTATTTTGCAGAGGAGCAAGTCAGGCTCAGGGGCACCTCCAGGACCAAAGCAGAGAAAAGGTAGGTTTCAAAACTGAAAACGTTCTAAATTTCTATACAATTTGTTAACAAAAGCTGTAATTTGATTAAAATTTCAGTTTCAATTACTAAATTAAAATATTGTTTATAATAAATTTAAAAAATAATACAATTTCCACTTCAAGATTATTTGAAAGAATCCACGGAAATAGTTCAATCGGTTCTCTATTTTCACATTTAGTAACAGTGAAATAATTCACACTAAGTTAATTTGTGAATTATTTTTATAAATATTTTATTCATCAAACACCTCAGAAATAATCTGAGAAAAGTTTGCTCATTTGAGAGTTGTTTAGTGTTTCATGTATGATTTGTCATCAGCGAGAGGCTTCTAACATAAAATAAACAACCAATAACAATAAATAAACCACCGATAAATTACAAATATAATGATAGAAACATAATTTAACCTTAAATAGAGCAGCCAACAACAAAATATATTCGTACATAAAATAACCTAATCTCAACAAAATTTGTTGTGATCACAGCTACGATGACACAACTATGTTTGTCGACAGCATATCATGCATGTTCAACCGTTAGTAGCCAGCCTTAATATTTATGAATATTAATTATTGATGATATTAATTTTTCAGCAAATGAACTTCCTGCGAGAACGTGCGCGAGCAATCACCAGTTTTGCTGGCACCGTGCCCTACCGAATGCCAGGTGACACCAACAGCAGGCTCGTTGAGATGGAAATTCTCATGCATTAGAACTTAACCATACTTATATTAACTTAATTCCATTTCTTTATTTTGTTGTTCTTGAAATAAATAGGTACATTTTCTCATTAAATACGTTCAATTTATACAGTCTTGTGTAGTTTAAAAAACCACCATATCGCATTACGTTTTTCCACGTTTTGGATTATAATTTACTTTATTGTCTTAGCTTATTCATACTTTAAGTTTGTTTCTCGACAGATTCCTAATTTTATCAGCTCATCTTATCACTCACTGTCTTACATTCCACCGTTATGAAGCTAGGGGGGGAGAGGATTAGTTTTGAACAAAAAACTTTATAAAGCATCTTATAAATTGTAATTCAAAAGTTTGATGAAAAGATCAGTACAAAATTTTTATTTTTTGATTTCTTTGCAACGATACATTCACTTGGTGCATGGAATTTAAGGTGTCGCATAACTGAATAAATTCGACTAGAAGTGCAGGTACAAACGTGACGATTACATTTCAATAATTGACAAATAATTATTAATCAGCAAAACTAACAGGTGTAATAGTTATTCCGTCACTGAAGTCAACCGAACTTCCTTCCTTCATCTGAAAAAAATGAAAACATTCTCTGAGTATTTTAATATTAAAGTCATAATACTACATCTACAGAAACTAGACAGACAAGTAGGTAACGCTGAGTATTAAAAATGAGTATTTTAATTATCAAGTCATAATACTACATCTACAGAAACTAGACAGACAAGTAGGTAAAGCTATTTGCTGGGCAAAAAACTTCCCGACAAAAGAGATTGTTCACATCTAACAGCAAGGCATTTTCAGTTGACGTGAATGTACTAATCAACTGACAATAAATCTAGAATTTCATCTTCCTTTGAAAGAAACCATTTTGTACTTGCTACATAGAAAACTCATGAAAGTATAGGGTATTTCAGTAAAACAGGATGACTTCAATTGGTGACTAATTGTTTAAAATACTGTATCAGGGTGGCCACCCATTTTAAAATGAAAAATTCATGAGTAATTCCCGGTTTTCCAGAGTAAAATTTCAAATTTTCCAGAGTAAAATTTCAAATTTTCCAGGAAGAGTTCCGGTATTTGAGGAACAAGAAACATTCGTAAAGAATTTATTATGGAAATCTTCAGTTTGATCTTCCATGACGAATCGCATATTTAAATTTCCAAATATATTGATAATTTTTGACACTACAGTCTATTTTTGTGAGGAATTAGTACGTTCTTTAAACTGCTTATGTGTGTGGAGTGCATTCGGACAGGGTCCATTTTCAATACTCAGTGAGTAGTTACAAAAAAAATTCCTCACAAAGATAGACTTCAATGCCAAAGTTATCATACATTTGAACATGTATTATGTATTCTGAGTCATACTTTTATAATGAAGCAATTACAGAGTGTCCCACGAATAGTGTAACAGCAAAATACCATACATTCAACATGAAATTTGCAACAAAAATGTTCAGTAAAATTTTCTTACATGGACCTTAGTTTTCGAGATCGATTTTTCGATATTTTTTAAAAACGTCAATAACTAGGAAACTGTTAGTCAAATTCAATTCTAAGGATATTGTTAGAAAGAGGAACAATAAGATTCAAACAATTTTTTCCTTTGTTTGGCGTTTTTGAACTTTTTATGAGCGTTCAAACTGTTTGAAATTTACCTTTGAACTCGACAAATAAACATTTTCACCTTTGAGCGCTAGTAAAAAGTTCAAAAACGTCAAACAAATGAAGAAATTGAATGAATCTTATTGGAAATTTCTTCCTCTTCCTAACCATATCCTTAGAATTAGATTTTGACTGATACTTTCCCAGTTATTGACGTTTTTAAAAAATACCGAAAAATCTATATATCTTGAAAAATAAGGTCGATATAAGAAAATGATACTATACATTGTTTATTGAATATTCAATGTAGATTCTATGGTCTTCAGCTATTACACCTTTCGTGGGACACCCTGTATATGTATGCACAGTACCATAGCTGATTCCGACTGTTGTTGACTCTTCAAACCTTGAATAAAGTCTCATTCCAAAGAGAATGAATCCATCAAAATATTTAATTTTGAAATGCAATTGATTTATATCATGACTAAAAATATGATCATTTTAAAATAAACAATAAGCGAGCGCCAAATTTTTTTCACTGTTTTATACTCAAAATAAGCTAACAAATCTATTGAAACCAAAAATTAATGTGAAATCTACTGGGCCAACAGTCTTCAGTTACACCCTTGGACCATAAAAACTTGATGATTGCACCAGAGATGAACTATCAGTACATTAAAGAGCATTAATAAAAACATTTCAGGCTAGCCTAAAATTATAGGAAGTTTATTAACTAAATATGTTACTTACTGTACACTTCTTTACTAAATTAATTGAAATTTATGAAAAATTCATGAGTAATTGGAAAAACTAATGAGGGAATCACGGTATTTTTCCCGGTTAGTCAAATCATGAGGAATTCAAGGTTTTCCCGGTAGGTAGCCACTCAGTGTATATATTTTCAATTCAATGGTCATAAGTATGAAGTAAAAAGGTTGCCATTGACTGTGATAAGTGAATCTATTTCAATATAACTTATCCTGCTATTAAATGTCCTCCATTGGAATCTATGCAAATCCACAAATTTAGAATGATCCTATCCACTATCCTTGACCTATCTGACTCTATCCTTCTAAACTTGTGGCACAAGTTTGCCACAAATTCTCAAGTTACCCATGATATTTTGCAGCTTATCGAATAGTATTCCATTAACTTCATACCGAATTCGTTGTTTTTGGCCTGTGATAATTCTAATTCCAGAGTTCAGGATCAAACTACGTAGCAACACTACAAGAGTTGCCATGAACGCTGCGAAGTGCGAATTCTTTGTTTCCAGGCAGCTTCATTTCCCGAAACAGGGATAGATCCTTCCTATTCTACAAAACACTTTCATTGATGAATGAAATGAGGTTAGAATGTGCTACATTACCACTTACACAAGTTTATACTGTACTGCAGTAGGCTACATGAATCAAATGAATCGACCTCTACTAAAAATTGAGTGACATGAGATTTTTCAAATGTTCTAAGTTGCGTTAGTCTAATCAACAAAATTTATTGCTTTTACAACGAAATAGTTATTGAATGAAAAAGACTAAGAAATTGTCAAAAAACACAGATATATTGATACTTAGAAAGACCGGTTTCGGTTATTACACCATTGTCAATCTTTGATAAACTCAGAGCTAACTGATAAACTGATATCAAGCACTGATAAACTCAGAGATTGACAATGGTGTAATAACCTAAACCGGTCTTTCTAAGTATCAATATATCTGTGGTTTTTGAAAATTTCTTAGTCTTTTTCATTCAATATGAATAATTACCACAATATCAACTTCTCAACTACACAAAAAGTGAAATAGTTATTCCCTGAAAGCATCTATTGAACTTACTTCTTATAATGAAAAATTGACAAGATTTCAAAGAGAGATTCAAAAGGAGAGAAATTAAAAGAATTCAAAAGAGAGATTCCTTACCGCTCGAAAATCAAGAACCATGTCTTTGAAGCATCTGAAATCTGCTAACGTCAGAAGAACTTCAAAGACTTCGCCATCAAGAGCGTCCTTCTGTTCCCTGAAAACAATAAAGACTGAATGTGAATATGAGACTGGCATAATTGTTCATTTATTTAATACTGATTGATTTTGTTCATCGAAAGAAGGAAAAACATAGCTGAGTTACTTGAGTGCGTATAAACCGATGAATTATAACAGGTTTTAAAAACGACTCGTAAATATCAGTTCACAAGGCTTTCATAGTATCACGTATTGTGATTTCCTACTCTCTGACTACTGTGAATCGATTTTGCTTCTCCAAGATCCACTCTCATACAAGTAAATTTGTTTACATTGTCTCTCGGCTCCCAGAAAAGACCAAGTTAATATTATTTCATGATGTAGACCATCAAATAGACTAGTAGTACAAGTAGACTAGTAGCCTGCGATTTGAATACCAAGTAAATTACATGCAAATTTAGGAAGACAACTTACATCAAATCTTCAAGAAATGCTGCCATGGAAAAGTTTGGAACTAGATCATTCAGTCTTTTTTCAATGTGCTCTTCAAGAAGTTTCACCTGTGTAGAATAGATGGATTATTTGAATTATTTGCCAAAAATAAAATACTAAAAAAGCTTTACAAAAAAATAAGCTACTGCACTTAACTTATAATAATAAGTTAACCGCACTTATTATCATTAATACCTATTGTTTTACATGTTATGGATTGTACAATTTTCTAGTCTTCCTATCTGCTATACTTAAACACAATAAATAGACATGAAACTATAAGAGCGGCACACGTATTTACAAAGTTAAAAAAACATATCCATATATTTTTACTCATACTTCTCGATGAAGACGACTTCAGAAGATTATATGAATCAACAAAATTATTATTAAGACATAGCATTCCTCTAACATTTATCTTGATAGCCTATATCTTGCCTAGTTCTTGTTCATGAATACAAAAAGATAAAGAGTAACAGGGCACTTCCAATCCGTGGAGATCTTCTGGATTTGGGTGATCGGTTAAAGTCAAGGCATCCTCCCATGCGCATGGCAGAGCAACTGAGCGATGAAAATTTTTCCATGAGAGCAAGCTGGGAGGAAGAGTCGATGGAAAAAACCCCTCAGCATCTGCTTTGGATATACAGTTGGTGTAAATGTGGCTGGATTCGAACTGCCAAGACGGACGTGGGCGGCCCTCAACAGGGTTAGGACTGGCCACAGGAGATGCGGGGCCTCTCTTAATGACTGGGGCAGTTTACCGTCCCCTGTTTGTGATTGTGGAGAGGCTAGACATACGATGAAGCACATCATCAGAAATTTTAATATACGTGCCTACCAAGGCGATTTAAATGATTTTATCTCGGCTTCTCCACAATCCACTACACACTACATTGACAACCTCGACATCAAAATTTAATTAATATATTTACAATATTCTATTAACCTGACAACGGTCTCATGACCAGATTTTTCTTTGACTGCCTATGTGTTTATGTGCGTCTATATATGTGACATACGCTAATAATAATAACTTGAAAAAAGTTAACATGAAACATATTTTTCGCCACACTGCACAGAAAGCAGCTGTTTTCCAGTCCCTACGTAGATCTGAAAGACCTTGTTTGCAGACGACGTCAGAAAAGGGTTTCTTTTCCGGTCTAGCCCAGAAAGTTGTCTCTTTCCAGCCGCTCATGGAAGTAGTTAATAAGTCATCCGCTAGATCGGGCGAGTGTCCACTTTCATCCTCAGTGCTGAAGTCGCCATGATTTCAGTTCCAGTTTCGAATCAAACTAATTCGCTTCGCAACCAGTTTTATTCAATTATTTATTGTTGATTAGTGCATTCCGAATTTTCAAAAATGCTAGAAGATGACTGTGGTATTCCAAGTGAAATTTTAAAAGAATCTGAAATCCTGACTGCAAGTCTTCTACCACTAACATCAAGAGATAGGTACGATAGCTTAACGAGTATTCTTTTTTTTTGTATTCTTTATTTATTTTGTCAGCAATACCTGTAGTGTGGCGATTAATAGAAATAAAGAAGATATATCCAATGTAAACAATACTTTCTCTGTCTCTATAGTGAGATGCACTTTATAAAGTTAGTGTAAAAGATAAGACAATATTGTTGTCAAGTTTCTTTATCCAACGCCTTCTATAATGATTCTTTAGATGTGATTCAAGTTATTCCGGTATATCTGATAAAATATTGATTTTTGATTCGTATTGAAAATGATCAACTATATCTCAAATATATTATATTCACCGAGAAAATACATCTTTCCATGATTTTATAAAAAATTAATAATATTATTGTGCTTATTCTGGTAGTTCATAATATTTCTTCATAGCCTACAAACGATTTGGAAAAGATACGGGGGTAGAAAAGGATAGAGCTCCCCTATTGTCTATTGACAAACAATGATAGCAAACCAATGTTAATCAGGTGCCGACTTGTAAGGAGAATCTCACTATAGAAATAATAATTTATAAATTGAATCTCACAATTCAATATTTACAATATTCAGTCAATAAAACCTCAGGTTTTTCTACATTATAGTATTTCGCTGTTGTACAAATCCAATGAACTTGGAACGTGATTCAAGATCATGGTGACCGTTCAGAATAATATAAAATTAATTAATTTGGATTTCGTATTATAGAAATGTTATCCTTATACTCACATATTCATTGAATATATCCGTATACACAAGTTTGTTTTCTTCGTCATTTTCGAATTCCTGCCAGTATTTCTCCAAGAAGTCGTTCTGCAGTTTATGATATTCCTCTTCTGGAACAAGTTAAAGTGACTGAATAAAAATTTCTGCCAATGATGAAAACTTACATCATAAAAAATACAGTTATAAAATGCATTCATCATTCAATAACAATTTATCATTAAATCAATTTCTTACGTTCGTTGCTTTTTTAAAGTGGATTAGAGAGAGCTTTAAAGTAGGCTACTGCTTAACAAAGGATGTTCTATCGCATTCAGTTACAAAATCAGTTAATGACTTCAAATTATAAGTTAGTTTAGATGGTAGAAGCAGAAGTCCGTTTCTAAAGCTACCACCTGTAAATAAAAAGAAGCTCGTTGTTGGTTATCCATCTTGTTTTCACTGGATTTATTACTCTTGTTAAGTTACTCTTGATAAGTTATCCATCTTGTTTTCACTGGATTCATTACTATTGTATTCTTATACATAATGTATAACTTTAAAGTGAAAAAACACTCACATTCTATGGTTTGGCGACGCGTTTCGTGCTGGTCTTGCACATTCTCAAGCCAAACAGCTGTTTGCTTGTGAGTGTCACAAGAATGTGAATGTTTTTTTTCCTACAGTTACGTTGAAAAGTGGCCATTGCTGCACTGATTACAGAACGCAAAGAATCACTTTTCCGCTCTAGTGCGGGAAAAATTTTTCTGCACTCCAGATTTGCAACATGGCAACGCAAAATACTTAGTAGGTTATATGGAGCAACAGTGCAGCAAAATCAAAATGAAGTTGGTAACAGTGACTGCTGTGGCTGCTATAGTGAGCAGAGGTGCAACGAAGCACAACGCGCTAATTATTATTCATTATATATTATAACCAACGACAACGAGGATTTTAGGATTAAGGTTTTTATCAATAATAAAATTACACAGAAAAACATTTGATGCATTTCAGGCAATTTTACCCATAATTACCCACTTTTCATATTCAATGGTAACTGTAGGAAAAACTTAATGTGAAATACGTGCGCAAAGTTCCTCTGCTGCACTCAAGTAAACGTTTCTTTCGGTGCAGCAAACTGTCACTTTGCGCACTAGTTGCACAAATAACTATTTCCACTATATAGTTATATAAGAATACAAATAGGAGCTATTGGGCTCATAGTGTACATTAAATCCAGTATTACTATAAACAGTCGATGGTTCACTGATTCGGAGTGCTTAGTCTATGAGACTTATAATACTAATCACTGTGAATGTTTTATGTATAATCTATAACTTACCAACTAATATATCCTCAATGTGGCCAATAATTGTATCAAATCTCACAGTTTCTCCATTTCTGTTCGAAGTGTAACATATGTCACTATCAGTGAGGAAGTGCAATTCAGAGCCTGGAAAGATTTAGATTATTTTAATTAGAAGATAAAATGAAAAATATTTTATAAGAAGCATGAATGATCCAAATTATTTGATTGGGTCTAGTAGTATTTAAACATTTTATTAAAAATTCTACTATAAATTTTCATTTGGAGAGGTAAATTATTTTAATGAGAACATCAAATGAAAAATATTTAATAAAGAAACATGAATAATACAAACTATTTGATTGGATCTAGAATATTGAAAATTCTATTATAAATTCTTATTTTTAAGAGGTGTAGTATTAAGGCTAAGCAAATCATTACCCACCCCTATGAGATGTTAATAGTGATAAATTTATAACTATATAAAAATGCAAAATTGAACAGAAAATTAATAGAAATAACTTGAATTTTGTAGATATATAAAAAATAGTTGGTGAACCACTGTTTCTTAGCTTCCTGGTTGATAGTGGGTTATTTTCCTATTTTCCTTTGCATGTTATTGAAAAGCTAACTTTTTGCATCCTTAGTAGAGATACCATAAAGCAGTGCGCTTGCATTTAGTGAATGAACATAAATTCATTCAATAGTGCTTCCTCTTCTTTACTCCAGAACTAGAACGTATTAAATTGCTTGTCAACATGTTCCTCAATGTAGGTACATAAAGCAAATCATTCATTGCTAGGTATAGAGTACACCAACTACCTCAGAGAAATGAAGATTTACAGGATGGTGTTGGATGACCATGATGCTCAATTTTTAGGTGAGTCCCACAACCCAGTAAAGGCAGTATGGAACCTTATTAGACTCATACAAATTACAAACATTGATAAAGTGCAAGCTTAGCCCGGATCAAGTTAACAACGATTTGCTGTGGCTGAGTGCTGAGATAGTCGAATGAGATTTCAACTCTTGTAATTATCTAGCCCTAGTCTCCTAAAAGGTTTGATTCATTCAGGCCTTTAAACATGAATGATATGATAAACATTGTCAGGAGGTGAGGTCACCGACAGCCAGGAAGTCTATGGGGCTTCAGTGTATTTGTATAAGAGTATCATGAGTATGTTATCACTGTTGCTGTTAGTTAACTCCTGTCTTGGAGACAGTATCTTCCCTGAGTGTTGTGAGTTGTGGAATTATCTTCTTTTTAATATTGTATTAAACTGGAGTAGGCTCCTTGTTTTAGTTTGGCCAATTTTGCTGTATTTTATAATTTCTAACTTTTGGATTTATATTCTACTCTAATCTTTATTTAGGGGGTCAATTATTCTTGTGCGGAGAAATTGAATAAAATCATGCAATGAAAGTTAAATTACACTCAATACTTTGTTGACTTTGTTCACCTGATTTACAGGCATTTATTAGTAAGTAAAAACATCTTATTCAACTTGTAAGACATGAAAGTAGCATGATAATAGTGGTGCAATTGAATGATTTATTGAGTGCTCATTTCTCCTTTCAATCTATGATCAGTCTATGAACTTCAAATTGCTGTTTTCTTTGAACTTACTACAATTTATAAGTTATTCATCCTTATATTTCCTACATAAATCTGTTGTATGAATTGTGTAACAAAAAACGTCTTTTTCGGTCATTTTTATGAAAGAAATCATAAATTTCCTCAAGTTCCCATAAATTCCCGGGAATTTATGATTTTTGGGAATATTTTCCTTAAATTCCCTGGTAATATTCCTCGATCTTAAATTCCCGGGAATTTTACATCACTACCTGAGTGTATCAAAATCTCCAAGACAATATCGTGCCAATTTTCAAGAAGGGTGATCCTGAAGTTCTTCGAAGTTTTAGACCAGTATCCATTGTGCCAAAAATTGGTAAAATAATTGAGATGGCAATGATGTTGCAGATGAGCGATCACCTAGAGAAAAATGGCTTGTTGGGCATATGCAGCACTGATTCAGAACGGGGAAGTTGACCATCCCAGCTGCACTCTTTTTGTTTGACATCATCCATGATTCCATAAGTCTTTTGAGGAGCAGATTAGAGTCAACCTGGTTCTATGTGATCTCACCAAGGCCTTTGACTGTGTGGGAGCCACTAAGAAAAAAGCAGGAGTACCACAAGGATCTGTGCTTAGGCCTTTGCTCTTCCTGATCATAATAAATGATTTGAAAATGCAGAATTCAAGCCACTGTTTAAAGATGATACAATTGTTGTTAAAGGTAGTAAACCCACGCCTCTTCTGAGAAACAAGGGACTGGTTTGCTACAAACAAGCCACTTATTCTCCATGGAGATAAAACCCTGGAATCGATGTGCACTTTTAGCAGCAGCTATAGAATATTTACTACATATATATATATATATAATGTACTGTATCGAAAGTTGCAAGCCAATATTGTCATGACGGAATAGGGTATTACATGCAAAATTATGCTTTTTTTAACTTGATTTATGTAGAGTTTATACTGACGGACGATGGATTTTTTTGATCAGAATAGCATACTCAGACCCATCTTCAGACGCCTGAAAGTGCACACCGTCTTCGGGCTGTATATACTGGCCTCTCTTACTGCAGTGAAGATAAACAGGGCTAACATGATGAGTAGGTGTCAGGTGCATTCATACGGTACCCGCGGAAGGCTACAGTTGGAGATTCCACGCTGTAGGTTGTCAAGAGTGAAGGACTCTTTCCCAGTGTTGGCACTCAAAATGTTCAACCTGCTGCCGGGCTCGGTGAGGGATCTTCCTATAGGTGTTTTCAAGAAGAGGCTGTCAAGGTGGCTGATTGAAAGAAGCTATTACAGTGTCAATGATTTCCTTGGGGATAGCTTTGAGGGACTGTGATGCCGCGCCATCTTGATTATCAAGCTTAGAGTTTTTTTATTTTTTTGACGCGATCTATCCGGGAACACCTGGCTAACGATCAAGACTTTGGATATACTAAATTGATTGCAACCAAAAATGTACAATAATTACCAGCAGTCTAGACTTACGCCGTACAAAAATCAATGAAACATCAGTTATACCCTCCTTGGATCTGGCATTAACCCATATTGAATCTTAGTTGACATGGAAAAAACGCTTTCTAGGAGAGTGTAAGAAGTTATAAAGTGGGATGGGGGTTTTCCAGAAAACTGAGAAGTGTCATACCTGACATCAAACCATCTAAATTTTTGAATGTAATTTTAATATTATTTTGAGAGTAGTCTCATCTTTTCGACCATTACAGAAGACTTCTGAATGGTGTATTAGTTGCAAAAAGATTTTATTAGACGCATCATGATCATGTTAGTGTGAAGTCTATTGCTGAATATTGTGATGAATTGTTTTTATATATAGCTCCCTGCAACAAATGGTTTTAAAATAATACTATTAACCCAGAAATAATAACGTCTTTAAAAATTTAGAAAACACTTGGGGTAGCCTATAATTTTGGTGATATTTTCGAGCTCAAAATTCAAGTGTTTGTATACTATATTTTATAAATTTAAAGATTTTTCTCGTTTTTACAAAAGTTTTACTATCAATCTATCTATATTTAAAATTGTTGGTTCCACTCCGATTAATACTTTCAGATTGATGATTTGATCAATATATTCACAAATTCACATAATATATAATAATATAGAAATTCACATAATAACTTAACCATAATATTTGGACGATTTAAAAAAAATTAGGAAATAGAAGAAGTTTTAGGCAATAGTCTCTTTTTTTCGGAGTAATCCTAAGTTCAATGCCATTATAGAGTACCTGTTTAATTTTTATGAATCCTAAGTTCAATGCAATTATAGAGTACCTGTTTAATTTTTATGATCAGAATGATATACCGGTACTTACGGTAATCGATTCCATTTGATGACAGCGATATAATGGCATTAGGCCTGGACTTTATACTTTTTATCATTTACGACTATTGTATTGTTTGCTCTATCCAATAAATAAATAAAATCATTTTATTATCAACAGTATAGACACCAGATACAAACCTATCTGCTTTTCCCGTCAATTAAAATACTTTCAAGAATCTGTCTCTCTGCGATGGACATACTTACCTATGTGGCGTGCAAAACCACAGAGAAGAAATTCCTTCTACTTTGTGGCAAAACATAGAATAGGCTACTACTTTTGGTTGCTATCCTAACAACCAAGTTCATTCTGCTACATATTATGCATAGCCTACACAAATCAGAGAATAATTGTTGAACTTACCTATAATCTCATTTTGTAATGAATCCATTTTAGCAACAAATAGGCTACACAATCCGTACAAACTTTAAATTAGGTTTATTAGAAAATTTGTTTTCTATAAATTGCTAATTCAAAAGTGATAGGACATAAGAATATTTTATTGATACAATTTGAATGTTGTCAATATTGTTGTTATAATTATAAGTTAATCGTCGATCTTCTTCACTTTAGCCTTAATAAAGCAGATTACAAATTAATTAAAAAACTAAATGTGTTATCTCATGTCAGAAAAATTATAATATTGATGAATGTAGATTGTATTGATAGAAAATGAAAATTTGTGACTGTTACAACTCTTAAAAACACATGGTTTTGCCTGTGGTTTTGCTTTGTACTATAATAATGAAAATAAAAAAATTAAGCAGATAGCAGCAGACGATAAACTTTTGTTTTGTTGACAACTGACAGAGAACAGAAAAAATATTTCACAGCCGTTATGATTTTGAATTCACTAAAACCTCTTTGTAAAAATCATGTCTCCTGTTTTTATAATAAATTCAATAAACATTTTGATAATCTATGAAATAAAATTTATTGCGATAACTTAAAATATTCTTGGAGTTTTCGCTTTTATATATCTATTTATTATATGATTTATAAGCTACAAAATTTGTACTGTAAACTTTGCCCCTCCTCATCAACAGCAGTCGTGGCCGAGTGGTTAAGGCGTCTGACTAGAAATCAGATTCCCTCTGGGAGCGTAGGTTCGAGTCCTACCGACTGCGAAAAATTTTGTAAACTCCAAAAATGATAATTTATTAAAATATTTTGGACAAAAATTTTAATAAACTTTTAAAAAGTTCCTCATCTTTTCGATGGCTGATGGTGCATTACCAAATATTGTCTAAAGACCATGACTTTTTCAACTTAATTTCTATTAAGTCCTACCGACTGCGAAAAATTTTGTAAACTCCAAAAATGATAATTTATTAAAATATTTTGGACAAAAATTTTTAAAAAGTTCCTCATCTTTTCGATGGCTGATGGTGCATTACCAAATATTGTCTAAAGACCATGACTTTTTCAACTTAATTTCAGAGAAAATTAAAAATTTCTTTCAGTAGGATATAATCTATACAGTACCTTACCTTAGGGCCAACACAGAGCGTCAACTTCTTCAGTGCTATAAATAAAATTAATGGTAAATCAAATAGGATAGTTTCCATGTTTTCTTTCCACTGAAACCTTGGTTATTGAGCCTATGCTATTGACTATTTTATTATAATACCATTATAATAATTATTCTTTTATTTTCATCAGTTTAAAATTGAAAAGTATTATTAATAAGCTATTCATTTATTTTTTACACATAGGTAAAGAATAGCAATTCATATATTCTTATCACAGAACAGAGAGCTCTTTATATTCCGTTTTGTTTTCTTTCCACTGAAACCTTGGTTTTTGAGCCTATACTATTGACTATTTTTGTAAATTGTAGTCATAGTGTATACTGTATCTAAAATTGAATTATTTCAATCCAAACTGAAATATTCTCAGCTTTTTACGCTTGTTATAAAGAGGAGCAATTTAAATTTTTAAGTTAGATCGAATCAAATTTTTTATTTCATGCATTTTGTCATTCTTTTACAATTTTTCAAAACATGTAAATAATTTCTGCATTGTCAATATACAAAACTTTAAATAAAAATATACCGGTATTCAATTACAAACATTTACAAAGTTAATAATTAACGAATCAGCAGTGGTAAATTATACAATGAAATACATAATTTTCAGTAACTGAGGCTGTAAGGCTACAAATTGATGAATCCAATTTACTTGAATAGTACTGTACTTCAGTTACGAGTTAGGAACCGACATGCACATTCTAACACCTTCTTCCTGCATCTTGACAGAGTCCATGATAATTTAAAATGCACTTTAATTCAATTAAATAGAAAAGCTATCAAATTAAAAACTATTGACAAAAAGAAAACAAATAGTTCAGGTAGTTTCAATGGATATGCATCATCAACTTTCAACTACTGGACAATTTTAAATCAATGTACCTTTTGCATAATATATATCTATGGAGGAGAAGAAGATAGCAGGTACAAGCCTACAAGGAAAAACCAAGCAATATTACTATCCACTATGACACTATTACTCTGATTCCATAATAATATGATAATTTTATATATCCATAATTTTATATATTTTTTATTATATATATATATATATATATATATATATATATATATATATATATATATATAATATATATATATATATATATATATATATATATATATTATATATATTATTTAGCCTACCTAGGCCTGAACATCAATCTACATTGGGCATCAGCTATGCCTCAAAAATTTGTTGAAAAAACTATTCATAATATTATTTTTAAACATGACACCTACACACTGGTTGGGGTAACTTCATCTCACTTGAAAAATTATGAATTTAACTTAATTTTCAAGAGTTGAACAATTAGAAACCAACTGTAAATCTTTAAAATGAGTAATAATATTAAAAACAAATTATATCCACTTCAATCAAGATCATCTTGTTGCGTCGAGGCATGTTGTCTGCAGAAGCATAATTTGCAATTAATTAATATTCAAAATTTATTGATTTCAAGCAAGGTGGATATTTTGTTTTATTAGATAAAATACTTAATATTCATCATATTTTGTATTATAGTATTTCCATTACATCCTGCATAATGCATAATATAATAATTTTTTGTATTATTATGAGACCGCCACTAATGGTAAAATTATAAATTTGGAATCATCCATTACTACTATCTCGGTAAAAAATCATTCAAAGGCTAATTTTTACTAGAATATTTTCTTTTTTTATGTATGAAAACGACTCACGAAGTTTGTCAGTCCATTTCAGGAGTATACTTTATAGTAGGGAATAGGGAGAAGAATAATCCACTCGTAACGAACAATATTTATGAATGTGAGAAAGTAAAATTATTGCAACATAAATATTTAGTTTTTATATTTACTATTCCAAATATTAAATTCAAATTCAAGTTACGACTGAATTTTGTATCCACGGGGAAAACACCCTTAATACTACCGGTAATACTAATAGGCCTACATGCAATGTGAGAGCGACCATAGTTAGTTAGTAAAGTGAAGATTTTACCTATTTTTTAAATAAACCGCTTGTTTTGAATCAACCAATAGTAGTTCAAATTTTTGCTGATAGGTACCAGGAGTTGTCGAAACCACTTTGCTCTGGACCTATCAGGTACTGCGCATTCTTCTCTGAGCATAACAAAATCAATAAACAATAATGGCGTCATGTGTACTCGACAGAGTATTATTCGTGAATAAGTTTTTCGTGCGGTAAAGTTTCAACGAGGTTTAAACGATAACTTGAATTTTCAGACTGGTTTTGTGAAACATAATCTTATTTCAAACCTATATTATAAAACAATATTGAGTGACAGTTGAAAGTAAGTTTTGTTTCATAGAAATCTCTGATGTGCATGTGGGCGTAGCTTATGTCAAAACCATGTTTTCAACACTAATCTGACGTTTTCGGCTTTCTTTGTATTACTCCATGCTCCCGGAATTCTAACCATATTGTCATAATAATTTACTCCTAGCTAGAGAGGCTACAATTCTTTAAAACTGTAAGTTTTAACTGGTGTAGAAATCAAAATAAATATTTTTTGAGAGGTCCCAAGTAAATAAATATAGTAGTTTTTACACTCTTAGGCTATACAGATTATCTTGATATTCTGGAGATTCTTGAGATTATCTGGAGACCGATTGAGTCGTGCACTTGAATAAAGATATAACTTGGTCAATTTATTTAATTTAATATTTAAAACTTAATGTCTTTGCACCTATAGTGTACTGCATTTAAGGAGATTTTTTGATGTTACATTTGGTATTTTGTTTTTTTTATCTTGTCTATACTCATCTATCCAATATAGTCTAGCATTTAAACTGCATAATTATTTAAAATGGCTACAGAGTATAACTTGAATGGAATATTTTAATTCTGTTGTGGTTTACGAAAATGAAATCTCATAAATGTGTTGCCATATGGTTAGGCTATATCACAAAAAAGGAAGTTTGTCAATGCTTGATGACTATGCCAGGAAAGTTTCTATGCACCACTTAAACATTCCCTAGTGAAATCGAATTCATTAATGTAAGTATTTTTAATTAATCATCCCTATGACTAAAATACTCAGGTCTGTCTAGGCTTGAGCGTTTTATTTAGCTTTCTGATAGGGATGATGAGTTATGAGTGATAAATGAACCTGCAGTTTTGGTGAGATTCAAATCACCAAAAAATAATTTCATAATAAATTGGTTCTGGTCTCCGTTAGTCGCTCTTCATTCTTCTTTGGAAGTAGCAACTAGCAAGATAGATAATGAATTAGGTACTTATTTTTGATTAAATAATTACAATTAGGCAACATATTATTTCTATAAGAGTCTTGTAATCTCTTAAAAGCACATTATACTCGAATTAAAAGATAGTCTGTAGACAGATAGAAAAGTCTAGTTTGTCTCCGGTTGTAGTGGACAAGATTGGGCCAAGATGGATTTTGAATGATGTATTTATAACTTATGTTGAAATTGGAATATATTGTTGATTTATATCTCAAATTCATCAAATTATAAATTTTTCTTGAAATTTGAATCCGGTTGAAAAATTGTATCTCAGTACTGTAGGTTCTCAAAATAAAGAGTTGTGAATGATTTCATTTTATTCAAAATGTTATAAGCTAGAAAAACACCATTTGAATGATTTTTCTGTCCAATGTCTGGATAATGGAGGAAATCACAGAGAATTGAAAAATGAACAAATTTTAGGTTTTTGAGGCACTCTGGATTTAGCACAAGGACATTTTGCATGAAAAAATTGGCTCTGGACTTTTTTCATGTATTCAATTTCCAAACAACATTATTATTAAAAAGTCGGAACTACAGTAGGCTTATACAATACATTTCACAAGCCTATTTTCATATATTTTTATTGACTGGACTATATAATTCGTTAATAATGTTAAAGATTATCCTCACACACTTTTCAACAGGAGCTTTTATACCGAATACTCATTATTTTGAGAAAGATTATGGAGTATTAGACAGCTCAAATAGAAAACGTTGACTCCCTGTAGCGTTGGCTCCTCTTTATCCCTGTAGTTTTTTACAGAATGCCTCAAAAACTTTGAATTTTCGGTTCATAGTTTTTTGTCAAATTGAGTTATCAGACAGAAAAATTACTCTTGCTTTTTTATGATGATAAAAGTTTGAATTAAATGAAATAATTCGAAGCTCTTAATCTTCATATTGAGTGCTCATTGCTGAGTTACAATTTTCAAAAACGAGTCCAATTTTCAGGAAAATAGAAATTTATAGGAACTGTCTTTTTTAATCGACTATATTTTGAAATTTTCAGTATTCAAATTTAAGGTTCAAAATCCATCTGGGCGTAATTTTGTGCTCTTCAACCTGCGAAAAGGTAGAACGTTCTATCTCTGATAGATTTTCAAGTACACCTGATAAGAAATTTCCTTGCATTTGACTTGTTGGTTTTCATGGAACCACCTGTTGGTGGTACGGTACTATATTACATGAATGGGTGACAAGCTCGGAAAATTGTGCATAGTGCAGATGAACTAGACAATTAAGATTATAGGACATTGAAAAACTATGAAATTATAGTAGAACTTTTTGAAGATCTTGAAATGAGTTATAATTTTTTCCGTAACATTTTTTCAAAAAACTAATATCCAGAAAATATAAAATTATGAGGCGGTAATTTAACCATTTTTAGAATTCGTATAGAAATAACTTCCTAATCAATGGGTATAGGATAAAATATTGTGGGTTATAAACTGTGAAGCTTCTTATCCTAGGAAACGGTGAAATCAAACTTTGTTCGATATCTTGATTTGGCGTCGAGATATACTCCCTTTACGTTTACCAAACCCATTCAGTTTTGCGAGTCCAGGGTGGTGGGGAAGCAAGTGGGGGAAGGGTGACAATGAGGATTTTGTGATTGCAAGCTATGTAGCCTACTATGCATACAAACATACTGTGAAAATTCAGCTTTCCCTCAATTAGTTGCGCAATTCCCTGTTTTTTTTCATTGACTGGGCTACTATAAGAGAAATAATGATCAGTTATAATTCTTAAATTATGTATGGTTATTATTAGATCATTTTTCATAGTAAAATACTCGATATGAATAATTTGAAATCTAGTCAAGGTTGTAGAGAATGTTCGTTCTCCTCCAATAAACAAACGATCCTGCGATTCTATCCATATTGAATTGAATTCATATGTATGGCTTTTGTTGGTGGAGAGTCCCTAGCGGGAAGGTCCCACCGCCTGAATATATAATTCAAGCCGTCAATGGGCCTCCGACTGTCATACTTCAGCCGGGACCGACAGTTAACGTGTATATCCGATAACACGGGACAAAAAAATCTATTCATTCATTCTATGATTACTATTAAAAGGTTACAGCCAAATGAAAGAATGACGAATTTAATTTTTTTTCAAGATGCTACTGTTATCAACAGCCTCTGAATAGAGACCGATACATTTTAGGAACTTGGGATTGGTCTCAAATAGTAGAGAATTTCAATTTTGTATAATAAGACGATTTTTCTCAAAAAACGCGAGGTTTTCGAGATTAAATGGACAAATTGAAAAAGTCCCAAAATTTTGGGGTTTCTAGGTGTGAAGCCGCCCTCTGGCGTGTTCCAAAAAAAATACATGTTATAAAATCGTCAAGAAAAATTCTTTCGCTGCTATTTCCTGAAAAATGTTCATTTTACTGGACCACAAGCTTTCTTTTGAATTCTGAAAACTGAACTACCGTGAATTGAAGTTCATCAGTACCATGCATTAAAACTTGAAAGGAGCTAACAATGGTCAGGGTCAGCCACTTACGTTTTCTACTACCTCAGTCATTCCAATTTGGATTTTGGATACCCATATGGATCGCAGAAGACCCACATGCTATGATCAATGAAGCACTTGTCAAGCTAGGTATCACCAAAAAAACCATAAATTAACAGTTATTTTAATGCCTGTATCATAAACTCTGAATCGGGGCAATAATATTATTGCTCCTGTAGATAGATGTCTGATTGAGAATTTTATGAAGTACTACAGAACATGCGCACTATGAATTTTCAGTTATTTGGACCAGAATGTACATTCTGTACTCATTCTAAATTCATTAAAAAGGTTCTTCGATTCTTGCTGACCTTTTAATGACTAATTTTTTTGACACCATAAAAGCTATTTTCATCCGAGTAGGCTTATAAATGTGTAATTTTATAAACATTCAACATTTGAAATAAATACTCAAGTATTTACAATATTAATCTATTGATACTCTTTACAAAATTGAAACAAACCCCATGTTTTAATAGAATGCAGTCCTTACAATACAATAAAAATGATGAATTCCCCCAATACTAATCGAATTAAAGCTGTGAAGTAGAAAATATCACAGAAATATTAAACGGTTTTCACTTCACCTCTATTTTCATATGAATCTATGCTTCAGTACCAGAAATACGAAAAAGAGGTAATTATGTATAAAGAAAATTATGAAGGAGTGGAAGTTTTTGTGTTTTCTTGTTTTGGAGAATGGAGAAGTATATATAACATTCTGTTGTAAAATTAAGTTTCTATGTTTCAGATAGTAGTTGTGTTTTTTAATGTCTGCATTTGAAAGTACAAGCAATTCTTTTGTGAGTTTTGCAGCGGCATTATAGCAGTGTAAAATGTTGTAGCACATTCCGAATAACTGTTTCCTGGCGGAGCCAAAAGAGCTTTGTTCTTTCACATTCCTGACATAGTTTGGTTTTATGCCCGCAGGAGTCGCTGCTCTTCCTCTGTATCTAATGATTGTCCCCTAGATTGAAGACGTCCTTCGATAGTACGGTAAGTTTGGCTTTTACTTTCATTTCTTTGGGGATTCGACTGCTACTACCAAGGTCTGTTCCAAGTAAACAGCAACTATTATAGGCCAATGTATATTAGTAAATAGCCTATCAATGCAATTATATACCAATTTATGTATAAAATACAAAGGTCATGCATGTTAAATTATGATACAAGGTGAAACAAATATAAATATCGGTGAAAATATTCAAAACTCAGGGTGTAATCATTAAATTTGACACAGTACTTTGCCATTCTCAAAGTTCGATTGGTGAGGTGTACAGTATCAACATTTATATATACAGTAGGTATATAACCTGAAAAATTTATAGCTTCAGCTAACCTTTTGATATTCAACTTCATATACCGTACACATATAACACCGATATTGTATTTTTTCCAAATAATGACGGAATTTAATTCAAATCTTATGTAAAGTCTCCAGCTTGGCAATACCATTGAATATTTATTTTTTATCTCTCCGAATCCTTTAACATTTTCTCCCATCTTTGGTTCAAGGTTACAAGAACATGAAATCATGTAGACCACTTTTTAATATACCTACGTGAGTTCATCATGAATATGAAATTCAAAAAAGCTATTCAGACTCTCAGAATGAATACAGTATGATTGTTTTGTGAATTAATCGTGGTAGATGAAGGATGACGAACAGAGAATATAAGTGATTTCCGAAGCAGCATCCTATTTTAGCCATTTTCCAGCAGGCTATTATCTGTAGATGCACTTTGCACTGTCCAGATGAATAAGTTGATGTGGTCTTGTGCTTGCTCTGTATAGTGGAGTATTATAATTCTACTATACTTGAATGTAAAGTTTAGAAGAATCAAAGATGCGTCTCTAAAAAGTATAATAATCCTAGTATAGTGAAGACAAAATCAAATTATTAATATCACTTTTTGATTTTCGAACCTGAAGAATTAATAAGTTAACTAAATGACAATTTTATTTTCCTACAGTTACGTTGAAAAGTGGCCATTGCTGCACTGATTACAGAACGCAAAGAATCACTTTTCCGCTCTAGTGCGGGAAAAATTTTTCTGCACTCCAGATTTGCAACATGGCAACGCAAAATACTTAGTAGGTTATATGGAGCAACAGTGCAGCAAAATCAAAATGAAGTTGGTAACAGTGACTGCTGTGGCTGCTATAGTGAGCAGAGGTGCAACGAAGCACAACGCGCTAATTATTAGTATTAGATATTATAACCAAGGACAACATTTTTATTCAATTTGACAATAAATTAAGGTATTTTATCAATAATAAAATTACACAGAAAAACATTTGATGCATTTCAGGCAATTTTACCCCATAATTACCCACTTTTCATATTCAATGGTAACTGTAGGAAAAACTTAATGTGAAATACGTGCCCAAAGTTCCTCTGCTGCACTCAAGAAACCATTCCGCCCTCGCCTACGGCTCGGGCGTAAACGTTTCTTTCGGTGCCGCAAACTGTTACTTTGCGCACTAGTTGCACAAATAACTATTTATTTAACAATGTCAAAACAGCTTAATTATATAATGATTGGAAACGGAAAAACAGGCTCATATCCCTTACTATTCCATTCCTGAATTTTGATTGCATATTAGTCCAAAAGAGGTTATGATTCTTCAGCAGTTTTAAACACATACATTTTGATCCCAAAATAATCACATTTTATGATTAGATTTTGAATTTAGAATGTTAATAATTATAGGAAAGTAACTAAAACAATCCACTGTATATAGTATCAAGTCAAAAAATTTGGAAAATATTAAATAAACATTGACATTTTTGAGCCATAATAAAAACACCAACTGTTGTGTTTCTATATGATGTGTCATGTTACATGTGAGTGTCAGGCCGTAACTAACATTGTTTGATCCCGTTGTGGTAGAAGCGATGAAAAAAGAATCATTTACTGATTTTTCCATGATCACTGTCCCAAACATTTAAAGAAGTTCAAGGAAACTGAAACAAGTTTTGACACGAGCGCTTACAGACAAGTTTATTACACAGCCAATCGTTGCACTACATTTATGTTATTTGTGATAAGGCTATTCGGTACCTACTGATAAAACATTGCAATCATTTCTATGAAAATCTCATTGTCAAACATCGCTTTGCTCTATGTGGAAAGTGTATTAGGCAATCATGTCATATTTCCATGATTACATAGAAGCCTGCTCTTGATGTGATCGGGAAGGAGGAGGGAGGATGTAAGTGATCATCTCACCAACGATTAAACGCAAATTTCGATCTGGTGATGTAACAAAGATAACTCCCCACGATTGGATAATGACTCGTTGATTAGGAGAATCGTACTTCTTTATTGCATGAACTGCATCCGATGTTTCCACAATGTTGTACGAACCAACTGTGAATTGTACAAGTTCATCCCTCTCTGGTTTCAGCTAATTATCGCTTATTCTGGTCAATGCACCTGCAAATGAGCTTGCCATATTTTAGAAAGCCGACTCAATTATCTAATATAGAGGTATTGTACTGCCACAAAATGGTCGCTCTCTGGACAGCTTTGTAATCAAACTATACGTTGCATTTAATGTTTATTTTATGTTTCATAGAGTATAAACCTCGTATGTTGAATTCCACCGATAATATGACAACAAAGATGCATTGCAAACCACTGGTTCACTGATTGTTTGCTGGTATTTAATTAATTCCTGAGAGTGTCAACAAGGTAAATTTCCTTGACTACTGTTCAACTGAGTATTGGTTTCGTGGATCAAGAGTTGAATTTAAATTTATATATTCGTATTGTTATCCTATCTCACACCACCACCAATGCTTCAAATGGTTCAAGAAGAGGTGAGATTACTTCTCTCCATAATTTTTTCAAATTAGTGACTGTTATAATTCTTGATCAAAGATCAGTACATTTGGTACTCGTTATATATCATCAATCTCATTGAATGAATTATTCTCCAGGCTGGTTGAAATGTTGTTTTCCCACTTTTCCTCTCTTTACAGTCTTTTTAATTAGCTGTCTTTCTTCACGCTTCTTAATAGATCGATAATAGATAAAAACATCGAAAAATAGATACGGTACGGTAGATGAAAAACTGAGGATAGTGTATAATAAAAAAACTGAAGATAGATTAAAATCAGTTTAGTTAGTCGATTGGATTATAAGCTGGCTTCATAATCCAGAGGCCCGGGTTCGAATCGCAGTCCGAGCAAGATATTTCTCTCGGGACACTACCGTGTTTCGGATGGACAAGTTAAGTCATCGGTCCCGGCTGCCAGAAAAAAAACAGTCGTTAGGTCATATCAGAGGCCCTGAAATTGATCAGTTGTTACCTGAAAACTCTGACACCAGACCTGAGCTAGCCAGGTCACTCGATATCATTTTTATTATTATTATTATTATTATTATTATTATTATTATTATTATTATTATATTATTATTATTATTATTATTAGTTTAGGTGACAAAATTAACATTCTCTGCAGCCTCTATATTGTTAACATCACTATTCCATATATAATACATGTACTAGTCCAAGCTAATAGTCAGTCCATCTAGTAGTTGAATAATTGAACTAAATTGTGAGAGAACCATTTCATTGTGCAGGGGGTTTGACGCTGACTGGAATTCTTGGGAGACTTTGAATGCTCAAAAACAAATCTTGCTGTGTTTGAAATGACGACTGACGAATTTTTTTTGCGGGTGTTAGGAGTTGAATTTTTCCAGTTTTTGGAGGTGGGGGGCGGTTGACACCCCGGCATTGTGATATGTTCAATCAGTCAATGTGCATTTCCATTACCCTCTCACTACACAATAAATTATTTACATGATAAATCAAGATACTTAAGTCTACTCAAGATGTGATTTCAAGCCATGAATACAAATCAATACTTACTTGTGATTTCTCACAACAGTTGATCGACAATTACTCGAGTGAAAACCACATATTATTAGTGTTCCCCAATATTATGAATCAAGAAATTCACTTCTTGAAAACGGAACCTTGGTGATCGTAAGGAGGTAAAGACTACGACAACGGACCAATTCAGAGTGTAAGAACTTGGCATTTTCAATATAATATGAATAAATATACTTCAGCAACACTACTCCATTTTTATTTCCTATCAACTTTGTTCGCGTTTTCTCGGAGGAAATGATCAGAAATCAAATCGCGCTGATCTCATTTTTCCATTCAAATAGGACGGCAAAGTGCATTTATGCACAGATATGAGCCTAGCAAGCTACGCCATCCTTGTTTGGGACTATATCCTTGAATTGAGAGCTCATCCATGTAGGGGCGTTCGACGTTGTTACACCCCACACTCCCAACACTGGATGCATACTCTCTAAACTGCGTAGTGTTCCCCAAGAGTGAGGCTGACATTCTCACAGATATATATTTGCTTAGTCTTCTCATGTTATACGTTATCTGGAGTACAGATAGTACATTCTCCCATCTTAGTGAGCCACTAAGAGAAGATGTATCTCTCCTCCCTAAAATCTCTCCTCCTAAAGGCTTCCTAAAATATTTCACTGCTTACCCTCCCCAACGCAGACATTACCGTACAATAACAAACACATCTATCAATTCCAATAAATTATCAATTAGTCTATATCCCAGATGGGAATAAATTAGAAGTAGCATTTTTGTTCAAATTCTAATTAATGAATAATTATTATTAAGCGAAAATCTAAAGCGAAAAATTCACAGCATTTAATTAGGATTTTCGCTTAATAATAATTAGTTTATATGAATTATAAAAAAAATGAATAATTTTCAATATCATAACCCATTCCATTCCTGAAAATTACCCATTTCCTGTTATTTAGAATAATTTGAAATCAGTACAAATCAAGAAAAAGCAACCAGAATACACAAATAATTGTATTTACTGCATCCCTGCAACATGCTATTGAAATGATCATGTTTTATTCTTCAATATGGAGACAATATGGCTGCTCGCCAGACAAGTATGAGACCTGTGAGAAACTTCCAAAAAACATAGAATATTATAAGTATAATACAAAATGCAGTGAAGACAATGAAGAGTCGATGTTGGTGATTGAAACTCGAATTGCATTTTTTCATCTCGTCCTCCTTCTCCTGCTTGCAATGCAAGTGGAGTAGCCTTTGTGGCAGCCTTGAGATCGATTATTGACGTCACTCACCTCTTAATTCGCCACCCGTCCGATTTGGTCGAATGCGTTCGTATCGAGTGTATCTTCTCCGGCCAATATTAGACAACGGCTCACTCTTGTCTGCCTTCTTCAATCCATCCGACGCCTAGTGCAAGTGCAACCAATATTTTATTGAGCTTCCTACTTGTAAGCGATGATCTATATATATAAAAGCGAAATGGCACTCACTCACTGACTGACTCACTCACTCACTCACTCACTCACTCGCATAACTAAAAATCTACCGGACCAAAAACGTTCAAATTTGGTAGGTATGTTCAGTTGGCCCTTTAGAGGCGCACTAAGAAATCTTTTGGCAATATTTTAACTCTAAGGGTTGTTTTTAAGGGTTTAAAGTTCGTCTTTTAGCATGTATATTCTTCTTCTCCCAATCTCTTAATAAATTATAATTGAAATGTCCATATCATATGTTACTATAGAACTATAATCTAGATAGAGTACCTCTTCGAAACAGTTGTTAAGTGGCAACTAAATTAATAATTTTGTCAGGTTGGCATTAAGTTGAGTTGACTTTTTTAGGTTGGCACCAAGTTGAAGATTTAAATGCATTTATCGCGGAAAAATTGATTGGACACTGCTACTTCAATCCTGGGAATATATTATTACTAGCCGTCAGGCTCGCTTCGCTCGCCATATCCGTTTAGCCAGACGTTTAGTCTGGACTCCCGACTGGATTGTTCTAACATATGATAAAAATGCTCAAACGAAAAATGCAGGCGAGCGAAGCGAGCCTGCTGATGTCATTCTTGGACGATCCAGTCGGGGGTCCAGGGGGCGGAGCCCCCTGGCTTGACGGATATGGCGAGCGAAGCGAGCCTGACGGCTAGTGCTTCAGTATGATTCTTTGGAATGAGAATTTACTATAGTGAGGTCCAGTATTTGATTAGCAATGGTATTTCTATCCTTGTCTATCATTCAACAAAGCGGATAGCGCTGTCTCTTTCTCGCTTTGCTCTGTTGCCAGATCGTCTTTTTACAATGTAGAATTAATAATTAACAAAGTATTTCATCTTAATAAATTATGAAAATTCACTATGAAATAATTGAAAATAGTTATTTGTGCAACTAGTGCGCAAAGTGTCAGTTTGCTGCATCGAAAGAAACGTTTACGCCCGAGCCGTAGGCGAGGGCGGAATGGTTTGTTGAGTGCAGCAGAGGAACTTTGCGCACGTATTTCACATTAAGTTTTTCCTACAGTTACCATTGAATATGAAAAGTGGGTAATTATGGGTAAAATTGCCTGAAATCCATCAAATAACTTAGTAGTGTTTGAATGGCGAGGCGGCTGTGTGGTGTGTGCTGTGGTGGCACTGTGCTGTTGCTGTCCTCGTTATAATATATAATAGTAATAATTAGCGCGTTGTGCTTGGTTGCACCTCTGCTCACTATAGCAGCCACAGCAGTCACTGTTACCAACTTCATTTTGATTTTGCTGCACTGTTGCTCCATATAACCTACTAAGTATTTTGCGTTGCCATGTTGCAAATCTGGAGTGCAGAAAAATTTTTCCCGCACTAGAGCGGAAAAGTGATTCTTTGCGTTCTGTAATCAGTGCAGCAATGACCACTTTCCAACGTAACTGTAGGAAATAGTTATTTGTGCAACTAGTGCGCAAAGTGACAGTTTGCTGCATCGAAAGAAACGTTTACGCCCGAGCCGTAGGCGAGGGCGGAATGGTTTCTTGAGTGCAGCAAACGAACTTTGCGCACGTATTTCACATTAAATTTTTCCTACAGTTACCATTGAATATTAAAAGTGGGTAATTATGGGTAAAATTGCCTGAATAATGTAGTAGTGTTTGAATAGCGGGGGGCAGCTGTGGTGGCACTGTGCTGTCGTTGTCCTTGGTTATAATATCTACTTAATAATTAGCGCGTTGTGCTTCGTTGCATAATTAGCGCGTTGTGCTTCGTTGCACCTCTGCTCACTATAGCAGCCCAGTCACTGTTACCAACTTCATTTGGATTTTGCTGCACTGGTGCTCCATATAACCTACTTACTATTTTGCGTTGTCATGCTGCAAATCTGGAGTACGCAAAGTACTCACTTTGCGCACTAGTGCGGAAAAGTGATTCTTTGCAGCCTGCAATCAGTGCACAAATGGTCACTTTTCAGGGTATCTGTAGGAAAATATAATTTTGTGCTTAATAAAATATAATTGATTATTCTAGACGAGAATGAACAGTTAATATTACATCAATAAACCTGTATCAGCTACCGTCTTTAGAAAACATTGGCAAGACAGAGGATCGGCAACATTGTTCTCCTATGTTTCTCTACTGTCATTATAACGTGGAGCTCACTATAGAATGTATACTATCTAAAGGTTCCCTTTATTATTATTCAAGAATTACTTTTCTACTGGTTGGACGTTAAATGATTCAATACGTTTATTCATAATTGAATAAATTGTAAAATTAGTAAAAAATAGTTCATTTTAATATCAAAAGAACTTGATTTATAACTCGATTGGAAAACGATTGGTTTCGTGGTCGCGCTGATAATAAGCTATAGATATGATAAGTAAAGCTCCATGGGCCTGCTACTCCCGTTGTAAGGGTGAGCACTTCAAGAGTCGATCTCTTCTAAAGTTTAGAAATCGCTTCCTAGTGGTTCGGAGCCCACCTAAAGAGGTACACTCATCTCTCATCATTATCCGTCTCATTACCCACGCACAAGCCTATTTGCCCATTTGCTCATGTGGGCATTATAGTCAACAAAAAAACTATGCTTAGGTGAAAAATCTTGTAGAAAACTCTTCAAATAGAAACCTGAATGATTTAAATAAGTTAGCTTACAATGAGCAGCAGTACAAATAACAATAAAAATTAATTCAAACGTTGCAATATTTACTTGTTTAACGATGAACGAACATATCCATTTTGATAAATGAATTAAAAAAAATATATTGACTTGTAAACTATCCAAAGATATCAATCACTCTAAACATTTTACTTTAATTTCTTTTCACATAAATGAAAATGGAATTGTCTCGAGAAATGCTAAACTTATAGATTTCGCTCTCATCATTCAATTCAGTATTCTTGAACCCATCTACTAATTCAGATGGTTGAATGTTTTGATGAAGTCAGTAAGTCACAATAATTTGTCAATGAATAGAATAGGGAAAGGAGTTTATGAACGTTCAAGATATCTTAAGATCTATTTCATTGGAAAAAGCTGATCTGACCATCTTTTTTCTTAATAAAATGAAATAAATTAAGAAACATCAACTACCGTCTCTTAATAGGAAAACTGAATACTGTAACTGGTTGTACTATCACACTATTTGCTAATGCACAATAGATCAGATTTTGTAGGTACAGTAGTATAAATGCTCTTTATATCGGTTAGAAGTAACCAAAGTATCCAATCCATGTTCACAAATTGCAAGATCAATTCGCATATTATTATTCGCCTATTGTATCACACGTTAGATCTATATTTGCATAGCTGATTTATGAGGCATTGTTCTTAATCCGCGGTGTCTGTGCAACACTCTTATCTCTTGCTGAAATACCAACTTGTTCTGAATGATAGACCTGAACCCCCTAATATTGCCCCACATTCATTCTACACTAACTGCTTATTGAATTGTAGAACAAGGCTTTATATTGTGTTGAAAGTTCCTAAATTACAATCATTATAACTGGTTTCGTATTCAAATTTGACGAGTGAGTTTGAATAGGTATGTTGAATAATAAGAAAACATCAATTCAATAATACTCCAATTGAATGATTATTATTTTCAACATTGTTTGATAATTTATTCGATAATTATTAGGCTATTCAGATCAGTATTAATATAATTTTGAGGATATATAAAAGTGAAATGGCACTCACTGACTGACTGACTGACTCACTCACTCGCTTGCAGAACTAAAAATCTACCGGATCAAAAACGGTAGATATTCAAAAATTTTGTGATGAGGTGACTTTAATATTTCATCAAAGATACGCCCAAAATCAGCGTTTCTGCGTTTTCTCAATACTTTGACTTTCTGATGGAATGAAGCATGCTCAAATGAAAAATGCAGGCGAGCGAAGTGAGCCCTCTGATCTCATTTTTGGACGATCCAGTAGGGGGTCCAGGGGGCGGAGCCCCCTGGCTAGACGGTTATGGCGAGCGAAGCGAGCCTTACGGCTAGTTACTTATATTGTTCGATCAGCAATATCATAAGTATAATACTTAACAAACACACCGCATCAGCTTATCAGAGAAAAATTCACAGAAACTTCAATTCCTTGGAAATATTGAAAAATTATTTTCAATGTTCCAAAAAGTATTTATCATTATTGTTGATGTTGAATTTTTCTATTCGGGAAAACATCTAAGATTATAATGCGCTTATGAGATCAATCTGACCGTTTTCCAAGGACTTGATGCTCTTCAAAACAAATTCATATTTTATCATTTGTTTGCATTGCCAATACTATAGTCAGTTATAATTTTCCCTATTTCAAGTTTCTTGTTTTCAATGTATTCTAAGTTTCAGCGATATTATACTGTTCAATGAAATAAATAATGAGTTGATACAATTCTGTTTCCGAACAATAAAAAAATCCAACTTTCATAATCTTATACCACTTTAAGACTTTACAACTTTCTGACCACTTTATAAGCTTGCAGTTATTAATAATTATAATACATTAGAAATGGAGTTCTGCAAACTTCACTCAAGTTCAATGATTTGAATGCTTCTCTTTGAAATTGTGGAGTTGAAGTCCTCTTGTTTGTACCTCCAACTCCAACATATCTTTTCATCACATGTATTACTTTCGGTTTCAAACTTTTATTGTGTACAAAGTAGCCTTCAAGTAACTACTCCATGTACTTTATGACTTGGGTCATGATTACCAAGAGGTTTTATGATGACTGCAATATTGTCTTTTGAGTGGATGACTGTCAAGCCTGTAGAAAAGTCGTAATTCAAAATAATTTTTACTGCAGTTCCGTATGTTATAATGCAACTAGACATTACTCAGCCTCCTAACAAATGCTGTTTTTTTGAGCTAACAAATGCTATGGTGAGCTCATGTCATCAACTACCAGTTTTGTCATGAACATATAAAAATTCCTGCTTGTTAAATCCTGAATTATCTCTGTTTTTGTACAATATTATGTGCGCATTTATTTGGTTTTGTAAAGAATAATATCAGCTTTAAGTACTGATAATCTTATAAATCTTTGTGTATTCTGAATTCATATTTCTTCACTCTCTTCAATTAATACTCATTATCCACACACATAAAGAGATGAAAGGACATAAACCTTTAGGTAGGTTCCGAACTACTGTGAAACGTTTTATCAAGCTCATACATGGTAATCAACGGAGCCGGCTAAAAATTTCATCTGTCCAAAAAGAGTAGCAGGTGAACATCTCTTAGCTTATCTAAGCAATTTAGATATTAGAACGACTAAGGAACTATCCTTTTCCCAAAGGCTGCTTTCTTGCATGTACACAGTTTATTTCAATATTGATTGATCATATTCACTTAATTCTAAACAACTTATTTCAATCAAGTTATAGGCTAACGAAACATTCAGTATGGCTTGTAAATGAGAATGATGATGATAATGTCCGTTTCAGTGCTCCAATATTATTTCTCCTCTTATTAATTGAGCTCTCAATTAAACAATATTACTGTGCGACATTTTTGCCACAGTACTGTGCTTTAATGAAATGATGAATTTAGAAAAATAATTATTTTTCTCAATTTAATGCTAGCTCATTCAACATAGACAGTAAATTGTTATTTCTTACTAGGAAGACTAAATGTATGTATAGTATCTTTATTGGATTTTGGATAATAAAAAGTGAATCAGCATCGAAATGGTCATTCTTTTTATGATTAGTCACGGTGAGCGTAAGAAATATTCGTATAATTTTGGAAATTGAATGATAATAATGTGTATCATAGGGTGGGAGGTGGGAGTATGACGTGGAGATTCATGGTTACTGTAGATGTAACTAATAAGAGAATTGATTTATGCAAATTCGGGGAGTTATCAGTGAATTATTACAATGGTTTGTGTAGGAAGTTAATTATTTTAAAAATTACTTTTTCACTCAACATTGAATTTGAGTGTGGCAGTAACTCACCTGTTTAGTAGAAGATTAGCTATCATTCATCGTGGCAAAGAGAAGAAGCGGCATATAATAGCCACTAAAATGTTCGACTCCTACATAAAACATAACAACTTTAAATAGCAATAAATTGTAGAAAATAATAAACTGAATTTCTCGTCTCCTGAACGACTTGGGTTTCTTAACGAATACCTCTCTATTTTTGAAACGGCATTTCGGTTTTTGCGATAGAAGTTGAATAAAAGCATCGAGTGAAGATGCCTGGATCATTTTTCCCTGATAAAAGGCACCCATAACTGATCTATACAGTATTTTCAATATTATTGGCCAGTTTTATAGGTTAAACATGCGTTATCGTAGTTGAAGTATATTGACTGAGTTTTATGAACATTTTGATACATGAAGTCTATCACTTGTCAATAGCTATAATATTTATAATACAGATATGATTACAGTTGATTCAGTATCGGTTCTGTTATTAGAAACTGTTATTGAAGCAGAAGAATCGTCACCTCGCCCAACAGGTTGTTGGGATAGGTCGATTGTTCTCAATACTGAAGCCTGCAAGTGTTTATTGGCGGAACGAACCAAATCCAAATAGTTAAATTTCGTTCAGTTACTTTCTGTATCGTCTCTCGCTCTTCTCTCGCTCTTTTACTTTTCGTCTCTTGTGATCGATTCTTCTATTGTACACGTTTGTCAGCTTGTAACTTACTGTCATCTTGTCAAGAAGCAAGTGAGTGCCACGTTCCTTGGGGCCTTATTCTTGTAAAGTACAACATTATTATACTGTAAGTAATCTATTAATTTCACTAATTGCAATTACTGACTGTTCGCAAGGGCCACGATTGCTTTGATTGTGTGAAATACATTTCATTAATTACGTTCATGGTAACTTTGTAACTAAAAGGTAGTTTTCGAAGGTTATAAGGAGTCTTTGACAAAAGTAGAAAACATCTATTATCAATTTTCCAACGTAATTATTCATTCCAGCCCAATCTAACTTCATACCAATTATGCAATTTAAATTGTTTTATCTAAAACATCTATGTATTTTCACTTATTTCAATAGTAATTATTGTAACTTTAATCCTAAAATTTATTTATTTATTTATTTATTTATCTATTTATTTATTCATTTATTTATTTATTAGGATAGCACAAACAATACAATGATCGGAAAAGAAAAAACAGGCTATTGCCCAAAACTTTTTCAATTTCCTAATTTAGTTTCAAATTGTCCAAATATTATAGTACATAGGTTATGTCCCATTTCAATTTTCTACACAAAATCACAATATGAGAATATAAATAAGAATAAAACAAACAATTTTAAATTTGAATAGATTGATAGTAAAACTTTCATAAAAACATGAAACAAACTTTAAATTCACAAAAAAATTTCTCAAGACATTCTATATAGGTGCCACGCAACAAATTTCCTTAGTCTTGCTTTGCTTGATAAATCAATTTCACTTCCAATTTTTCTCATAAAAAATATTTTTTGTTATTGTTTTGATGTTGTACTTGTAAAAATTAAATAAATAAATGGTCTACTTTTTTATTTATTTTATAAATACTGTTGTGCTACAATTGAAGAACAAATTATTATTCATTGGGCACGTCTTATGATTATGATAGTAATAAAAAAGGGTTGAAATTTTGGGTGTTTCATTTTCAATTTTCAAGCTTCTAAGAACTCTAGATTGTGTGGTTGTAATGTTTTCAGAAGTTACATTTAAAATTGGTAGATTTTTTAAAATAAATATATAGTAATATGTAAGATATTAACTTTAATGCCCTTAAGTTGATTGTAAATGATAAATAAATGAATATTGTCAATTATAATGTATATTACTTTAACTCCAGAGGCTATTAAATTATGATCAACAATGATTACTTCTTCTAATCTATTGTTTGTTTTTTCTCTCTCAATTCCACTATAAATATTCCCATGATCAAATTCTCAATTTATATTGAGAAAGAACCACTGTTCTTACTTTTGGAATGAACAGCAATGCCAGTGGTTCATAGTAAGATTCATGTAACTTCGTAGTGATATAGATGTGTAGGCTATATAGATCATAACTGCAATAGATTTGAATGTCAGCACAATATTATCAAATTCTCTATCTCCGCAGTAATATTTGTGGGCTGCAATTACTGTATCGTGCAGTCTGCTGCCTCTCGTAGACTTCCCCTAAACAATGGCCTTCATTAGTGACAAGATCTTCCTTCCATTGCGGAGCAATCATTATCCGCGCCTTCCTTATCTTCACTCAGTAGACAAAGAATGCGGTTGAACACGTTGGATTGCGATGTGTCAAGTGAGGAACATCTCTGAATCACAGGCATGCTGCTCATCAGAGTCTGTGTCCTCTATTTATAATTACTCAATCCTTTTCGAAACAGTTCATGACTCTATCAAGATGGTTCAAACTTTAAATTGTCGTTACTTTCAATATGACTCAGCTTTTATACTCATTGTAATAATAATTATTAACGAAAATCCCAATTAAATGCTGTGAATCACACCGAAGACTTCTGCTACTGCAAATATTGATAACAGGGTTAACAGCTAGATGGAAATTCGTTTTATAATAATTATTCATTAATTGACCGAGCGAAGTGTGGTCTAAAGCTGCGTACACATATACGCGCCTCCAACCCGCACCGAGCACGCTCCGCCCTCGTACCGCCCTCGTTCCTCCATCGCACCGCTGTCGCTCCGCCCCCGCTCTGCAGTCGCACCCATCATGAACGTTACGGAAGATGTTAGCTCTTCTCGCGTTCCCCGGTCGAACCACTCTTGCTCCCCGGTCGATCATCAATCGCTCTGCTGGAATGACGTTCGGTTGCGGAGCAGAGCGAAAGTCTGTACGCACCTTTAGATTCAAGTCGACGGTTTGGCATTTCTCTTAATGTTTATATGTTGCGCATTTACGGCGAAACGCGGTAATAGATTTTGATGAAATTTGACAGGTCCTTTTTTAATTGCGCGTCGACTTATAAACAAGGTTTTTTGAAATTTTGCATTTCAAGGATAATAATTATAAAAGGAAAAAGGAGCCTCCTTCATACACCAATATCAGAGTAAAAATCAGACTATAGAATACTAGTAGTTCTGTGAACAGTAGACCTCACGTAGTAATCTCATCCAAAATTACCATTTAAACATTAAGAGAAATGCCAAACCGTCGACTTGAATCTTAGACCTCACTTCGCTCGGTCAATTATTCATCATAAATCAGCTGACAAGTGATTACACAGATGTGTGGAGAAGCCAGTCTATTGCTGTATTTCCATCAGGTACTTGTGGATGAGAATACTGCGTGAGGTCTACTATTCACAGAACTACTAGTTTCTAATTTATGTAGACTTATTATAATAATAAATATTATAGTATCTCAATCTTAAACACTACAGCTATTAAAAAATATGTTTTTGATTTGAAGAAAAATGTCTTAATTCAATAATAGCAGGATTTGGCTCTCAATGACACATTGTAAAATTTTTAATAATTAATGTTCCAATTCCCTGAAAAAATTTAATTTTTTTTGTAGTTGCTGCTCTAAAGCAGTAAAATTGAACAGCACTTTTCCAATAACAATTTCTAAATTGTATTACTCGATGGGGCTGTAGCTGTAGAGCACACGGCCTTGATGTTATCCATCACGTAGACTGAAATCGCAGGGAATGAGATTTGGTCATTTTTTATCAGTCGGGGGTCAGCCATGAGTGGGCTCAAGCTGGGTGCCCTTCTCAGCCCTCCAGTGACGTCATCAAATTGATCCGCCCTATCCCATCCCTTCTCAGCTATGAACCTGTCTGGCTTTCTTCCAGTACAGACGCCGCCTGCCTCTTGCTTGCATCATGCACCCCACGCTATTCCACTTAATCCCTTGCTTCCCAACTTTCCATTCCAGTGCTTTAATTACAATCTGTTCCTCTTCAAATATTGGCTGCTGAAATTTCACATTACATCAGGTAATCTTTTCTCAACTTAAATTCATTTTCTATTTCAATTTCATTACGTTTCCATCTCAAATAATTGTGCCACGCTTCGTAGCAGATTAATTATTTCTTCATCCCTTAATCAATTCACGCCTCTCTATAATCTTCATCCACTTCTCTACACTATTCCATTTCATTATTTCATGATTATTGTATACGATCAATTAAATTTTTTGGTATTATAGAATGATCTAATACTAGTATTCTGTATAATGCTCTATAACTATAAAACTTACTAAGAAAGTTTCTATGTAACAGTGAGTATTGGCATCATTAAGCTCCTTCAACGTTTTTGGAAAATTATCACTTGTTGACCACTGTAGCCTACATAACAATGCATTTATTCTGGAATCAGAATAGCATAGGCTATATCAGTAATTGTAAATAATTCACCAGTAATTGAATTGAATTGTAATCTTCAATGTTGTTATCCATCAAGAACTGCTTACTATTATATCACTTTTTATTATATATATATATATAGAACGACTTGCAGTCAATTTTTTTCAATAAATGAATCTGTTCACTTACTGTGTCACCGAGATCTTTCGGCAGGTTCCCCATCATTGGAGTGCAACCATGAAGATGGTGGACCTGCCGAAAGAACTAGGTGTCACAGTATTGTTATTTGTGCAACTAGTACGCAAAGTGACAGTTTGCTGCACCGAAAGAAACGTTTACGCCCGAGCCGTAGGCGAGGGCGGAATGGTTTCTTGAGTGCAGCAGAGGAACTTTGCGCACGTATTTCACATTAAGTTTTTCCTACAGTTACCATTGAATATGAAAAGTGGGTAATTATGGGTAAAATTGCCTGAAATGCATCAAATGATTTTCTGTGTAATTTTATTATTCATAAAAACCTTAATCCTAAAATCCTAAAGTCCTCGTTGTCCTTGGTTATAATATATAATGAATAATAATTAGCGCGTTGTGCTTCGTTGCACCTCTGCTCACTATAGCAGCCACAGCAGTCACTGTTACCAACTTCATTTTGATTTTGCTGCACTGTTGCTCCATATAACCTACTAAGTATTTTGCGTTGCCATGTTGCAAATCTGGAGTGCAGAAAAATTTTTCCCGCACTAGAGCGGAAAAGTGATTCTTTGCGTTCTGTAATCAGTGCAGCAATGGCCACTTTTCAACGTAACTGTAGGAAAAATAAATAAATTCATTATTTCTTGAAGAAGTGTGACTGCTAGTCGTTCTATTCAATAACAAAAGAAATGATTTAAATTGTAATCGTTATTTAGAAACCGACAAGTTTCTTTGATTTGAAAACAAATAGTTTGTACCTTTTTTCCAGTTGATGTTCTCAATTTAAAAATAATTATTGCCAACAATTAATGCTAACAATACCATGCTGGAACTCAACATATTATTGTCAATAAAACTCTGTTCGATCGAGTAATGTAATACATAATTATGAATTATAATTCAATTGGATTAGTTTCTTGAGTAGGTTACCTACGAAAAACGAATCTTTGTTACTTCATCTGAGTCCATGAATGCTTTCACTTACTTCTTTTATAATTATAGGTTATCAAATTTACATGATAATATATAAGGATGTTAAGGATTGGATTTGAAATTTTGCTGGGAAGTTTCATATTCTAATACAAATTATGAATTTTCACCGAGAAATTACCAATGAACCTAGAACCTTCTTACTCAGAGAAAAAACCTGATATTTACACATATTGTATTACTGTAATAATATGCTCTTTGTGGGTATTTTTAATGTTTGCTAGGGTTTTTATTCGGCTAGTGTGATTTGACCACAGCTTCAAAAGTCTAAGGCACAATGGTTGATTGATTGATTGATTGAGTACTTTATTTATGTAGATTACAATATATACTGGCTTATACACTTATATACAATAGCTTACAATACAGCAAAATTATAGATGAATTTACATAATATAGACTAGGAAAATAACTGTCCAGTGTCAACCCTTAGATAAGATGTGTTCCTGCAACACGTACATATTTATTCTACATTATAGAAGTTTAATTCAACGCTAAAGCGCTTCAACGATTGCCACTATTATATCGTGTAAGACATTTTATAACCTTGAAAAATGTGTGAATTACTGGAACAATATATTTTTCCTACAGTTACGTTGAAAAGTGGCCATTGCTGCACTGATTACAGAACGCAAAGAATCACTTTTCCGCTCTAGTGCGGGAAAAATTTTTCTGCACTCCAGATTTGCAACATGGCAACGAAAAATACTTAGTAGGTTATATGGAGCAACAGTGCAGCAAAATCAAAATGAAGTTGGTAACAGTGACTGCTGTGGCTGCTATAGTGAGCAGAGGTGCAACGAAGCACAACGCGCTAATTATTACTATTATATATTATAACGAGGACAGCAACAGCACAGTGCCACCACAGCACACACCACACAGCCGCCTCGCCATTCAACACTACTACTATTTTTTGATGGATTTCAGGCAATTTTACCCATAATTACCCACTTTTCATATTCAATGGTAACTGTAGGAAAAACTTAATGTGAAATACGTGCGCAAAGTTCCTCTGCTGCACTCAAGAAACCATTCCGCCCTCGCCTACGGCTCGGGCGTAAACGTTTCTTTCGGTGCAGCAAACTGTCACTTTGCGCACTAGTTGCACAAATAACTATAAATGACTGAATATGACCGAGAAGTTCAAGTGCATGCATTCGAATTAATTTTAACAATGAATAGATGAAAGTGAAATGCTCAAAGAAACTAAATGAAGGCTTGGAAAAAAATTTCTAATCCAGTTTTTTTCCCTACATGATTTCCATAGCACCTAGACTAATAAACTATTCTGTTTTGACTGAAATTGATAAGAATTTTCTAATTCAGTAAATATAAATTAATAACAGTAATTTAAAAAAATCTAAACTTCAATGACATTGAACATTGACTGTTGTCTGGAATTATAGACTGTGTTGGAATGCATTTATTTTGATATGATTTGCCATTATTGATAACCTTTTGTTACTTCCCATAATTTGTTATTACTGTATTGAATTGATAAATTAATGCAGTTTGTAGGAATATGCAGTTTTGCTAACTGAATAGTGATATAATAGAGAAGCACCCCTTGTTCCTGAAATAAGAATGAGTGTCTGCTTTCTATGTAATCATATTTATCTATTTTTTAGACCTTGTTCTCAAACTTCGGCTGCAGATTTTTTGAGACGCCAAGTGTGATATTTTGTTCTCAGATATCATTGTCATCATGATAATAAATTAAGCTTGCATGCTTCAATAGCTCTGTGAAATTGTATTGAAATCGTATTTGTACTTTTTACATAAAAACTGTTCCTCCTATGTTCATTTAGAAAGATATTCATGAATGTGAGATGGGTGTTTACTCACACTCATTTATTCATATACCAAATGATTTCGCAAGCCTTAAATTTAAAAGTAAAGTTATGCAATATGCTGATGATAATATTTTATATATATACATAAAGATTAGGAGCAGGGTTAGGTTTAATGCAGAAAGATCTGGATTTGGCAATTAAATATTTCTTTAATAATAGTTTAAAATTAAATTCACAAAAGACTAAGTAATAGTATTCAGAAATCAGAGACTTAATGTCAATGAGAATGAATTTGTTAAGTTAATTGGTCATAAAGCAATGTCTAGATAATCCACACATGAACGGATGTGATTGTCAAAACTTGATTTTTTGTGACAGTTTAAAACATTTAGGAATAATGTTTGATGATGATATGAGATTCAGATCCCATAATAGATCACTTTTGAAAATAATGAGAGCTGCTCTTTATAAATGTTCAAGAATTAGCTATCACTTTCCCATTACTACTAAAAGATGATCTACTACTCATGGTGCAGAGCACTCTCTTCTACGGAATCACCATCCATTATTTAGCACCCAAATATATAAAACAGCCACTGCATAGGGCCGTAGAGAGATTAATAAAACACTTTTTAATGGTGTTGAACGTCACTTGTTCGGAATTATGTCGGTGGAAGCTTTAGCCAGTTCACAGATTTGTCACGAAACTACTATAAGAACGAATATAGAGAAATGAACGAAATAGAATATACATTGAGACATAGGAATTATAGAACCCAGAGATATAATAATGCCTATGGTAAAAGAGCTCCAGAATTCAGAATACCATTTCTGTTGAATTCTTGCCATTAGAGCTGACAATGTTACAGAGTAGGAATGAGATTCAAACAAAACTCAAAGTGCACTTCATAGGGATAAATCATTTTGATTAGTTTCAGAAATTAGTTGTGTAGGAATATGCAGTTTTACTAACCAAATAGTGATTTAATAGAGAAGCACCCCTTGTTCCTGAAATAAGAATGAGTGTCTGCTTTCTATGTAATCATATTTATCTATTTTTTAGACCTTGTTCTCAAACTTCGGCTGCAGATTTTTTGCGACGCCAAGTGTGATATTTTGTTCTCAGATATCATTGTCATCATGATAATAAATTAAGCTTGCATGCTTCAATAGCTCTGTGAAATTGTATTGAAATCGTATTTGTACTTTTTACATAAAAACTGTTGTTCCTATGTTCATTTAGAAAGATATTCATGAATGTGAGATGGGTGTTTACTCACACTCATTTATTCATATACCAAAGAGGTTACAAGTTGGAATCGAAGTATATCAAGTTTGATATAGATTTTTGTCTATGCTCATACTAAGTGAAATGCTCGTGTTCGACATTATCTGACAGTTAGGACTTTCAAAATTACTTACAGATGTTTAGCAGCTCTCCCAAAATAGTAGTTTCGTTTATATTTTATTACTCATACACAAGTTAAGTGTTCACTTAGGTATCATCTATAAAAGCGAAATGGCACTCACTCACTCACTCACTCGCATAACTAAAAATCTACCGGACCAAAAACGTTCAAATTTGGTAGGTATGTTCAGTTGGCCCTTTAGAGGCGCACTAAGAAATCTTTTGGCAATATTCCAACTCTAAGGGTTGTTTTTAAGGGTTTAAAGTTCGTCTTTTAGCATGTATATTCTTCTTCTCCCAATCTCTTAATTATAATTGAACTTTCCATATCATATGTTACTATAGAACTATAATCTAGATAGAGTACCTCTTCGAAACAGTTGTTAACTGGCAACTAAATTAATAATTTTGTCAGGTTGGCATTAAGTTGAGTTGACTTTGTTAGGTTGGCACCAAGTTTAAGATTTAAATGCATTTATCGCGGAAAAATTGATTGGGCACTGCTACTTCAATCCTGGGAATATTATATTACTAGCCGTCAGGCTCGCTTCGCTCGCCATATCCGTTTAGCCAGACGTTTAGTCTGAACCCCCGACTGGATTGTCCTAACATATGATAAAAATGCTCAAATGAAAAATGCAGGCGAGCGAAGCGAGCCTGCTGATCTCAGTTTTGGACGATCCAGTCGGGGGTCCAGGGGGCGGAGCCCCCTGGCTTGACGATATGGCGAGCGAAGCGAGCCTGACGGCTAGTCCTAAATAAAGTTGAGTCTAATGAACGATATTTTCCATCTCATTTCATCTTGAGCAAATCACATTCTTCCAAACGAACCACCTTAATTAAATTACTGTCCATTTCAACCCTATGACGTATCGCTATCTCATTTTAAGAGCTAACAAATAATATTTGAACCTAAATCTAATAATATTTAAGTTGAAGTTACACTAATATTATGATTTTATTGCATTCAATCATTTTATTATTTCTGTTTCAACTTTCAATCTTGAAGACGTTCAAGAATACAATAACTGGTTGGAAAATGTCATAATTGAATAAATAAGACGTATACGATCTACACCTGACTTCTGCCAGCTCTTTCTACTGGAATTCCTGTTCATTAATTATTTAGTGAGTTGTTATCAGTAGACAGCAGAGCTCAGACACAACATTCAAATGAAAACTTTCTTATCCTGGTACAAAAATTGAGGTTGAAATCTCATTAAGAGTATATCGGGCACAAACTTTGATTGACATGAACACGAGCGTGAACCGTGTACGTGCCTAAGCATTGTTCACAAAAAATGACAGATTACAAGTGCATACAATTGAAAGTTGAATGATAAAAACTCTCACGAAATGATCATTTGAAATAATTAGTAATTTGGCTCTGTTTTCCTGTTCCTATTTGGAGGGACACTGACATGCGAGAAAGCAATGCTTGTCGCACTTAATATAACCCCCCCCCCCACTTGGGTTCAACAATCATTTAGGCTATTACAATAGTTATTTGTGCAACTAGTGCGCAAAGTGACAGTTTGCTGCACCGAAAGAAACGTTTACGCCCGAGCCGTAGGCGAGGGCGGAATGGTTTCTTGAGTGCAGCAGAGGAACTTTGCGCACGTATTTCACATTAAGTTTTTCCTACAGTTACCATTGAATATGAAAAGTGGGTAATTATGGGTAAAATTGCCTGAAATCCATCAAATGTTTTTCTGTGTAATTTTATTATTGATAAAAACCTTAATCCTAAAATCCTAAAATCCTCGTTGTCCTTGGTTATAATATCTAATACTAATAATTAGCGCGTTGTGCTTGGTTGCACCTCTGCTCACTATAGCAGCCACAGCAGTCACTGTTACCAACTTCATTTTGATTTTGCTGCACTGTTGCTCCATATAAACTACTAAGTATTTTGCGTTGCCATGTTGCAAATCTGGAGTGCAGAAAAATTTTTCCCGCACTAGAGCGGAAAAGTGATTCTTTGCGTTCTGTAATCAGTGCAGCAATGGACACTTTTCAACGTAACTGTAGGAAAAAATATTTTGGCATACTTATCAGATTACACATATTTCTCTCCGACAGATTGAGCTCCTCCATATTCCATGATAAAGTCCAAGTTAGGTTATATTGTGAATTCAAGCAACGTTTCTTGTCCACTTGATCGTAGTTACAAGTTTTGAATGTAATCTAAATTGGCATTTAATTGAAAGAAAGTAACTTTCTTGTGTATAAACTGGAAAATTTTGTTGATTCTCATAGCTTCAAACTCATCGATATGGGATAATTATTGTTGTAAAATGATTATTTACTTCAATCAGTACAGTTAATTAAGACAATAATTGATCAGCTTAGGTCCCTGCGGCTATGATATTACAATTCTAGCCGTTCTTGACAGATCAAGCGGATTCTGTATCAGAAAAACATTTACTAATAATTTTATTTTGAACAATGGATAGACTTATTACATTTCAAATCCTGTGTATTCGTTAGAACATCCTGTCTAGTCTACGTCAGAACAAAAGCACATCGAAACAGTGTCTCATGATGTTTATCTAGTATTAAAGTTCCACTTGATTCAGTGATCTGAACCTTTTCTAGCCGGCAGAGACACAGCGTGGCCTACTTGTCCGTCCGAAATGTGGAATCCAGCCGCTCTTATTCAACAGACCCAAGTTGATTGCTGTTTACGAAATAATTATTCGGTCCAGGGAAGATTAGATAAGTGCGGCTGAGATGCGATTAATTGATAGATACGGTACCGGATAGAGAAGAAAGATTGGAGGGAAGAGTAGAGTTGGAGGAGGGGGAGTGGATGAAAGGTTTGCTTTGTATGCTTGTGGGCCTGAGCCGCCGCCTCAGCGTGGCTCACGCTCACCCAATGCGGTCCTCTCCAGCCGTCAACCCAACCGACCACTCTCATGTTATGCTATACTATACTGAGATTCACTTTACACTGGCAGCATCGCTTCTATGGGAATCTTCGATGTCATTTATGATTAATGCTGAAACATCAAATCACACTTCATGTCTGACTTCTTCCTTTCCTTCTGACCTCCGACATTCTTCCTCCCATATCATAATACACAGTCCTTTCTAACTGTCTTATTTTCCTGTCCCCTGATCATCATTTTTTGAAAGTCCGTTAAGTTTGTGCTCCACAGTTATCGTTATTTCTTGAGGAATCTTTTCAAATTTGTCCAAAATCCAAGTTGATTCCTGTAAAACCAGTCTTTTAAGAAAATTTCAGGCCTTCACCTTGGTAGTGACAGGGTGATGAAGTACTCGTATAATGACTAGCAGCTTCCCTGAAGGTTTCATCAATTTTGTTATATTTTTTTCCTACAGTTACGTTGAAAAGTGGCCATTGCTGCACTGATTACAGAACGCAAAGAATCACTTTTCCGCTCTAGTGCGGGAAAAATTTTTCTGCACTCCAGATTTGCAACATGGCAACGCAAAATACTTAGTAGGTTATATGGAGCAACAGTGCAGCAAAATCAAAATGAAGTTGGTAACAGTGACTGCTGTGGCTGCTATAGTGAGCAGAGGTGCAACGAAGCACAACGCGCTAATTATTACATTATATATTATAACCAATGACAACATTTTTATTCAATTTGTCAATAAATTAAGGCTTTTATCAATAATAAAATTACACAGAAAAACATTTGATGCATTTCAGGCAATTTTACCCATAATTACCCACTTTTCATATTCAATGGTAACTGTAGGAAAAACTTAATGTGAAATACGTGCGCAAAGTTCCTCTGCTGCACTCAAGAAACCATTCCGCCCTCGCCTACGGCTCGGGAGTAAACGTTTCTTTCGGTGCAGCAAACTGTCACTTTGCGCACTAGTTGCACAAATAACTATTCTAGCAATAAAGCTCCACTATAACTATAGTGATAAGTTTGGGGAGGGATGGCTCTCAGAACCTTATTTATTTATTTATCCATTTGCAGTTACAACATCGTTATTGTCTGGGAAAGCCGGAATGTCGAATAAATCATAATGGAAATCCCTGCGATCATTTATTCCATAACAAAGTGAATGATGAACTCATTCGACAATTAAATTGATATCAAAGTTCATTTTTTTATATAATGCTGATGTATTACCATGAATTGATTAATTTATTTATTAGATTATTAAGTTATGATCATGTATTGAATGAGGCATTTCTGGTTATCAACAACGTGTCAGTTCAATGGGATAAAAAATTGTACATGTCAACAAACTGAAGATGACTTTTATATCATTTTAAAATGGCATATCTTGAAAAAAGACTAGCAAATCACATATTGTTTATTGTTTTGAAAAACCCAATTTGAAAATGACAAAACATATTAAACTGATCAATGATAGAGGTTCTTCCTCTTCTAACATATTAATTATACATTAGTTTCATCATAAGGGTTGAAAGATTTATTGTTAGAAAATGATTCACTCATCGCATCATTTGAAAATGCCCCAAGTAGTCCCGTTGGGTAGGGTAACTGCTCAAGATAAGCAACTACAAAATTCACTGTTTCGAAAACAATTTTTGATTTCATAAACGCTTTCCGGTGGTTTGAACCTAATATGGATGTTAATCCATTCAAACTAACCCTCTTCCAACCCTTTATTCATGAACAAGTGTCGATCTTGGTGGTGGCAGTATCTTCGGACAAAATTACATATATTCATTTCACGCTACTTGTTGGGGTATCGCTCCTAGTTTTCTTCTCAAATCCTAGTTTTCAATTCAATCTATTGACTTGGTGCGTGTAGCATTCACTCCCTAATTGAAGAATTTCTCAAGAAAAATCGCACTGTTAAATCTGATGATCTTGTGGGCCAGTGTTTGTCAACATCATGTTGATCTTTCCTGACATTCCAGATTTTTTTCTATTGCGCTCCCAGAAATGTTCACGTTTGTAAATATGGTCTTCAGGAATTGACATTTTCTTTAAGGACTACTAATGCCCGGCTTTACTAAGCTTGGTCAAGACATTTGAACATTATCAAACTGGGTACGTCTTACACGCGTTCACTGGAGTTATTGACAGTTACTATTTCCATAGAAAATCATATGTTCCAGTGCACTCATTGTAAACTGTGGTACCTTATTTGACCATGTACAAATGTCTTGACGGAGCTTGGTGAATCCGGCGTCAAACCTTGGTGAAACCTGATCGATTCAAGATCAATGACTAGAAAATTCCGCCGTTCATTGTTGCTTTGACAGTTTATTCTCCTTACAAACGGTGGCATGCCAATTGACCGAATCCCAAACGACAGAAAAGCTATATTTTCCCAAACAGCCGAAAACTACTTTTTTCCATTATCAAATATTGAAACTGGAACACCCACGCTTACAAACAAGGATTAGACTATTGCCTGATCATCTTGTAGATATTAAATTATTTTCTAATATCTTCATCCCTAGAATCATCTCTTCGGTCTCATCCCTTGGTTCTTCAAAGAAATCTCATATCGGCTGCCTGCACTCTACTCTCAAGTGGCTTCGTGTCACCCACAATTCACTACGTTAGAGGAGGAATGGAGCGACCATTACCTTATAAAATTTTATAATTGTGTCTGTTGTAGCTTTTTTGTCCGAAATATTAAGTCCTGCTGATATTTCCACATATTCAGAACTTTCCTATTCTTTTCTCAACATCTAATCATCTTTGTAACTTATGTCACTTCCTCGATATGTATATTGAGATACTTGTTCTAACACTGTATTGTTAATTACAATTTCCGATCTGACCGGATATTTACCTCTGAATACCATAATTTTAGTTTTCTCAGTTGATATTTTAAAATTATATTTCTTACATATTTCATTGAGGATATGAAATGATCTTTGGAGGTAATTTTCATTGTCCTACAGACGTACAGTATATGAAAAATTTGATTATAAGTTAATTGTTTCACAAATGCATAATTTTAGACGTCGGTGAAGGATATAGTCTAGGGGTGTGTTTTTTTTCGTGTTATTTGGAGATATATCCGTCTCTCTGTCTCTGTACGATACTGTATTAAATTGCCTCCTTACTGAAATAGTGAACGTTGTTTGGATTGCAGTAATGGTGAAAGTCCTTGACGAAGATGGGTCGGGTCGTAGGGTGAGCGGCGGGGGTGGCAGTGGAGGCGGGGGTCAGTCGCCCGGGGGCGGGGGCTGCAAGGGGGGCACCAGCAATATGGCCACTCAGCACTTCCACTATCACTGGTCGTACCCATCTGCGCCCCCCGTGCCCGCGCCGCCCCCTGCCTCACCCCCCTCGCCGGCCACCATCCACTTCGGGCCCGGCTTTGAGCCGCAGACGAGTCCACAGCAGCATGTCGTCTACTTCCACGTCAACCCTGGCGTCACTGTCAGCTTCCAGACGGGCGACAACGTCCAGAACATTAAAGGTATGTACCTCACTACCACCAGCACCAGAACCTAGTTAGGGTTACCATATTTTTCATGTCAGATCTGGACATGAGGCTTCCCGATGGTGAGGGGTACCCTGGAACGCCCCCAATGCAATAGGAGGTGGGTGGTCCGGGAAATTTTGAAATAATAAGAACTGGAATAGGCGTTTTTAGTGGTTCACAGACATGAAAAATATTATCAAACTCAGGTCAATTTATAAGTTTCTGTAATTATGGGGTTAAAAATCATAGACTTATCCAATTTAATTCTCTTCAATACACTTGAATATCTCTCCAATGTAATAAGAATCTATAATTATTTATAGATAAGGATTGTTCATATTACTTGTACCTTCTTAAGTATTTGCTTTAACTCTCCAACTTTTGATTACAATATGCTGTAATGAGGATTATAGGGTTAAAAATCATAGACTATAATCTTCCAATTTAAATCTCTTCAATACATTCCAATATCACTCCAATGTAATAATAATCTATAATTAATAGATAAGGATTGTTCATATTACTTGTACCTTCTCAGTATTTGCTTCAACTCTCACGTTTGATTACAATATGCTGAGTCCAGGGACACCTTCGTCCCTTTGACATTTAAGGAAGTCACGACTTTCTTCAAGATAGGCTTGTCATTCTTTATGTGGTCGTGGAATTCTGAGCATTTAGACAGAATTTGCTTGTAAATAAGATCTCTTGAAATTGATAGAGATAATCTTCCCTTTTCAGCCGTCAAGTCCACACAGACCCCGCCATTGAGAAAATCCGCTAGGATGGAGCCAAAGTACCAGGCAGAAACATGTCAAATTCTAATACTATCTTGTTATTATCAGTTTAAAATGGCATGAGTGCACAAAACTAGTTGTGTTAATATAAAAGAAGTAGAAAGAGGGTACTAGTAATATTTCTATAATAATTATTTTGATAATATTCACAAAGGACACATAGCTTTTGGAACAAACTTCAAATACTTGACTCCATCTAGATTTTTGGGGTTTAAATTTTTTTTAGGAAATTACATGCTTGTTTAACAGTTGACTCTGACTACCTAGTTGGTCCCGCCTGGAGCAATTTAGTATTACTGTATTATTATTATTATTATCAATTGCTTTCACTGATGAAAAATTTCTCGATTTTAGGTAAACGCAATGACTTCTCGGCTTCTTGAAAAAAACTTTCATAATTATGGATAAGTAGAAAGATGTAGTAACTCATTCAAGATCCATGATAATATATAATCTGATATAATATTCATTCAAATATTCTAGCACCCTGATGAGTTAGAAGTACAGTATATGCTATCATAACCAGCGAAGCAAATGAAGTAAAAGAACAAGTGGTTAGGAGGTATTCGTAATAAGAATGACATATACTGATTGAGTGAAACATTCTCTTATTTTATTTACGATGTTGTTGACAATTTGGTGCTGGATTGGTTTTAATCATCAATGATTTTTGGTACACTTTACTTATAATTATTGTTTATCATGTCACTTATTGATCATTATAATAGTGCTGTAACAATAATTGCTGTAATTGAAAAATAATATGCCACTTCTTCTTTTTGCGTCAATACAAAATCACTTCCTTAAACAAGCTTGATAAGAACGAATTATTTCCAACATGATAGGATAGAGCTTAGACTAGTGACAATTCTGCACTTTGTTCGAAGTATAAATTATTTTTCCAACAGTTGATTACAGGATGTGATAATTATCTTATCATTTGAATTATCCATGATAAAATGGAAAACATACACTTCATGCTCGAAATGTGAAGCAGTATAATTCAAGCTCTTTTGAACATTCTGCAACTAAAATAGGCAACACAGTCTATTTTAATGATTTTTTCATCCTTTCAATAATTATTATTGTTTCCGTTTGTAGTTTGTACTGATCATTTGTTTTTGGATGAAAATACTGCTCATATTTTGATTCAAATTATCTTAGTTCAATAATATGAAAAATTCATTTGTCAATAAATTCATAAAAATTTGGTAGTTTGTAGTTTCTTTTGTGTCTACATATTTATTTATTCACATTTCATAATACACAAATCAAATATATGATCATAAAAAGACCAACAGGACTAGCCCAAACCTATTCAGTTTCCGAATTTCGATATTAGTATGTCTAAAACGTAGGTTATGTTGCTTCACTCTGAATCAAAATTTCAGTCCAGAAATCAAACTAAATTTTAGAATTTAATTAGATTGAAAACCGAAAAGAATGAAAATATTGCACCCAACTGTAATTCAAAACTTGATTACATTGAATTATTTGAAAAGAAACAAAAAACAAAATCAAACTTTATGTTTTGTATTTTATTCGGACACTTTCAGCTCTAATTTAAAGTATTTTATATTGGCCGTAGCCGCGATATGTTTGTTCATCCTGAATAGGTGCTTTATATTACTGAGACCTAAATACGATCCCAGGTCAGACCAATATACGTGTATTTCTCTCTGGTACCTCACGCGTTTTGGGTGGACACTATCGGTCCTGTTTATCTAAAAACTGGCGTTGAGTCACACCCGGAAATTAATTTAGTTAATACTTCTTGTTTACTTATCAACTATTACTATCTGGTTATACAGTAGTTACCTACTCAATTCAAAAATAAACTCAGCTCGATTACTGTCTAACTGCTTTATTAGTCTATGAATGTTTCAAAAACTTATGACAATGAAAACTTATGTATTCATGATATTATACTTTTGAAGGGGGCGCGACAGTCGAGACCGAAGACAGTCGAGGCCTGCGACAGTAGAGGAAACTACTGTTTACCAGTCCTCTACGGTCGTAGGCCTCGACTGTCGGGAGTGTACGAAAATTGAAGAGTCATCTACTGTCGCCTAACGCAGGCGACATTTGAGAACTCTTTTTTAGGAGTCCTCTGCGGTCGCAGGTCTCAACTGTCGGGGCTGTTCAAAAATTGAAGAGGCCTCAACTGTTGCCTAACGCAGGCGACATTTCAGGCCTCTTTTTCAGGAGTCCTCTACCGTCGCTGGCCTCGAATGTCGCAGGTCTCTACCGTCGCTGGTCTCGACTGCCGCAGGACTCTTCTGTCGTTTGCCTCGTTTGACATCGACCCCTTCTGAACGTTTGATTATGTGATTAGCGAGTGATTAGTTTCCAAGTCTCCATGTGACTTGAAGTATATGTTTAGAATTTTTTTATTGAAATGCGAATGGAAGGAGACTAGCAACACTCTTGGCATGATGTGGAGAATAGAGGATCCAATTTTCTTTAAACCCTTATTGGCTTATTATGTTGTTTTGAGAGTATACGTTTGAAATTGAGTAGGAAAAATAGTCAGTGCCTCAGACATTAGAATTCCACGGCTGTGCTAAAGTCACTGCCGCAGTATTTCTTGTCTTATATCCACTATTGAATAATTACCACAATATCAACTTCTCAACTACACAAAAAGTTATATCCACTACATCTACATGATTTGTCGTCGGGTCGTCACAATAGTTTGATTGAAATTATCCTCATTGATCAAGCAATAGCTATTATTATCATAACTGTATCCCATCCACCCCATCCCTATCTCCACCCACTCTCCTACTATATTGTTCCCTGTGACGTAATATGTGAAACCTGCTAGTATGAGCCATATCCATTAATATCAATTAACTTGTATTATCAATATCTAGAACTAATTATGAATCACAGTCATACTAATGATTATCGTGAATTAATTTCAAAATACAATTGAATTCATTTGATCAAGTTTGTCTCATGGAATGATATTTCCAGAATTGAGATAGTTTACGGAGGTTTGAATGATAATACATTAACTTCGAAGTCATCCCTTGCACAATCAAAACGGATTGTGGAGGAATAGGGTATCTTGGGGATCTTCCTCTATCAACTTTTTCACTAATTATAAAAGTGCATTCATCATTGGGAATAATGTGTTGACTGGACTATGAGTCAATTCATTTTCAATACCATTTGCAGCTGCAAACATTTGTAGCCATGTTGCTGGATGCTGGACAGCTGGAGTAGAGATGCCCAATTTTCACCGGTTGGAATCTTCTATATATATAAAAGCGAAATGGCACTCACTCACTCACTCACTCGCATAACTAAAAATCTACCGGACCAAAAACTTTCAAATTTGGTAGGTATGTTCAGTTGGCCCTTTAGAGGCGCACTAAGAAATCTTTTGGCAATATTTTAACTCTAAGGGTTGTTTTTAAGGGTTTAAAGTTCGTATTTTAGCATGTATATTCTTTTTCTCCCAATCTCTTAATTATAATTGAAGTTTTCATATCATATGTTACTATAGAACTATAATCTGGATAGAGTACCTCTTCGAAAAAGTTGTTAACTGGCAACTAAATTAATAATTTTGTCAGGTTGGCATTAAGTTGAGTTGACTTTGTTAGGTTGGCACCAAGTTGAAGATTTGAATGCATTTATCGCGGAAAAATTGATTGGGCACTGCTACTTCAATCCTGGGAATATTATATTACTAGCCATCAGGCTCGCTTCGCTCGCCATATCTGTTTAGCCAGACGTTTAGTCTGGACCCCCGACTGGATTGTCCTAACATATGATAAAAATGCTCAAATGGAAAATGCAGGCGAGCGAAGCGAGCCTGCTGATCTCATTCTTGGACGATCCAGTCAGGGGTCCAGGGGGCGGAGCCTCCTGGCTAGACGGATATGGCGAGCGAAGCGAGCCTGACGGCTAGTCCTATTATATTAAGCGAGCAATATCAGTATCTATTTTTATATTTGGTTATTTATATTTATGGTTATTTATTTATGTTCAACGGATCTCGAAAACGGGTCTAACGATTTTCACGAAATTTGGAACATAGTAGGTTTATGATATAAAAATTCGATTACACTAGGTCTCATCCTTGGCTGAAACAGCTGAGACTTTCGTCGTCTGTGGATAGCAAAAAGTGAGCGAGTGATTCTGTGGAAAATCAAAATATCGCATCCCCGAAATTCATAAGCTGACGTATAGCAAGCAAGCTTTAAAATATAAACACGATCATTTTAGAGAATTGTGTTCTGTTTTTCAATAAATAAAAATAACGAGCGAAGCTCGGTGCCCCGATATTTCGTATAAACCTAATATTACTTACTACTCATGTAGTTGAGGCAGATGAAAGTGTCTACTACATATGCCATTACATGGTTTTTTCAATGAAAATTGAGTACAAGAGAGCGAAGGATTCAGGATAATTTGGAACTGAAACTTGTTGCAAGAAGGAACAATATAGTTCAAATAACTCTGTATGACAATACATAATTTCACAATATATTTCAAGTCATCCCTTCACAAAACACTGTAATTCATTCTTCTTCATTCTCCGTTTTGTTGTTGGTTTACTTGATAAAAAGGCACAGATCTGCAGCCATCTCGCGTTTCACATAGCCAGAAGCTAATCAAGATCCTTTTCTTGCAATATCTAGCGCACTGCGAAGAATAGCAGCTATCACTGTCGGAGAAAAACATTCCAGACTTTAATCTACATCAACATGAACTTTCTGATTTTTCGTTTCTTATTTCGCTAGCGCACAGTGCTGGTTAAACGATTCGTGTCCCGTTCTCATATCAGTGGCAGTCGGCACTGGATATGATGAAAGTAGTGTTCCACTTTTCACGCATCAGTCGTCAGCGCCATCGCCATAGAAACTGCAACATAGTTTGTTTCCAGTAAGAGAGACGTCGAGTGGCGTCATCTAATCGCCACCCACTGTGTGGGATTGTGTGTGTCTATGTGTGCGTGTGCGCGTGTCTCCCACGCACTGTACGCAGTGCCTCCCCCCCCCACACCCTCGGGTATGATACATGGTCATCGATTAGTTGACTAATCACGCCCCAAGAGGGATTTCGTCAATCTACATCTACAAAAATCACACTCTTGCCGGGTCTGAATATTCAAATGAAATCAAATCTTTCATGAGATTTTCTGCTTATTTAAAGAAATATATCAATTCTCTATTTCCTAAAATTGATAGAGGTTTGTAGATTTATTTCAACTAATGGGTTGATTCTTTTTCCCTAAAATTCATAGAGGAAATTCCTAGTTGGTGTTAACAACATTCAACAGTAATTTATTGATTAAGTAAAATTCACACAATTTTGGTAATTCGGTTCTATGGTAGTTCTCTGTTGTACAATGGCCAATGGGCACAATTGGACCAATGTATTTACTACAAATATAATAAAAAATGTCATCATTTATATATTCCATGACAATTCGTGATGTGAAAATGAATATCCTCTAGAAGAATATATTGGAAATATAGAATCTTCATCACAAAACTGAATGAATAATTCAAGGTTTAATTCAAAGTAGATGTGTAGGATGAATTGAAGATTCACAAAAATAACTAGACTGAGAAAGTTATATAAAATTTGAGAAAAGATAGCTAAATTTTTTCATCTATAAGTACCTATTGTAAGCATCTTTCATTAAAGTCTGTCCCTATTACTTTCGATAGAGTTTGTAAGCTTTATCCCAATTTTATTCGAAAATGCAGGATCATACTAACGAAATGGTATCAATCAGCAATATGAATATTTCCATTCATAATTTATACAAAACATCGGAAATATTGTCAGTTTATCATAAAACAAAACATTGTTCAAGGTTCGATTCATCTTCGAGTAGTATTGGATGAATCTCTCCTCTTCCTCTGTGAAGGTTTCTGTATTTTTATCATCAGACCAGGTACGTGATAGTGGAAGGACTAATGATGGGATGGCGAAGAAGGTGTTCGGTGAATGCAGCTTTTTATCGTGTGTCGGAATCGTGGAATAGCAGGCGACTGTGCGATTTGTTGCGTGGGAATGGTGTCGGTAGGGTTGTGTAATCAGCTGGTTGCGGGGGTGAGGGGTGGGGGTTAGAGCAGCCGAAATGGATTGGAAATTGATGATGATCTGGCTGCGGCAGATGAGCAGATGAGCAGATGAGCAGATGAGCTCTGTCCTTGCTAGTGCCGTCGCCGCCGCCGTTATGCAATTACTGTACTTCCATTCCATTCCGGCAAACAGTCTTATCCACTGTTTCTGTCCTGTTGGGCTGCCAGTGACGTTGCAAGATGCAGACTAAATAAATGTTGTTGTTTGCGATCTGCTCAGCAATAAGTACGGAAAACAAGCTGAACATAAACGCGAAGAGATGATGCATCATGGGAATAGAAGGTCAAACAATATTAAAATATTTTTCTCTCGATTGAACTATGGCGGTTATGAGTTATGATTATACTCTCTAACAATGAATGAAATTATTAGATATTAGAAGGGGGAAGGATAATGGAGAAAGATTATTAGGAAGAAAGCTAAGAAGAAGGAATTAGACGGAGAAGAGAATGAAGATAAACGCAAATATATTATGGGAGTAGAAGGAGGAAGAAGAGGAAGATGAGAAGGAAGGAATCAAAGAAGAAACAGACGATGGTGATGGAGAAAATGAGGATGTTGATGATGAAGAAGAAGGAATTAGATAGAAAGGCGGTTGAGGAACAAAGAGTTGAAGATGCAGAAGAAGTCAAAGAGAAAATGTTATTTATGTAGAATAGTAGAGAGTGTAGTGTTGCGTATGGATAGAATACATGAAAAACGAAAGAATGGGAAGAAGAGGAAGAAGAGTCATAGATAATGAAGAAGGTAAAAATGAAGAACAAGAAAGTAAACGAAGATGAAGGAAGAAGAAGTAGAAATTAAAGAAGTTTACATAAGTTGGAAGAAGAGGAAGACGGATAAGATGAGGAGGAGAAGAGGATATGAAATACTAGACGAAGAAGAAGAGAAGAGAAGGAAAAATATGATTTCTAGATAAATCTTGAAACCCGATAAAGACAACGAGAGAAACTGCATTGCAAGTTTACAGTACTAGTTAGAACAAATATAACTTATAATATTTCAAGTTTGTGCAAAATATTGAACAGGGCTGCCTTGTGTTGATCCCAAGGTGAACCAGCTGCACTGTAGCACCCGCCCCCTCCCCCTAGTGTAGCTAGATGTTGACATTTGAAAAATCGATCGTGTTGTTCTTCTCGAAATGTCTGTACTGCAATCTTCTGAAATGTTATTACTTCGAGAAATTCCAAAGCCAAAGATTTTTTCCATTTGGAAGTGATAGGTAAGGATTGCGCATATAAGAATCCGACTAGTATGAGGCCTGAGATTTAAAGATATATGCTTATTTTTAACATAACTTCAATACTTCTTATGTTTTCCCATGATATTGATTTTTACAAACACAACACTTTTTTCAAAATAATATCTTAATATTATGATAGTAAAGTTTACGGAATAAGTTATTGCTATTTCGAAGATTGAAGTACATTGCATGTAAGTTTTTGTTATAGAATTATCTCTCGCGTAAAAACAATTGATGGCAACGTTTAATGACTGACTATTTTCCTGTACTTTCCCAATAAGAACAATCACATCATCGATTGCTGTTTCAAGAGTCTTTATCATTGGGTTTTCTCAGAAAGACAATTAACTAGTACAGTTTTTTATCTTCCCGAATCGACCAGCTACGACGGTAATCTTGAAAGTAACGTAATAATTTATTACTAATAAATAATATACCTCAAGAAAGATAATTATATTTATCAGTTTCTCATGTAACAAATCATGAATATCTTCACATAATGATTTGGGGTCCACTAATGATACATTTTATTTAATTGTCGTCATATCAATTTCAAAAGAAACGCCACCATTATAATATAGCCTCTTGTTTTTTTAGCACTTTTGGTATTTGACTTCAAATAAGAAACATTTCAACCCATATTATTTAATTTTTCATCACATTTCCCACAATTGGAATAAAGGTTATATCATCAGACTATCAATTTGTCAATTTCAAGCCCTCTATTTGCATTAACATTTTATCAATTGAATCAATAATTTTATGAATCCCACAATTGGAATAAAGGTTATATCATCAGACTATCAATTTGTCAATTTCAAGCCCTCTATTTGCATTAACATTTTATCAATTGAATCAATAATTTTATGAATCCCACAATTGGAATAAAGGTTATATCATCAGACTATCAATTTGTCAATTTCAAGCCCTCTATTTGCATTAACATTTTATCAATTGAATCAATAATTTTATGAATCCCACAATTGGAATAAAGGTTATATCATCAGACTATCAATTGTCAATTTCAAGCCCTCTATTTGCATTAACATTTTATCAATTGAATCAATAATTTTATGAATCCCACAATTGGAATAAAGGTTATATCATCAGACTATCAATTGTCAATTTCAAGCCCTCTATTTGCATTAACATTTTATCAATTGAATCAATAATTTTATGAATCCCACAATTGGAATAAAGGTTATATCATCAGACTATCAATTTGTCAATTTCAAGCCCTCTATTTGCATTAACATTTTATCAATTGAATCAATAATTTTATGAATCCCACAATTGGAATAAAGGTTATATCATCAGACTATCAATTTGTCAATTTCAAGCCCTCTATTTGCATTAACATTTTATCAATTGAATCAATAATTTTATGAATCCCACAATTGGAATAAAGGTTATATCATCAGACTATCAATTTGTCAATTTCAAGCCCTCTATTTGCATTAACATTTTATCAATTGAATCAATAATTTTATGAATCCACAATTGGAATAAAGGTTATATCATCAGACTATCAATTGTCAATTTCAAGCCCTCTATTTGCATTAACATTTTATCAATTGAATCAATAATTTTATGAATCCCACAATTGGAATAAAGGTTATATCATCAGACTATCAATTTGTCAATTTCAAGCCCTCTATTTGCATTCACATTTTATCAATTGAATCAATAATTATGAATCTTGCTGCATATTTACGACCTTTTTGGCTTCTCTGTTTAAACTTGTTATTTTTTCCACCTCTCATAAAAAATTTTATTTTGACGATATTATCTTACAATATCTTATTATTTTTGTGTGCTCTTAGTTTTTGGAACATTGTTCTTACTGTCAAAGATTAGTTCACCTTTCGAATAATATGATCATCAATATTACTTTAAAAAATATGTAGAATCCAGTGAAATTAAAGATTGGCAATTTCATGCATAATTTTATCTTTACGTCCAAAATGTTTTCTTCATCGTTTCCTAATTGATTCTTATAAACCATATATAGTCATTCGTCTCTTTTCGAGTACTCAAAATAAGTAAGAAGTTTTCCTCATTCTTAAAAAGGTTTAATTGAAGTCCTAGTTCCCTCTTGCTCTTCTTTCATTTCTACAAACTCGGCAGCTCTGTCTTTTCAGTAAACTTTCAGTAGTTATACTAATCTGTGTTCAGTGACCTATCCAAGGATTTCCAAGTGGTAGCCAATGCGGCCAAACAAGTTATTTCTCCACAAAGGAAACTCTGATACTCTCTTTTCCTGTAACAAAATTCTTTGTCAATGGCTCTTCTTCTCTGAATAATTCCATTTTATGTTTCCGGTCTGTGATTCAAATCTCAACTTGTTTCAAATCGTATTTTTCGATTGAGGTGTTTTGTAACTTGTTCTGAACAATAAAGTTCAGTACACTAAAGTTCCTAATTATCAATATTGGTGTTTTTACAATCTTACCTGAATAAAAAATTTGAATCGTCATAGAATTTTATTTCACATGGTAAAACAAGTATTCTATCTTCTTTTTTCAATTCTGGGTACAAGATAATTTCTATTTGTACCTTTCATTCTCACTCCTAGCTTTAAGAATTAAGCGCTTGAAACTGCTCTTTCGGATCTGAAGATTCAGCTATGATGGAATTTGCTAAACATATAATACGTACCTGACCGCAGTGTACATGCAATACGTGACTGATGTTCCTGATCATAATATATGAGAAGGAATCATGATATATTCAACTGCTCAACCGTTCAACTGCCAGAAAGCTCACTAATACTAATTTTTTTATTGACCGAGCGAAGTGAGGTCCAAGATTCAAGTCGACGGTTTGGCATTTCTCTTAATGTTTAAATGTTTGAATGTTTAAATGTTTAATGTTTAAATGTTTAAATGTTTAAATGTTTAAATGTTTAAATGTTTAAATGATTAAATGATTAAATGTTTAAATGTTTAAATGTTCAAATGTTTAAATGTTTAAATGTTTAAATGTTTGAATGTTTAAATGTTTAGATGTTTGAATGTTTAAATGTTTATATGTTGCGCATTTACGGCGAAACGCGGTAATAGATTTCCATGAAATTTGACAGGTATGTTCCTTTTTTAATTGCGCGTCGACGTATATACACGGTTTTTGGAAATTTTGCATTTCAAGGATAATATAAAGGGAAAAAGGAGCCTACTCCATACGCCAATATTAGAGTAAAAATCAGACTATAGAATATTATTCATCATAAATCAGCTGACAAGTGTTTGTCACACAGATGTTTGACAGACTGGAGAAGCCAGTCTATTGTTGTATTTCCATAAGGTCTATAGTTTCAATCAGGTACTTGTGGATGAGAATACTGCGTGAGGTCCATTGTTCACAGAACTACTAGTTTATTTATTCAACAGAGACAAAAACACATAATAATAGATTAAAAGTAGCCTATTCCCAGTGCAAAGCTCACAATGAAAGTATTGCCAGTGCTATCAACCGATCTGTTGAATGATTCCATGACTGGCTGTCAGATTCCATGAGGTGTCTGCTTGATTCCCAAACTAGACAATTATTGTTTTTTATCATAGATTATCGACTTGTCAAAATTTGCTGTTGCGGAGGTGATGGTTTTAGTACTGACGCTCAGCTCTTATCCAATATACGAGAAAAAATTAAGTCCGTACCTAGTTCTTAGAATGTAATCTCATGAAGGAATGTTAGAAACTTGATCAAATTCTTGGGAAGTTTTGGATGAATTTGATTCTCAGCAATAAATGTCGCTAAACTCAGGATATCCATATCTCTTCACTGTTGGCAGTACAGTGATAGAGGCTAGAAGAGCTGTGATGGGGAAAATGCTAAGAAGAAATAGTTGGAAGAGAGAAGAACAAGAACTGTTGAGTCAGTGGAATGCAATTCACGTCTCTCCATCACGAATGCTCTGTCGTGGCCTGGGAACGTTGGATATTGTTCGTTGAAATACTAGCGAATTCTGTCTTTTCCTGTTTAGTTGGCCAACAAGATAGAGCCACTCTAGAAGCCTCTGATCGTTGAGCAAATAATACTCCATTGCCGCCGGACACAGAACACTTTTCATTTGTCAACTGTTGAAAACTTCAGTTGTTTCCAAGGTTCGTTTCTCTACACCAACTTGACTTAGGGTATCATTGCGTGGGCATACAAGGAAAATCCACTTAGTCCATTAAAGTGATTTTTTTAGGAAATCTATTTCTAATTTCTAAAATCAATAATAATTTCCATATAGCGATTGCTCACAAAATAATTTCAAACTGCAAGAAATTAAATATTCTTCATTTGTTTGATAATTAATTATTAAACATCCATAGTTTATAGAATTAATTAAAAACTAATGATAATCAAAGTTTAGAAAAATTGAACTTAGTGCATTTTCCTTGTGCGCCCACATAGGATGATCTCCGGAACTCTCATGTGGTCTTGGTGAAGCGCAGTTATTCAGCTGTCTCTCATTCCCGTGTCAAGTAGTTTTGAACTGAGTTTAGAATGATTAGTAAATTGCTTGAAAGGTACGTCTAAAAACTGGGGAACTGATCAAATGAATAGCTCTCTGCAACAAAGCAATGATATCAATATGATGTTTGACAATTACTGAAATACTGTACAGTAGAAAAACATGGAACTGTATAAGTGTTACAAGATGCTCTTGTAATTACTCGTCCAAGGCGCGACATCACACTCAACGGAAAATCTGAAGGCTTGCCTCAAGGAGTCCGGTCTCACGTAAAATCTCCACAGATTACACAATCCAACCTTTGAGAATTTCCTTGTAAAGAGGAAATTTATAATATGGACAAAAGACTTTCTACCGACTGTCTTCGACTGTCTACCCGTATCAGTAGGTATTCTCAAAAACGTTTTAGATTATTGCATTGCTTTCAATGCAACAAATGGGTTGAATTACCTATCGTATTCAAATTATAATAGATTTCATTGGAAATTTTTCAGTAGAAAAGAATTTCTAAACATAAATTATTATTGAATGTTCCTCAAGTTTACAACTCAAGTTATAGGCTGGATTAATCTCTACTCTTTTTTTCTGTGTCTATTGGTTTCAGTTATCATCACCACAACGGATTTTCCAAGAATGTAAAGTTAGTGCAATTATTATCATAGTGTGACGAATGTCCAGAGTAGAAACTAAATCCAGCTGGTTAGTAATTTGGTTCCATTAGAAGAAATTTGTCTGTATTTCTAATAGGTATGTAAGCATTATGGTATCTTGACTGACTAAATTGAAGATTTGGTTGCTACTTAATCCAAGTCCGTTCAGGATTCCATTGGAATAATTTCAGTATCCATATTCAGAAACATTTTTCAAGATGAGTTCAACATAACATTTATCTGATTGGGATACAAGACCTATGTTCAAATATAAGCAGTAATCTAACCAGAACTAAGATTCTACTATGATATGCACTCTAATTGAACTGCTGCAATCTTGTTCATTAATTGCATTTCCTGGTAGCACTTTCTCCACTATATTCTCAAAACTAAATTTTCCTTGTACTCATCCTCAATATACTGTATATTTATATATTTTGGACTCAAAATTGGACAAAACTTATGAAGTGATAAACATAACCTATTTTTGGACAATTTCTATCCAAATTTGGGAATGGAACAGTTTTGGGCTTTTTAAGTCTGTTGTTTCTTTCCCAAATATTCATTGTTGAGAATGATATTGTATCTATCAATGTATAAATAAATGAATAATACGATTGTAGACCAGGAATAGTTGCCTATGCAGTCTAATTCATTTAATTCCATGATCTAAAGTGTACTTCAGTCTTACTACTCGTATATAGAGCGTTAATAGTTATTTGTGCAACTAGTGCGCAAAGTGTCAGTTTGCTGCACCGAAAGAAACGTTTACGCCCGAGCCGTAGGCGAGGGCGGAATGGTTTCTTGAGTGCAGCAGAGGAACTTTGCGCACGTATTTCACATTAAGTTTTTCCTACAGTTACCATTGAATATGAAAAGTGGGTAATTATGGGTAAAATTGCCTGAAATCCATCAAATGTTTTTCTGTGTAATTTTATTATTGATAAAAAGCTTAATCCTAAAATCCTAAAGTCCTCGTTGTCCTTGGTTATAATATATAATGAATAATAATTAGCGCGTTGTGCTTGGTTGCACCTCTGCTCACTATAGCAGCCACAGCAGTCACTGTTACCAACTTCATTTTGATTTTGCTGCACTGTTGCTCCATATAACCTACTAAGTATTTTGCGTTGCCATGTTGCAAATCTGGAGTGCAGAAAAATTTTTGCCGCACTAGAGCGGAAAAGTGATTCTTTGCGTTCTGTAATCAGTGCAGCAATGGCCACTTTTCAACGTAACTGTAGGAAAAAAAATATTCCTACTCAAATTCCAATTTCAATCTTGAAAAGTAAGTGTATTCCATATAGCACTGCAACCACCCTCTCACCATCCACCTCTTCAATACTCAAAACGACAGATCCCTTGTTCTAATTCATTGGTATATGGTTTTTTTTATTCTGATCATTAAATCCTGCGTTTAGGGATTGCTTTAAAGAGGTATCTTCCTAACATAATATCACTTGTGGACTAGGAAACACTCACCTATTTCATTCCCAAACTATGAGTTCCAATGGAGAGAGCATGTCAACACAATGCCAGCAGAAAGGATTCCCTTGAAGATTCTGAACTACCACCCGAAAGAGAAAAGAGATATAGGTAGACCTAGAAAAAGATGGCAATAGAATACATAATACGTAATAGCTGCTAAAAATTTCCAGTTTCATTATAGATGATTAACTGTATAATGTAAAAAGAACAATTTTAATTTTAGATTTACTGTGTGCTGTAATAGATTTGATCTATACTGTTGTGAGTCGGAACAGGCAAGAGCCTAATCCTTGATGGAAAGAAGAACTATGAGTTCACAATAAAATACACTCTCATTTGAGTTCTTATTTGTCAATCTTATTTTGTCACTGCATTGCCAGTATTAGAAATTTCTCCTCTTCAATTTTTACTCTCCTTGCCCTATTACCATAGGTAAGGAAAGTATTGCTTTCCAAAAAAATTAAGGTACCCTAGTTTCAAGTTTGCTATTATGTTTCAAGGTCCCCTGAGTCAAAAAACATGATTTTTGTAATAATTCATCGGTCTCGCATAACGTGATAGGGAGCATAAAGGCGCCTATTTATTGTAATGTATTAAATGTAGTGCGTCTTACATGGCAGTCGGTGACCTCCGACTGAATACCTATGCTTAATGAGATCACACCATCACCTAGGTGGGGCAACAATGGATCACGTTGCTCGAGTACTGCAATGTCGGCCCTGCCTGCTGCCTGCCTATTCGGCTAATCACTGTCCCGAATTCCAGTGTTATACAGCGTCTACAGTCAAACTACAGAGTCGCAGTCTACAGTCAGCATTCCCTATAAATAACACCAACTCTTCCAATGCTGACAGTTTTAAGTGAATCTCACTTTAGTCTCTCTGCTCTCTCTCCCATCCTCTCAGCGATATTCTTCTTTTCCGTCGTCGATCGCAAACAGTGGTGACTGGCAGTATTTGCTATCATTGTGTTAGAAGAATAATGTTCAACCACACTCTTGAAGATGACTTATGCAGAATTTTAATGCACAATTTCAAATTGGCCACATTTTTTGTGCAAGGGAAATTTTGTATTTGTCATCATGGAAGGAGGTGGTAATTTTTATCCTCAACGTTTTGCATCTCTTTGCTATCTTTCGATTGCATCTTGGTAAATCAGTTTCCTAATACAATAGCTTCCTCAGCTCTCAAGCTCCTTCATCATTTCACTTTTTTCAAAAGTGAGTGTCTGGTTGAGTGGAAGTAAAAAATATTCTTAATATTCAATCAGTTCTATCCACTCTAATCAGACTCGAACTCAAAACTTACTCTGCTTACTTACCGTAAGGATGCCATATATATATTTACAAATAATAAGATGTTACATAATAATTTTCATATTGTTTGAGGAAAACAATCATAACTTATCAATCCTTACTATCAAAACTTTCTATCAAATATTCCACACACAATCTTTTCAGCTAGCTTCTTGAAAACAATGAATTTGTGATATAATATTATATAATAGTATTTTCTCTTATATTTAATAACATGCCAGATTGTCGTAGTCAACATTCTTTATTCTTTATTCTTTATTGATTGATATAATAAGTATACATCATAATAAATGATAGGGAGAGGAAAAATAAGGTAACCTTGTGCTATTCCTCTCCCCAATTTAGATATGGTTACACATAGTCCGAAATAGGTTAAGTCTTGTAGCTCTTCACTTCCGCAAAATTTTCAGACCACTAATATGTTCACAAAGTAAATTTTCAAATTTAGATGCTTCAAAACAAAAAATAGAACAGATATTTCACATTATTATCACTTGAATAGTGAAGATTCATATATTAAAGAAATAATTTTGAAAAAGAACCGAAAAAAACAAACTTAATTCTAAATCTGTCAAGCGTATAAAAATTGTAAAGTGTACAAAGTGTCAAGATTATAAGTTTGGTGTTCAACTGCAGGTTGAAAAATAGGAAAACATTCATATCACTCAGCAGCTATTTGATGTTTTTGATCATCTATTTATTATTATTAGCGTCTGGTTTCCATGTATATTCCTACATTTAGTTTAGTAATTACACCAGGAAAATCCGATTCTTTACAGTCTAGATAATTATCTTGTTGCAAGATGATTTAATTTTAAATTTTCCTTATTGCTTCATTGCTTCTGAGAAGATCTGAGTATCATCCATCATAGATAAATTTCTTCACTAATCTTCAACCATCAATTATTAGTACTCTTTATAGACTTGTTATCAATATTGAGTACAGTAAATAACTTGAAGGACTAGTTTTTCATCCGCTGAACCTTTTTTGTGCACACAATTAGAAACATATTATGAAATCACTAAATTGCTGCCGAAGTACTCCAATACATCTTGCTTTATCGTATTTGAGAAATTGACGTTTGAATGATGCATTTCTTTTCTCTTCAATTAATATTCGAAGAACTTGTGTTTAGTTATTATTGTACTGTCAAGCATTTTAGTTAAGTTGACTGTCAAAGCATTAACTCTGATGAACAGATCACACGATTTCTACATTTTCCAAGTAAATCATAGAGCAATCAATCAATACTGTAATTCTATTTCGTAATTCTAGCAGATCATTTATTTGTTGAAAATTTTCGCATTCACGTGCATACTTGAAATCATTTAATTTTTTGTACGAGGTAGCTAATTCATCTATGTTTTATCTACAATCCAGTTTTTCACTATGAAACATTAAATTTTACAGGCCTATCATTTTTACTGAGATACACTGTTTTTCAATGTTGTTCTCTCAACCCTCAAGAATGGTATACACACGAATTTATAAGTCTACTTAAATTCGGAGGATGATCGTTCCGTTATGTTTCAATACAAATTGGAAATAAATTAGAAATTGTTATTATTTTGTTCAAATGTTAATTAATGAATAATTCTTATTAAACGATAATCCTAATTAAATGCTGTATATTAACCCTTTTGTCAATATTTGCAGTAGCAGAAGTCTTCGGGTTAATTACAACATTTAATTAGGATTATCGTTTAATAAGAATTATTCATTAATTGATGCTGTATATCAACCCGAAGACTTTTGCTACTGCAAATATTGACAACAGGGTTTATATACAGCATTCAATTAGGATTTTCGTTTAATAATAATTACAAATAATTATAAAATCTTTGAAGTGTCATATTTATTTTGTCTAAGTTTATTTATTTTTTGTAACTCGTTTTTTTGTAACTGGGCACCCGCCGAAAATCCTTCGGGTTTGGCAGGACCCTCAATTGTTTGAATTGCGAATACAAATTTTGATTGTTTTGATTTGATTTTTCTGGTTTTTCGGGGTGAAAACCTCAAGCCCATATCAAATCATCTCCCTCAAGATTTTCATCAAATATTCTACAATAATTATTTTGAAAACTACAGCTTTCTATTGAGCAAATAGCGGTGGCTAGGTTGAAGGATAATTTGTTGGAGTGCCATTAGACAGGCTAAAGCGCCATCCAGCCAGCAGCAACAGCAGCCAGACTGGATGACTGGATTGACCACGCAAGACCACATTCTTTCCATGCTGGTAGTTGGTACCGCGTACTGCGCAGCGCACTACACTGCGAGGTCACCATCTCCAGACTCCAGTGCCCTTTGCGGTCACATTTGGCGCATTCCGTTCACTGCAACTCCCTCACTTTACACCAGCATTTCCCAATAAATTGATAAATACATCATAGTCTTGGAGCCGGTTTCTGAGCTCGGGATCTATAAGTTCTGGTCTTACAGAGTCCAGGACCAAAATAAGCACTCGGGTCTAAATCGACTTTCTGAGTCACGGGTTTATCTTCTAAACTCCGGCGTCTATTAAGTTCTCGACTTATTTGAGTCCAGGACTTAAACGCAGTAAACATGAGGGAAATTCCTAATATTATATTGTTGTTATTTTGGTAATGGGAGACAGCTGATTGAAGCGGGCTTATTCAAATGAGCATGCTCTCCAAACTATTATGTGAAAATACGTCTCGATTTATTTGTAGGCCTATTCAAAGCAAAACTTAACCTTTTGGAACATGGATGAATAAAAATTTTAGTGGGCTATTGAGATGGAAAACGTATTCGTTTTGGAAAAACGAATGGAATGATAATTCATTATTGTTATATTATTATAATTAATATGTTGAATATGACATTGATTAATTCACATTCACATTGGAAGATAAAATTCCAAGGCAATCCTTGTATTTTTTTTAATTTTTAGGTTATGTCACAGTCGTAAAATAAGGTTAGTTTTTTACGATAATTCTGATAGAACTTTATTCCAAAATAGACTTGCAAACTTAAAATATGAATTTAGATGTACTAATCCAAATAATTTACTTATTCCAAGACATCTATTTGGCTATTCATCTACTCCAAAACAATAACTGAGATGTGTTTGCTCAGTTTAAGTCCAGAACTAAATTTAAAACCTACCTCAGTCGAGGGTTTAAAATCACGCTGTTTTAAGCTCTGGACTTAACGATTTTTGATAAATCCTTGACTCGGAGAGAGGCGAAAATCTAATTCATGTCCTGGACTATAAGCACTTCGCTCAGAAAGCGAAATTATAAACTCCAGGGTCTAACGTGATCTCTAGACTCCAGGGTCTATTCAAGTCCTCGACTACGTTAACGCTCTGACTCGGAAAGTCAATTTTCTGACTCCAGAGTCAGAGCCAGTTGAAGTCTAGAACTTAGCTGAATCCCGAGCTCGGAGACCGACCCTTAATCAACAGTAGAATCAAGAATATTTTACTGTCACAAACTGCATTGACAAAAGTCTCGTCATCTGGATACAATAATTGTTTTTTTATTGATGCCCACATGAGCTTTTTTGAATTGAATTGAATTAATTGAATATATTGCCAAAAATTACAAATACATATTTTTTCGCCCCACTTGGATGTAATGAGCTGGTTTACGTGCGTCATATGGAGGCCGAAAGTGATTGTTTTCTGGCCAGGCCGGTAAAATTTTTACGGCCCTAGGGCTGTAAAATAACCTTGAAGTCAGCTGATTCTGATTTGATGTGAACGTTTTACAAAATAGTTTATGAAACGGAATAAGTTTATGTTTCTAGAATTGAATAAAGTATTTTGCAATAAGATACTATCATTTTATTTGGATGAATGAAATACAAATGAGATATTATAAACTATTCAAATTCAATTTTCAGAGTATAATAGAATCTAACCTCAAACCTCCTAGTACTGCGTTTGTCACGGAACATAGTGGATAAACGGAATCATTTTATGCTTCTAGAATTCAATAAAGAATTCTGCAATAATATACTATCATTCTATTTGGATGAATAAAATACAGATAAGATATATATTATTATAAACTATTCAAATAATTCGATTTTCAGAGTAGGATAGAACTTCTAACCTAAACTTCCATTGACATTCAGATTGGCCAAATTTCAAGTGTGCTAAAACAGCTGATCAAAAACTTTTCATTATTTGTGTTTATCATTCAATAATTAAAACGTTTATAATAATATCATCTTATTGTCATTTGGAAGAATAAAAAGTTTAAACTCAACCTCTTACATAATTGAACATAATCTTTTAGGTTATTTAGACAAATCAGAATAAAAAATAAAAATAGGCTACTTGGACAATTTCCTGATATTCAGATTACCTCAGATTTGCTAGAGCTATGACCTTCCACTTTTGCTCTCGGAAGTGCTTATAATAGACAATGAGAATAATTATTATTCTCATATATATTGTTTATTTTTTCTGTGTGGCGAAAAATATTTTTCTGTATAAAAAAATAATCGGCCTACGGCCTCGGACTTGAAAACCGATTTCGAGCCGGAAAAGTCTCATTTTCGGCCCTAGGTGCGAAATATACTATTACAATACAATATAAATAACATTGATTGTAACTTAAGTGCATCAATAACATCACTGTAATACTTGGCACTGCCAACATAAGATTTATTGTGTGTTTTGCTTGTGCATGGGAAGTGCGAGGATGAATTATTATGAGATGATGAAACGTCCATGCCTATTTGATGGGATTCGGCGGGATTCGAACCCGCGACCAGGTAGCAGTAGCAGACTGAAGGTTACAACGCCTTAATCAACTCGGCTATCTGGCCGGCATATTATTGATACCGATATTGATTTTCCATATTAATTAATTTTGAGATATTATATGCATTAATATATTAGTATTTAATAAAAAATACGAACAATAAGAGTCACAGAAACCTATAACTAACCATTTAATTGATACCATTCGAAATGTGTACACAAATTCCTCGTTGTAGATCAGAGTTCTTTATATGTATGTTATAATATATACTGGCTTAAACACTCTTATTTACATTAAATGACAGTATTTCTAATTATTCAACGAATTTCACAAAGTATGAAAAATCAGTTAATGAGTATAAAGATTGAATTCAATTTGAATAACGATAATACTGTGTAATATTATGATGTAACTACATAAATCGGCGGTGTTTCAAGAAATACTTGTCGACTTAAAATAATATCCTTCCCATTAACACACGACCGTTTTATAATTACTTGTTGTATTCAGGTTGATATAGATGGTTGGAAAAGTTATTTGAGGGATTGATGTCTGAATTTTTTCTATTCAAAGGGTAAATTTTGAATTTGGAAATTCTGCAGTTAGGCTAGGCGCATTTTATGAAGTGACGCGACGCGAACGAGTTCTACTACTAACCTGCTATACTAATAATATCAAGTGATATAATATTGTAATGTTCATATTGAGACGAGGCTGGCACTTGTGACCCGACACGTGGTTATGACTTCAGAAAAATAGAAAGACCAATATACGAGACAATATTGGAAAAATCAAACTTAATTATTTTGTTTGTAATTTGTGAGTGGTTGTCCTTGCACTCAACCAATCACACTGATTAGATAATCACTATGCTCTTAATTATTACGTGGAAAAGTGTGCTTGAGTCCTGCTCTGCTAATAGGTAATATTTATGGCTGATAAGCTCTGATAGTATTAATAATATCGAGTTACCTGGCTGGCTCAGGTCTGGTGTCAGAGTTTCCAGGTTACAAATCATCATTCCAGTCCTAACGACTGCATTTTAGGCAGCTGGGACCGACGGCTTCACGTGTATAGAATGATACGAACTTTTAAAAAACTCCCTGTCGTTCGAAACACAATTAAAATTAAAAAATATAGGCCCATTTATTCATCTGTCACCTTTTTCCAGTTACCCAGGCACAAGCTCATAGCTCATTATACGCTGGTCATGATCCTCAGTAAAGTAGGTGTAAACTAAAACTTCTCTTCAAATATGTTGCGTTCCTGATAAAATAGTTTTCCAATCAATAAAAAACTTGTTTTCAAGCAATTTATTCATGCTTTATTGTATCAAGCAGAACATTGAGTTGATTGGAATTGGGACTATTGCGCCTGGAATACAGAAGTCGGAGTAATGGAACCTTATGATTTTGTCAAGCTCAATACATTACTATGTGCTATTCTTTTCTAATATTGAGATTCTTGAACTGAGATATCCCATTGTTTTCTTTTGGAAATCCCGTATTTTTGAACTACAAAATGATAAATCCTACGCATTTGTAATAATAATAATAATTATACAAAACACATAATTGACCGAGCGAAGTGAGGTCTAAGATTCAAGTCGACGGTTTGGCATTTCTCTTAATGTTTAAATGTTTATATGTTGCGCATTTACGGCGAAACGCGGTAATAGATTTTCATGAAATTTGACAGGTATGTTCCTTTTTAAATTGCGCGTCGACGTATATACAAGGTTTTTGGAAGTTTGGCATTTCAAGGATAATATAAAAGGAAAAAGAAGCCTCCTTCATAAGCCAATATTAGAGTAAAAATCAGACTATAGAATTATTCATCATAAATCAGCTGACAAGTGATTACACAGATGTGTGGAGAAGCCAGTCTATTGCTGTAAGGTCTATAGTTTTTCAATCAGGTACTTGTGGATGAGAATACTGCGTGAGGTCTACTGTTCACAGAAACACTAGTAAATAGTTATGTTAGTGATAACTTGTTAGTTGTTTTGATCAATCTCATAAGTTCAGCACAGTGAAGTTAAAGCTCAAAGGTATTTGAGTCTCATACAATCATACAATCATAACCTCCACTTTTGCAGTATGAACCGTGTCTCTGAATATTCATTTCTAAGGAGATGAATACCAGTATATCTTTATTTCCTTTGTAAAGTATTATTAATTTATTAATTTAGATACTGATTTATCGACACTAGAGGTATTACTTTATAATGTTTTAGCTGCCGAATTTTAAGCACTCACTCTTGATGAAAAAGTTGTTGAATTATGATTTCCGGTTATTCATTTCATTCATTCCAACAATAATCTAAGTAAGAACTTGATGAAATTCTCCATTGATGATGAGTGAATAAATGATGAATACCTTGCTAATGAATATTTTTATTGAGCACTGTCATACTGAACTATACCATAGAGAAAGGATAAGCGTAAGTTTTGTTTGTCTCTGGTTATACTGAGCATTGTTATACTGATACACCTGCAATAGTTTCTGTTGAAATGTCACCGTTTTAGTTAGTGCATGAAAGAGCTTTCTTAGGCCAGCTGAAACAATTTCATTGACAAGGAATGCGGAAGAGTCAGGCATTCTTCTCTTCTGTTCCATATCTGTTTGTTTTGTCAGGTATTCTGCTATTCCCGGTACCATCGATAAGAATTTCCCACAAAACATGGATGCTCCATTTTATGTGGTCGCACCTTCAAGGCTTTCGAGTAGTATGCGATTGTCAATGATGACTGATGTTATCACCACAAGCTATTTGAAGGCTACCAGACAAACAAAGATATTTTCTCACGTGAGTAGTACAGTATTTTCAACGTTGAAAGGCCTCTAATTTGGTAGATCTTGAACTTGGTAGAACGATCTCTAGAAACTGACATTGAATTGCACCCAAGCACATTAACTCACTAACACACACGCACGCGCACCATAAACAGAAAAACAGTAAATAACATTCTTCATAATCGTTTTCTCAATAATCTCAAACTATTAGAAGACATTTCAAGTGAAAGTGAAAACAATCCTCAAATAGATCTAATATTAAGCAGATACGGCTTCTTAACTTTTATGGCTAATATTATGAATTAATCATCTGGGATTAATTTCAATGAGACGTCAGCAAACAAAAAATATTTGATATCCAGAAATTTTCTCCTTCATCATTTTAATGAATGACTCATTTTCATAAATGAATATATTTATTCCCGTTATCTTTTATCACATGGTTAGATTCCACTTCTTAAACTTTCATCAAGTTACTGTTTTTTTGGGAGAATTGAAATACTTGTTGTCTTTAAATTTTTCTCAGCAACATCTAATAATAGTTGACGACGCTTAATTTATTAAAATTATTCATAATTTTTTTGATAAACCTTTTCTTGGAGATGATTCTCCAAGTTCTGTCTTAGTCATATCAACATGAATAAAGAGGTTCACAGATAGGAATTCATTAAAGTTGTTCATAGATTGATCATAGTAATTCAGCCAAATTTCTCGTTAGAATATTCCAGAATTATATTGATAAAGTGGAAAGCTGATGTATTGATATTATTGCAAATAGTTCAGCAGAATGTTTTACATGGAATAATGTTATGAATGAAAATTTTTTGAGATCAAATTATATTAGAATACTGTAATAAAACTAAATATAGGGGCACCGAGCTTCGCTCGTTATTTATTTATTGATAAACAGAACTCAATTCTTAAAAATGATTGGGGAAGGATTAACAGGCACAGCCCAAAACTGTTTCTTCCCCGAATTTTGATTTATACACTATAAATATTCCAAAAAGTGTGTTATGTTTCATACACTTGAATTCAGGTCAAATTTTCAGTCCAAATATTTGAAAACTTGACATTTCTAATTTAGATTGTTTACAAACCAAATTGAATAACAAAATAACACTCACTAATCACTTAGAACTCTGAAATAATGATTAACTTTGAATATTATGATATACCATCTCATGTCAACAAATCAGATTATTTTGATCGAGTCAATTAAAATTTCTAGATTTCTCGCGAGATACGGTAAGCTAATTGATTACACAGCTGATCTCCCACACAGGCACACGCATCTTCTGTTATCGACGGACGACGAAACTATCATCTTTTTTTCCAAGGATGAATTATCCTTTTCATGTCCTTTAGCGAGTTTTCCCAGGGATGAGACCTAGAGCAATCAAATTTTTATATCATAAACTCACTATGTTCCAAATTTCGTGAAAATCGTTAGAGCCGTTTTCGAGATCCGTTGAACATAAATATCCAGATAACCAGATATAAATATATATACAGAAATTGCTCGCTTAATATAATATAATAGGATAAATGTCAGATATTAAATTAGTGTTATAATAGGTTTGATATTACGCGTTGAATGAATGTTGTTGGGTCATTGAGTGGCTCCGTTAAAAAGTGAAAGGCTGAAATGGCTAGAAGTAGGAAATGCCAAGCTGATTAGTAATAGCCTCAGATCATGTTAATGAGGAATGTTAGGCACTTTCAGTATTGGTATGCCTTGTAAACTAGACTCTTTGTTCTGATTCATCCAAACATTGGAGAGATCTATTCAATACTCTTTGGGCCATTGTTTCCATCTCCAATCAATGCACTTTAGTTTTGCAGGATTTCATCACATTGTATAGCCTTCTATCTCAAAGAAATTTTGAGAAATTCAATAGTAGGAGCTTAAAACTGCTGAGGATTTCTCTAGCTATATTCAGTCACATGGCAGGTTCAAAAGAAATCAAAGAAACTTGTGATTTTAAGGCTGTGCAAAGGCTAAAAATAAACTTTCTACTGGTGATATTTTTCAAAGTTTTTCGATTAAATTATGTAGATTATAGAGAGAGATTATATAGATTATATTATATCATCAAGCTTCCAAAATGAAAAAGTTTTCTCAGGAAAACATTTTTTCCGATCATTACTTTTTGAGATATGAGCGCCTGAAGTTTAAATTTTGGGGACAGAACATTCCAAATTCGGTAAGTGATTAATCAATGAGGTTTAGAGGATAAACCTTAATCAATGAGATTTAGAGGATAAACTTTTAGTTGAGTCTTTTTTGTAAATAGAATACCTTTCTCAAAAATTGTTATTTTCGAAATATTTTTGTTTTATTCAATCAAGAATACCATGAAGAATTAATTATCCTCTAAATCTCATTGATGAATCTCCTACTGAATTTGAAATGTGCTGTCCCAAAAATTTAAACTTTAAGCGCTCATATCTCTAAAAGTAATGATAGGAAAAAATGTTTTCCTGAGAAAACTTTTTCATTTTGATAGCTTGATGGTATACGAATCGAAATACTTTGAAAAATATCACCAGTACAACGTTTATTTTTAGCCTTTGCACAGCCTTAAAGTTGAAATTCATCAGATATAATTTAATTGGTAGCTTGATAGTGTTGTTTCAAGGTTTGGTTCTGATTCGAAGAGTTTACAATGTGGCTTTTATTCAAACATTAGAATTCCTTCAATTGAATGGAGACTAAGAATTCTCTTAAAGATTAGTAAGAAGTGAAGCAGAATAATGTTTATTGTAAAAAGTTTTTTGAATATTGACATTGTATTCCAATTTTCATTCCTCAATCGATGTGAACTGTTCGTTTTACATTTAGTTAGACTGCAATATCCATCTTGTTCTGAATTTGCAATTGATAGAATTCGACAGGAAAGATCGAATATTGAGATAGAAGCGAGCATTGTGATGCTCTTGTGGCAACAGTTCCCCTTCTTCCCGGAGAATCTGTCGCCTTAGCAGTTTTGTACTCGTGATCACAGTTTCTGTTTTCTGCTCAATATTTCAACCGTTCGCTCACGTTCGACTCTCAATATTTCCCGTTCGATTGACAGCAACGCTCACTTGCCTCGCCTCACCCCGAGCGTGCTTCGTTCCTAAGTTTGCCGACTTGGTTTATTACGGGGCTGTCGACAAGTCGGCTTGCCATTGGTTGCTCACGTTCAAGAGGTGACAAGAGTCTTCCACTTCCAGCCTGTTGCTAACAGCTAACAGCATTTTCACGACTGCTTGCATGTCATACAAGTATACTTTGTTGTTTTGTTCTCAACTTATACTGTGATGGCACCATAAATTCATAAGTGATGTGTTCTTACCTACTCACGTTCACGTCGAGTTGTATTAGCTGGAAAATTATCTGTTGAAATTGCCTTATTTTATGAAAAGTACAACTTTCTATTGTAAATGCTTTCCTCTTAAGAAAAGTACCACTTTTTAATGAGATTATTATTATTCAGAACTATGAAGGGAGTTAGTCTTCGGTGCCTGAGACTTCCTGTGAATTTAATGCAGAGATATTTCTTTGAAAATCTGAAATTGGTTTCTTGAAATTGCTTTCTTTTATAAAAAGTTCAACTTTCTATTGTAAATGCTTTCCTCTTAAGAAAAGTACCTCTTTTCAATGTGATTATTATTATTCAGATCTATATAGGGTAGTTGGTCTTCAGTGCCTGAGACTTGGGTCTTCCTGTGAATATAATGCAGAGATATTTCTTTCTCCAGAAATTTTGAGAAGAATATTTTCTTGTAAGCTGAATCATACTAAAATACTGTAATTGTTTGAATTTTGTTGATTGATTTAATTATTGGATCGGTAAAACTTGTAATGAATATGCAACGCAATAATAGCTCTGTCTACCAGTTTAAATGAGAATTTCAGTTATGCAATTTTGGCATATCTTATCTACCAGCAGTTATTTTGATAATTCATAAGCATTGAGCTAGATTCACGTTTCACTAATATTAATGATGCATACAACACAGTGCGCTTCACTGGCTATAAATAAATATCCTCTCACTGATCTTTACGTTTTAATACGCTTTTTACAGCTTATCTACAAGTACTTGGTACATCACGCTTCTATCTATGGATGGTTAATAGCGAATTTAATAATGACAAACAACACACGCTTCTAAAAGATTAGACTATTGAAAATGGCAACATGATTCTAAATTGAATCATCTTAGGCATCGAAGTCATGTGTATTGTGTTGAGTCTGGCAATATGATGATTCGCAAGGATAATCTTATACAAAACATTTCAGGCTACACGATTGTCCAATTACCAAAAGGCCAATGTCAAACTTGTCCGTTACCAGGAATAGAAATACGATAAACAAAATGTTGTTTTCCTACAGTTACGTTGAAAAGTGGCCATTGCTGCACTGATTACAGAACGCAAAGAATCACTTTTCCGCTCTAGTGCGGGAAAAATTTTTCTGCACTCCAGATTTGCAACATGGCAACGCAAAATACTTAGTAGGTTATATGGAGCAACAGTGCAGCAAAATCAAAATGAAGTTGGTAACAGTGACTGCTGTGGCTGCTATAGTGAGCAGAGGTGCAACGAAGCACAACGCGCAAATTATTATTCATTATATATTATAACCAAGGACAACGAGGACTTTAGGATTTTAGGATTAAGGTTTTTATCAATAATAAAATTACACAGAAAAACATTTGATGCATTTCAGGCAATTTTACCCATAATTACCCACTTTTCATATTCAATGGTAACTGTAGGAAAAACTTAATGTGAAATACGTGCGCAAAGTTCCTCTGCTGCACTCAAGAAACCATTCCGCCCTCGCCTACGGCTCGGGCGTAAACGTTTCTTTCGGTGCAGCAAACTGTCACTTTGCGCACTAGTTGCACAAATAACTATTTCAAATCCAAATCGAGAAGCCTTCCACAGTATTTGCTTTCATGTATATCTGTTCTCAATAGTATATGTTTATCATAAATTTGAATGTTGAATCGTTGAATCATGAAACATGGAAGCTCCTTCAAATTCATAAAAAATTGAAAGTTTAATTTTCCTATCCAACTGTTATGATCGAATCTTCCAAAGGTCTCCAGAGACTAGTGATCAAATCTCTGATTCTTTTAAATCAATTGTAAATGTAAATAGAATTATTAGGAAACTTAATTTTTCTCTTTTCCTCACTACTCGCAAAACTTACGGAGAGAGCTCGTTCATAATAGTACATTGTGAATTGACTAGTTGTCTAGCATATACTGCCTTTCTACTAACCTTCACTGATTTCACAGAAATATCTATATAAACTTATATGAATATCGATCTCCTTCTCAACCAAAGGAGAAATTCTCATATCTCGAATGACCTATAATCCTCATTTTCATAAATGACATTCTTATTATATTTTATTTATTCCCTTAAGTTTTGAAACTGGATCACAATCGTTGAATCTGTACTTTTTTATATATTTTAATATTTTTCTATATGATGAATTATCCATTTCCATTGGATTGAAATACACTATATGGAGATAGAGACTGTAAAGAACATACAAATGGGTATTGGTGGAAAAATTCAACCAGGATTTAAAAACTCTCTTCCATAGCACAGCAAGCAAGATCTACTGAGTTTATCTGCGGAGTGATTTCCTGCTTGATTAATTAATTTTAGTCGTCAAAATGGAAAAATCATTTTTTGCAGCACAATTCGCTAGGTTTTACTTTCAAGCCTATGTTGAAACTGAAATTTTCAAATCTTTGATGGATAGCTGTTGATGAAAAAGAATGAGCTATAACACATAACAGATTTCTTTCTTCATTCACGTAGATAAAAAAATCTGGTGTGGCGCACTCACACAACTTTCCTTGCGTTATGAAAATTGATCACCTGACACTAGTGTTCCCGCGCATCTCAAGTCTACTATTCAAAGATTTGAGCCAGCTGGTGACAGGGCAATAACGCTGAAAACACATAAGGTCTGCTATCTCTTCATAGTGAATCATTCAATAGAATCAACAGTTGCCAACAGTTTGCAATATTGGATAATCACATTTTCTCGAATTTCGAGCTTATTTTCAATTTTAGGTGAAAATGTTACCAAACATTAATTGTAGAGATTCTCATGCTCAATCTTTTCCACTCGGAATGTTAGGATTAAATTGTATCTGAAGCCTAATAATTGCGTGATTATTGCCCGCAGAGGCTCTCTATTGGACAGAGCTGATAATTTGCTTTGTGACTGTTATCCCACACCTTATCCCATACCTTATTACTCATAGATTCCTTTTAGTGTTGAAATCTTCAATAATAATCATATTGAAGATGTATTAAAAACTCATTGTACAAAATAATTAAATAAAAAAACACATGCTCAGAGAATAACAACTTTCATTACTTTTATAGGTTCATATTCATGTATCTGAATTGTGCTGTGTAGTTGATTTAGCTCTCTCTCTCTCTCTCTCTCTCTCTCTCTCTCTCTCTCTGTCCAAATGTCCAAATGTCCAAAGCTCCGCCAATTTATGTAGATGCATAACAATATAATTACCCATAGTTATTATATTACAAATTACTTTTTCATATCATATACTTTCAATAATTATTTTCTTAGTCTATATTATGTAAATTCATCTATAATTTTGCTGTATTGTAAGCTATTGTATATAAGTGTATAAGCCAGTATATATTGTAATCTACATAAATAAAGTACTCAATCAATCAATCAATCAATCTCTCTAGTAAAGACTAGTAAACAACATCGATGTAAACTCACTTGACAAAATTAATGTTGATGGTGTCGAAATAGCTTACTTTGGACATTAATTGTAGAGATTCTCATGCTCAATCTTTTCCACTCGGAATGTTAGGATTAAATTGTATCTGAAGCGTAATAATTGAGAATCTAAAATCAAACTTTGCATAGATGTGGCGGAGCTCCTGATATTTTTACAGATATGAGACTTGTGGCAGTTGATAGAGCTTATCAATGACTATTCAAAATATGAATTTGATCGTTGGAGCCGTTTTCGAGAAAATCGCAAAAAACCCTGTTTTTGACAACATTTTCGCCATTTTAGCCGCCATCTTGAATCGCATTTGATCGAAATTGTTCGTGTCGGATCTTTATATTGTAAGGACCTTACGTTCCAAATTTCAAGTCATTCCATTGATTGGGAGATGAGATATCGTGTACACAGATGCACATACACTCATACACACACACACACACACACACACACACATACAGACCAATACCCAAAAACCACTTTTTTGGACTCAGGGGACCTTGAAACGTATAGAAATTTAGAAATTGGGGTACCTTAAATTTTGTTGGAAAGCAATACTTTCCTTACCTATGGTAATAGGGCAAGGAAAGTAAAAAACATCTCTGTTTTAGAAGAGTTTAGGTCTAGAGTATGGTAATGTAAGTGTAATAGTATCAAATTAAAGTCATAGTACCTATTAAGCATTAAAAAAAACTCAAACAATCACTATCAATGAGGTGATAGAAATTTGTTAATATGAAAATAATGAATGTAATGGATTAGCTACTGCGATATATTCACATAATCATATATCAGAGGATAGGTACTTTATTTTCCACTCTACAGTATCATAGTTGAAACTTCATGAACAAGATGATGAGTAGTTGTGGAACCTGGTAGGTTGGGTGGGGAGGTTGAGAGGAAGAGAGATAATGAGAGAGAGAGTTTGATAAAGTGTGAGGAGGACAAGCAGAGGTGTACGTTGAGATGTGCGTATAGAAAGAATGAGGTCCTCATCTAACGGTCGCGCCTTATGATGTCACGACTGAGACGGAAGACTGAAAGAAAGAGAAAAAATAGAAGGACTCTTTAGTCCGACTTTCTTTGACCAGCGTTGATCGTTCACATGCACAGACACACATAGACCACATAACCTCGTTCCTATGTGGATCAATATTACAGACCCATAACAGTCATTGTTGTTGGAGACAATTATTATTGTCTTCACTGACTGCAGTTAAAGAAATTTGAAACAAATCCCAATGCAGTTCTTATCCTCAACCAGAGAAAAATTCTATACTTACTGAAGATTGTTTATTCTATGCTTCACCCTACATTTCAGGTGGGTGAATGCCGCACGAAAACAGTTCTCTATAGAAAGATGAAGGGATTAAAGGAATACATTCCTTGCATCAGTTATTAAATCTAAATCAACACTACTACTTATCAAATAAATTATTTTTACTATGTAATGTCATTTATTTCCGATCTATTTCATGGAAAAATAAATCGAAAGAAGTCATAAAAATATCTTTAATTACAAATTTAACAACTCACTGGAATACGACACTAAGACTCAACTCACACTTACGCCACTCAGGTCGAGAAGAGACTCGACTCTAGTCGAAAGCATGTGTTTTCAAATGGTGACAGTCGTGGAGACTAGAATCGACTGGTCTGAGTGTCACCATTTGGAAACAGATGCTCTCGACTAGAGTCGAGACTCTTCTCGACCTGAGTCGAAGGAATAGACTTTCAGAGATTCTGAAATGATGTGAAAAAAAAACTTTATTAGGCGGAGTTTGGACTTTCAAGTACTCTCTACCACTCAACCTCGAATTTGGCATTGGCTTTTGAAGTTTAAATATGTGAATGGAATATTTTATTTTTGAAAAATAATTGAAAGTGTTGATGTTAGATTTTTCAAATATTTTTCAATAATAACGTCCTTCATCTTTCAACTTCATTTTTACGCATCAAGATGTAAGCTACTATATATATTTTTTTAAATGGGTTCAATACTGTGTAATTGAACCGATTTTACAGAGCGGCTAAATATTTGTGTTCTGAGAGGAGGAATTGTTTTGAAATTGACTCTCGGGTAGGTCGACTGAGGCTGGAGGATTTGAGTGCTTGGAGAGGATCATAACGGAGAATGCTATTGAGATGCGAGCAACAATAGACGCTGATAAGAGTTCACCTCGTCGACTGTGGTGTATAGAGCTATAACAAACAGCCTGTAGGGCTGTGTGGTAATTGTATTTGAGTAGGATGGATGAAATCAGTCTCCACAATGAAACGTACACATTACATTTTGTGTATAATAATGGAATCTACTTGAGATTAGTAACAATAGTTATTTGTGCAACTAGTGCGCAAAGTGACAGTTTGCTGCACCGAAAGAAACGTTTACGCCCGAGCCGTAGGCTAGGGCGGAATGGTTTCTTGAGTGCAGCAGAGGAACTTTGCGCACGTATTTCACATTAAGTTTTTCCTACAGTTACCATTGAATATGAAAAGTGGGTAACTATGGGTAAAATTGCCTGAAATCCATCAAATAACTTAGTAGTGTTTGAATGGCGAGGCGGCTGTGTGGTGTGTGCTGTGGTGGCACTGTGCTGTTGCTGTCCTCGATATAATATATAATAGTAATAATTAGCGCGTTGTGCTTGGTTGCACCTCTGCTCACTATAGCAGCCCAGTCACTGTTACCAACTTCATTTTGATTTTGCTGCACTGTTGCTCCATATAACCTACTAAGTATTTTGCGTTGCCATGTTGCAAATCTGGAGTGCAGAAAAATTTTTCCCGCACTAGAGCGGAAAAGTGATTCTTTGCGTTCTGTAATCAGTGCAGCAATGGCCACTTTTCAACGTTACTGTAGGAAAAATCATGAAAAAGATAGCTTCCATAAAATCATGAAGCGATTGCACGATGAAACCGATAATTGGACACTTTCACAGACTGAATTATTTCCTTATTGGGAAACGAGAAAGGACTTCATAGATTAATTTATAACTCAATGATTGATTGTGACATGAAGTTGTAAGGTGTATTCTCAAGTAGTTCATAGTTACTCAACAATAGAAAAGTTAGAGAAAGGAAACTAAAAGAGTATTACAACACTTTCTACTTGAGCAACGTATGTAAAGTTAGGAGTGCAGCCATTTACCTTGGATTGTAATGGGCAGGCAGCGCTTAAAAAGATATGAAAAGAGAAATAAACGGTGAAAGGAAGAATGCTACTTTGAATGACATGAGAGTTGGCAGTGATGAACTGACTCATTCTTGTCGCCATTGCCGTCTTATAGGAATTACAAAGGGAGTTGGTGGATTAGCTAACTTTTTATAATAATATAAGGTGTACGCTGAAGGAGTATGGGGCGATATTTCCGGAATGAATGAAATGTGCATCCTCGAAACAAATTCCAAATTCAAATTCTTATTTTCTATATTTTTTCAATATAGCTACACAGACACACACATTCATCCAGCGATTTGAACTGAAATCTAAATTCTGAATTCCCCTCTAGGCAAATTTTGTGGAAATTGTAAAAATATGTTTCTTCGAAACTTACAAATTCAAAGTCTTATTTTATATATTTTTCAATAGAGCTACATCTACACACACATTCACCCAGCGATTTGATCTGAAAACTAAATTCTGCGGCGGTAAGTTTATTTCTTTCAGATGATGATGCCATCATGGGAATACCAATGAAAATACAGCTCATGAGTCTTTTCTCCAGTTTTGATGTAGAATAAGATGTCAAAGTATCCTAGTTGGTAAAGTTATTCTGTGGTTTACCAGTGTGTGAAAAGCATGACGTTGTCCAACAACCGGAACAGGAGGTTCATTGATCGAATCTCTATAAGGAAACGTTTTACTTGCTGCGATTCCCGTCAAACTAGGATAAAGTTATACCATTTTTGTTCCATATTTCAGTTTGCCTAGTCCTAGTAGTATCATTAATAACTATAAAGATGGAAGGAGCGATAAGATGGACAACCCTTGAAAGAAATGAATGATAACGAAAAATTGGCGAAGCGGTTGGCTTCGTGGATGTGCTGGTATGAGATAGAGTTTGTCTAATCGCTCAGGATACATTTGCCTGCTGATCACTTTGGACTTGACTGAGCCCAATATCATTTATTAGTTTAAAATTCACCCTGTAGGTATAAAAAACAATTAATTACTACGAGACAGCAGAAAAATATATTCAGGGTCATTTTTAACATTGTTGCAAAAGTAGTTTCATTGAATATGCGACAGTGAAATTCATTTCATGTAAAGTTGAATGAAGTTAATAAACAATACCCACTTTTCTTCTTAGGGCTGCTGATTTTGAATGTGTTGCAGTAAAATAAAAGGGTACTCGATAACTTTAATTATTGTGTTTTATTAATAAACAATATATCTATATTTGAAATGCGAATTTGTAGATCTAGAAGGACAATCCAGAACACACTCATTAATAGAAGTTCTTCGTGAATTTAATAATGTACTGCATAATGAAGAGAATTACTCATATTATATTACAGTCTATTGTCGAATGAAAGTTTAGTGTCTTGATAGCCCTGGCAATACATTCTGCTGTGTTTAAAAGACACTAAGGGCCGGTTTCCGAGCTAGGAATTTAGCTAAGTTCTAGACTTTAAACAGCTGGAGTCAGAAAATTGACTTTCCGAATCTGGGCGTAATCGCAGTTTTTATGACAATCTTTATTTTTCTCATTTCTATAATAATTGGAAACGTTTTTCCTTGACGAAATTAAACATTCCTAAATAATTCAAAATAGCTGAAATTTTCTCTTTATTTTATTTTGTGTTCTATTTTCTAGTTTTTCGAAATTTAATTTAAACGTGACTATGACTAGGCTACGCCCCCCCGTTTCGGAAAGCCAATTTTCATAATCCAGCTGTTCAAAGTCTAAAACTTAGCTAAATCCCGAGCTCGGAAACCGGCCCTAAAAGTTTATTAACACAAATATTATTGATAATCAAGTTTAATAACATTTTTAGGAATATATCAGTGATGTCACTGAAAGCAGATGGTGAATAGGTAGGAAGCATAGGATGGTGAAAGCATTCTGAAGTGACCTTGATCTAGCCTGTCTCGAAAGACGGGGAAAAGTTAGGCAATCTGCTAAGCATCGGCTCTCCAGTTGGCTTTTATTTGTGGGGAGTTCCTGACGGAAGTTCCACCTCGTCTGAATATATCATTTGAGCCGTCAATGGGCCTTGCGACTATCATACTTCAGCCGAGACCGACAGTTTAACGTGCCCATCCGATAACACGGGAGTGACCTGTTCAAAAACTGTTGGTGATGAGCGGGGTTTGAACTGGGGATCTCTAGGCTGCTACGCAAGCACTCCATCCACTAGACCACGGATCAATCCATTGGTTGAATAAAAAGCATTTATACTATTTATAAAAAATGCTGACAGTTTGAGGTGAATCTCCCCATGAACTAATCAAGGATAGTATTTAGCTAGTATATGTACTATATAGTATACTCTATAGTGTACTATCTTATACTATAGTATACGATAGTATATATTATACTATATTGGAACTAACTCTTATCATTTTTTTCCTGAGGGTGTTTGTATATACTATATTAGCGAGTTCCACGTTATAATGGCAGTGAAGAAAGATAGGATAACAGCTTTGCCGATTATCGGCCTTGCCACTGCCTTCTATAGAATATAGCTGATGAAATATTAACTGTCCATTCTTGTTAAAAAATGATCAATTATATTATTTTATTCGTCAATAAAATGTATTTTTCAATGATTAAATAATACATTTTTATAATTGACATTAAATATTTTGTTAATCAATTCTATTTCTTCATTGTTAAAAAACGATCTAGCAACATTGCGGAGGTAGAAAAGGATAACGCCATCTGCTTTGTCGAATGATAGAAACATCATTGCTAATCAAATACTGTTATCATAACGTGAACCTCACTATTGTAGAGATTGTTAAACAATATTATATTCTTTTCCTACAGTTACGTTGAAAAGTGGCCATTGCTGCACTGATTACAGAACGCAAAGAATCACTTTTCCGCTCTAGTGCGGGAAAAATTTTTCTGCACTCCAGATTTGCAACATGGCAACGCAAAATATTTTAGTAGGTTATATGGAGCAACAGTGCAGCAAAATCAAAATGAAGTTGGTAACAGTGACTGGGCTGCTATAGTGAGCAGAGCTGCAACGAAGCACAACGCGCTAATTATTATTCATTATAATTATATTATAACCAAGGACAACGAGGACTTTAGGATTTTAGGATTAAGGTTTTTATCAATAATAAAATTACACAGAAAAACATTTGATGCATTTCAGGCAATTTTACCCATAATTACCCACTTTTCATATTCAATGGTAACTGTAGGAAAAACTTAATGTGAAATACGTGCGCAAAGTTCCACTGCTGCACTCAAGAAACCATTCCGCCCTCGCCTACGGCTCGGGCGTAAACGTTTCTTTCGGTGCAGCAAACTGTCACTTTGCGCACTAGTTGCACAAATAACTATTATAAGGAATGCTGACAATACAAAGTAGATCTATCTCACTATAATAGTGAAGACGAATAATTTTTGTCAAAGATAAAAATTATGAAGGAAGCTCCCCAGTTCTAATCTTACAAATCCCGATTATAAACAAGAATTAAATTTAATTAGCTAAAAAATGATCTCAATACAGTGCTGTACATAATGTAAAGTAGTTATGAAGTGTCTACTTCTGCAAAAATTGGTAACTATATATTTAGTCAATTATAGTCTATTATGAGCATTATAATTATACTTTTGCAATTATGAAAAACAAATGAACGGTAATACAATATTACTATATACAAACCAATAGTGGATAATTTAGGGTCATGAGTGGGTAAATAGCATCGTTTCTGGAAATAGGAAGCGACAGAAGTGAAATAAAAATTGTAGAGCAATGCAAACAGAATAGAGCATGAGGAAGTTGCAGACAGGAAGCAAGAACAGGCCCTGTGTGATATGAGCACCCACTACTTTTATAAGATCCTTCATTGAAACAGGCACAGAGCACAGTAGCTGAAGTGCCCTTTCATCCTCTACGGCTACGCATTACAAACTCTCAGTAGTTAGTAGTCCTACTATATAGGCTATTCATCCCACCCACCAACACTAGCTAATAACTGTGTTATTCCTCCGTACAGATTCTAAAAAAATAGCTTGCTTTCTTATCAATGTTGATTTATGGATTACAACAATCATGTCAAATCCCAATTTACTTCACAAACTTGAATCGTTTTCTCATCTCAAGGACCTGGAAAATTGAAAATATAGATGAAAATTGAAAATTGTAGATGTTGAAAATTAAAATTGGAAATTGTTTTTAATTTTTTAAAAAATGTATGGTACTATAAATTATGGAAGTGAATAAATGGTAAGTAAATAATATGGTACTATAAAGAATATAGGTACCGCATCCCCTCTCCCAAAGCTATGGAATTGGAAATATTAGGAACATAAATACAATTATGAATAGATGTGAATTTCTTCTTTTGTCTTTATCCTACTTGAACTGTTGATATTTAATTAATTATAATAAATTTGAATATAATAAAGATGTGAATTAGTTGAAAATTATTAAATTTCAGAAAATAAAATGAGTGATCAATTTGAATTACATATTTTTCTGGTATTGCAAGAAACACTATTACATACTTATATCCTTATCTGATTTAACTGTTTTTAATTTCCTCTAAGATTTGTACTGAGAAATCAAGCTCGAGTAGATTCAACAAGCATACATAAACTGATACAAACACAAGTCGAAGTAGTGGAATTGGAATATTGCCAAAACATGTAAATGTAAGGAATTGAAATGTTTTGTAATATCGATTTTATCGATTCTGAATAGTGTATGTAGTTTGCTTTGATGATGCATGAAGAAGATTCATTTGAATTTCGTGTTATGAAAGAAGCTCGCTCTGTCTGGTTGGAAGTTGACCAACCTGTTATTTTATTACTTCTTGAGAAAGGCAATTTGTTCAAGACCCAACACTCCAGAAACAGGTTCATAATATAAGAAACAGGATAAATGTAATATTCCAACCGTTATTCCATAACTTCAAATCAAGAAAAAATATTTTCAAATTTTTGTCTCCAAACAATCAGCCTTGCATTGGTTTTTTGAATAGAAATATTTTTTTTTCAGTAATAAACTACTGTACAGTGATCAGGTTTTTATTCGTAGTATACAAAATTCTCCCAAGCAGGGAAAAAATATCCTTTGATATACTGCCTAAATGTTTTCAATTGGCCATTGTATTGTGAATTTCAAAATTGTCTTTAAGGAATATTCAACCCATTTATTTATTATAATATTAATAAATAAGCACCATTTTGGACCAATATTTAATCTGCAATTCCGTTTATCACAATGCGGAAGTCGTGTATTATCTTAATAAATCAACAATAAAAATTGTAGAGAAATTGTACATGTGAAAACTTAACCTTATCTTGGACTATGTCATTACCTAAATTTGGAAGAAGAATAGCACAAGGACTACCTTATTATTTTATTTACCAATGTAGATAAAATCAGTGTCATCAGATTACATCTGACTAGGCCAATCCGATTAGATCAGTGTCATTTGTAGCGTGGATAAATGAAATGAATGAATGAAATCAACAATAATTCTTTTCTAAATTAGTGCAATATAACAATATGCAACAATTTCTCTAGTAGTAAGTATCTATTCTTCTTCAATCCAACATTTTTAGAACTAGACTACGGTATATTATGCAAAATTGAATATTGCAGAAGCCGTAGATCTGGATGAATGAAGACGAATAATACATATATGATATATTGAAGGTTCACGACTTTCTGTGGCTGTTATTATCGTCATTGATCCTTCTTACTACTTGTAGAAAATTTTTATCCATTCATATTACCGAGTTGTGGCAAATTTGCAGAAATCAAGTAACGAAATGTCAGTTCTTTGAAGATAATGAAGAAAGTACATGTAATTATAGTCCATAGAAATCTGTTGCAGAAGAAATATCTGGTAAAACGATTTAGTCTTATTTGGTTTAGTGTTGTAACCTTTTAAAAATGAACAGTAATTTTTAATGAAAGCTCCCTAGCAACTAGATAATACTGACCGCGGTTTTTGTTAGCAACTGGAGCAGATGCTGTGTGTAGTTCAGAGTAAAGTTGTCATTCTCTGTTAGCTAGGACACTGTAGGCCAATAGGCCTGGCAATGGCAACCGTCAGCCTCTCTGGTCGGTCGGTAATAATAATCATCATGTTTTTTACGTCTGTAGATTGATCACTGACACGCCATCCGAAAATTACTTTACTTTATGTTTCATCCATCAACTTCATCTTATGAAACTAGTCACAGAAAAACTTTGCTGAGAAGCGTGGTTTATGCAACTTGTACAATGTTAATTTTAAAAAATCTGATAGATTATTGCAATATTTGTTCCGAGCACATTGATAGTCTCCCTGTCTTTAAATATTTTTTTTTCATTTTTTGTGTAGTATTAAATAATGCTCCAGGATCTCAATACTTGTTGGTCAGGTATTGTAACATCGTGTTATACACATGGGTTTGGAAATGAATAGAAATGTGGAGAAGTAGGTATATTATTCTATGTTTTCTTCATTTATCTTTCCTGACATTATATTAGTCAGGGGACACAAATCCTCAGTAAAAACTGAGAGAGATTTTCCTTGGGATTATCATCATCTCATTGTAACATCATATCATTGAATTTATCTAAATCTCGAAATATGCTTCTTCGAAAAGTCACTGTAACTCAGCAAACATGGAGAAAGGTTATTGAAGAAAGGCTATTCTTTATATTTATCTCTTCCTAATATCTATCATTTTAAACTTGAAAGCATAGTAAACAATACAGTATTTACAATCCCACAAACCACTTCACTTGGACATTGTATTTCTTTATTTTTTCTAGATTCTCTGTTTACCATTGTTCGAAGAAATTTTTTCAAGCTGGAGGTTATTTTTTTATCAAATTTTCATCACATAAAATTGGAATTCAAAATATGGAAGTTCTATTGAAAACACCGAAACTCATCTGATTAGATTATGTTTTTGTAACGTAATTAAAATGTATATTCTATATTGGTTTATTCACTTCCTTTCGATGCTCGCTCTACAAGGAAAAAGGTTTAATTAGTAATTCATTGTTCATTTCAACTTGAGTTACCGATTCTCTTCTGGGAATTTCATTGTTAGTTCATAAATCATAACTCCTTCACAACCTTGTTGCTCAGGAACAATTTCTTGGATATTTGCATGAAATTATCTCCATTTGAAAGGGAATGTGTTAGCATTGGAAAAGTTTGAGGTTTTTTGTTGTGATCCCCTCGAGGCTTGAAGTTGCTATAAAATGGTTGGGCTGTGTAATTATGCAGTAATGAGCTGTTGGCGTCCATGAAACTTGCTCTGCACAATCCACTTTCCAGTCGAGCACTAATAGTTTGCAATAGCCTCAAGCATTAATTAAACTTTTCACTGTTGGTTAAGTTCATGTCGTATTTTGTTATCAGTAACTTAGTTTCCAATGTCCTACACTGCATCATCGGGCGCCTATGAGCAAGCGTTTACCATGAAATGGATCAGAAATCTATTGAGATGCTTGGGTCTGATAAATAATAGCTCACAAATTACGTTTCAATTTTTTGAGAGAAACTTAAAATTATATACTTTGAAGTAAATTTTTCATGCTGAAATTGTTTGTTAGATGAAACGGAATTGTATAAAACATATTGTTTTCTTCTAATGGTAGGACAAACTATTGATATTCTTTGTATTGATAAGTATTTATTGGTAGAGTTTGCTTTCGAGGTAAACAAGTCTGTGTGTGATTAGGAAGAAACTCTATTTTATTGAGAAGAGTTGTAACGATTTTATTTACTGTCCCTGTTTTAGGCGACATGTTGTAATGGTTTTATTTTACTGTCACTGTTCGGTGGGACATGGTTGTGTAATGATTTATTACAGTCCCTGTTATTGAATAAAAATTTATCATATTTTGGGATGAAGATGGATAAAAATAATTAGGTCTGGGAAGCATCGATTGAAGCTGGCAATGACAATAAATAAAATATTGTTTATTTTTGTACTCACCGACTCTGTTAATAATAGATTGCATACATGCACACGGTTTTATAAGCCAACTGCAGATATCTATATATTTTCGGCAAACGTGGTTTTTACGGCACGACACACGACGACACGGCAACACGAGACACAAGAGACGACACCCGGCACTAGTTACAAGATACAGCAACTCACTCCCGGGACTACACACTACATTTTTTCAGTCACTGGCCGGTTTGTTTCTTCCACTGTCCTGCGTTCATCATTATACCAGTAAAGGAATGAGGAAAAGGATAGAGGTGCCTAAGTTGTTTTTAACACTATCTCTCCACTATCTGGGCTAGAGCTGCATTATCTGCCAGTTGACAGATAGCAGGGTTGAACATTAGTTTATGGTTTGAAATTCTACTATGACTGTCACACTATAAAAGAATTGTCTACTTCATTTCATGCTCTTTTGAAGAATTATTTTAATTTTTGATTATAAGAAAATGGATCGTTACAAGGTATAACTAAAGAATCTACTTTTAATACAACCTCTTGTTTTCACATCTACAATTATTATTTACTGTATGAAAAAATGTCTCATAAACCTCACATAATATCAGTTTCATTTGGTTATTTCTGTATCAGCTCTGCAAGTGTGGCCCTGCTTGGCAAAAAGTGTTCAAATGCAGTAGAATAATTCACATAAACTTTATATGCATATCAACTGCAGTTTTATGTTCTATTAACAAAAACACGTTCAATACGTATCCGTACTGTAAATAAATAAACATAAAAGCGAAATTGCACTGATACATTCATTCATTTATTCATTCATGAACAGAACTAAAAATCTACTGGACCAATCACGTTCAAATTTAGTAGATAAATTGGTATATTTGGTACGCACTAAGAACGGATTTGCAAAAATTCCAAACACCCGACCAAAATTTTCATTTCTCAGCGTTTTTTCAGCTTTTTCAAGAACTTTTTGACAAAAATGTTCGAATTTCGTACACAGGTACAAAATTGTTGTATTGTAAGGGTTTTGGGATGACATCAAAGAGACGTCCAAAATTGGCGGTTGACAGCGTTTTTCAGCTTTTTCGAGAACAAATTGAACAGAGAATTTTCGAATTTGTTACAAAAGTTCAGCTAAGGTGTGAAAATTTAGCATTAGTAGGGCTTTGTGATAATGCCAAAGATAGGCGGGTTTTCAGCGTTTTCCAGCACTTTTCTGCGATTCCCAGCTTTTTCGTGAAAAATGAACAGACGATGTTCAAATTCAGTACAGAAGTTCAGCTAACGTGTGTTGTATCGGAAGGGCTTTGGAATAACGTCAGAGCTACGTCCAAAATCAGCGGTTTTTCAGCGATCATCATTCTCTTGCTTTTTGGCAGATTTTCCAAAAACTGACAGAAAATCTTCAAATTTCGTTAATCTGAGATGTTTCTTCCAATCCCTAAGATGACAAATATTGATAAGTAAATATATCTCAACACTCTTCTACCGGTTTGTATTATAATTCAATTATCAAAAGATGGCAAAATTTGATAAGTGTATGTACTGGTAGGCTATTATAAAATCTGTAAATTCATAACCTACATTGAGAACTACATAATAAGATGTATCATTGTTGTATTGTAAGGTCTTTGAAATAGCGCCAAACATATGTCGAAAATATGCCGTTTAAAATGCCGTTTTACCAGCGTTTTTATACAGACCCTTTTCACAGCTTTTCAGAGCATTTTCACATATTTTTCGAAGAAAACAAGCTCGAATTAAAAAAGCAGGTGAGTGAAGCAAGCCTGCTGGTATCAATTGTGGTTGTTTCAGCCGGGGGTCCAGCGGGAGGAGGCCCCTGGCTAGACGGATAAGGCGTGCAAAGCGAGCCTGCCGGATTCATAATTTAGATTTTTCAGCTTTTACCCAACATCCAGGCAATAAATGTTGCCCTATTTTTTAAAATTTTTCAACTTTTTTCTATTTAGATCTTCGCGTCCCCTACAACTTTGTGCTATAGGCACATGCCTGGATTTCCTTGTTTACGGCTCTGTATCACAGTTCACAGTGCATGTATTGTTCAGTGTCCAGTGATCACACATTTGAATTAATGCCTGATGTCTAATGACAGACAGTCCTATGAAACTGTTCAAACATTGTGTAACAAGTATTATCAACTTCCAATCAAATAACCAACATGTGGATTATTGAGAATTCATTTTCACGTAGAAAGTACTATAATAATTCATATTCTACTTGTACTATTTATGTGATCATGTTACCGATACTAGTTTGGACAATGTATATCTACTGAAATATGTATGTATTAATATTATCATTGCAAACATGTATTGATTGTTATCTTTAATTTCATTCATTGACTTTATATTATCGCGTTTCTCATTCCCGTTCATGCCCATAATTTGTTTGAACGTTTGATTGGTTTTAATTGATAATCATCAACTACATCATTGCTCAACTGCTCCAAACTTCATATTTATTGTATTAATAGCTAACTAATATCATAATAGTTTTATAAGATCAGTAATATTCAGATTCAATTAATATCCCCAATTATATCTCTACATCTCCTATATGGTTTCATAATGTTATTCAATTCAATTCAGATTTTTGAGTGATTTGGTTATTATTCAAATGAATGATTTTGTTCGCAGGTGAGCTGAGCTAAGCCGATTGACACACGAAAATATCAAGGATGTATGCAAGTTTTGAGCATGACCGTCCCACTATTCATTAGTTTTCATCCTGAGATGGAATAGTATATTGTATTTATCACCAGATAGCTTCATTTCTAGATCCAAAACTATTATATACCGACATTTATTCTCGTTACATTATGTAACTGGCTCTGATATTTTTACACGAACAATAATTCATAAAACATAATCAGGAGGTTATTTTGCAAATAATTGTAACTTATCCGCCTCATGTTGAGTTTCTTCTGTTTTGTTTTCATTTGTTCTCTCAATCCTTCTTCCCTTATTCTTGTATGTATTTTATCATTCTTGACAATGTTTTATAAAAACACGACATTTTCTACTTGATAATAGACTATTAATATTTTTTAGGAACTTGTTAGAAAAATTTCAATTTTCCATATTTTACCAGAGTAAATTATTGAAGACTTCAAGAAATTATTCCAATAGAGATTGAGGAAATCTAGTTTTCTCAACACAAACCTCTGTGGAGATTGATTTGCTTTGGTTTCAGCCTTCCTGGACCTAAATGTATAGTGATTTTAAACCCGTTTTGGCCAACCACCCTAGGTGGTGTCAATTGGCTGATTGTTGATAGTGGTTGTTTCCACAACCAGTTGTGAGTACGTGTAAATTTGTTATGTTTGGTGGGTGGAGGGGGGGTGTCATTCATTGGATAGAGTGGTGTGGGGGTGCGGGGTTCATTGACTCCGCGGCACGATGACCTTCCTCCCCCTCTCACGACAGTAGCTAGGCTTGCGCTCGTGTTTTTCCGTCGGGCTTCGGCCGACTTCGGCTGACTTCTCCACGTCGCCCTCAATACATCAGGAATGCGCTAACAGTTCCTCGTATACCGCGCCCTGATGAGTAACTCTGTGAGGGCCCGAATTGTATAGCCGAATTATTCTGCCTTTTTACTGCCATATTTTGTAAGTTTCGTGCTATTCTGTGAGTGCTTAGTGCTTGTGACCACTTGCGAACAATCAATCGATACAGTCATCAAGTAGTTATTTTCGAAATCTGTCTTTCAGTGAGTGAACTGTTCGGAATAAACACTGTATTCACCACTGTAAGTATACTTGGAAATTAACTTATCATTTTTTCTGTGCCCTGGATGAAAAGATGAAGTTTACAAATAATATAAGTTGTGAATCAACTGATCCATCACTGTAGTTTAAAAAAATCCAGTTATCCTGGTTTAATCTATTGATAAGATAAATAATGATAGAAACAAGCGCAACAGGTGATTTTCATTGTATGTTATCAGTTCATATTATAGTGTTCAGTATTCTCATTTTCTATTTACTCCTATATTTTGTATAATTTGGCTACGTACAATAGTTTTTTATTTTCTACTGGTTTTCTCTAACAATGGTAGGTTGATTGTATCAGAAGACTCAGTGATGAAAAGTCACCAATTCATGAGTCACTAGCTGCATCTCAACCCTAAAAAATGTTTCCCTTTTTCCCTATAATATTCACATCCTTGATGAATCTTCTTATCAGTAATGCACCTATTATGATCTTGGTTTGAAACAGTTCAGTGTGACGAAAAGTGAATTGCTACTGGAATTTTGCTCGATAATCAAATATTGAGAAAGATACGATAAATACTCGAAAATCATTTTGAAATCTGTAAAGTATCCAGGAGAACTTTCATTAATTTTTGGCGTCTTTATATTCAGTTATATTTGGAAAAATAAACATATTATTTTAGAGAAATTATATTTATCGAAGTACCTGTAATTGAGACACCCTAATCAAAAATTTAAAATTATCATGTACTTTCCCAATTCTATGAATAACTGAAAACACAAATATCAATTTACAACTAGGTTTATACCGTAATTACATTATAACGATTCAAATGAACTGACTTTTATATTTCAAACTTTGAACTCTTTTGTGGATAGGTATTCATTAATTGTCTCCATTTTCATCTTAAATTATAATCCATCCTCCTCTTGTAAATTCCAGATAGAGAATATCTAGACTTGATATCACTTGCTTGTTTAATATTATGACTTGCTGTCCCTTCCTGAAAATATTTAGTAACTACTGTTTTCATCAATCCACATAACGAGTCACCTACATTGCCTGATTATGCGGAAGTGCTTATAGTATTTTGATGTACTGTATTTACAAATATATATGCCAGAATATTCAAATTCCATATCTACCGCCGTGTGTAGATTACAGTAAATCAATTACTGTATTGTAAGCTAGAATCGTTCACTTCCGCAAACAATAATAATTATTATTATAAAAAAGCATGTTATGAATGGATGTAGTATATTTTATCACTGAATTTATTGACTTGCCCTCGTCTGCTACTGATTTGGTTGATGACCTTTGATCTAATATATTTTATTTGACATGACAAATTGATGTTCAAAATCATTCATGTGAAGAAGATAGAGATTTGCTTCAGCTGCGGATGTAAGATAACAATATCATGCTATCTGTTTATAATAATTATAGTGAATGCAACTCGTTGCCTTCTTAAAAATATCAAAGCGTAAAGACTGAGAAATCTTTGGAATTTCCGGATACCTCATTCGGAAAAATGGGATAAAATGCTGATGAAGCTGCAAACTTGCTGAATTCATTGATTTAGACATTGAACGTGCCAAGATTGAAATTTGCAAAAAAAGCCTATGTCGTGTATGTTAGGTCAAGGTGTTAGTTTAGTGGTAAGTTTGGATGTGGATTGTAATACAGTATTGCTGGAGCCTTATCCAATTCAGCAATTCTATAATAGACTAGGCCTACCTTCTATCTTTAACATTTATAATTATAGTTCTTTTTTATGATCTCGTATACATCTGATTTGGTTTTCCTTGAAATTTTTCCAATGTGGGTTTTAAGAGTATTTCAAAACTTCTCTTCTCTTTCCTATTTACATTAGTCATCATCAGTTATGTGATTGAAATTATGAATCCCTTTTTTGCATCCATTTTATCCAACAAATATGAAGATTTTGTATTTAAAAAAAAACTAACAAAATAAAGCTTACTGCCATACCTTTGTATTCTAATACAATGGTTTCTTCATGATTGAGTCGCTCAGAATAAAACCTCTGGGGTTTCCCCAATGCCCATATCCATCAAGGATTAGAAAAATAACCTCTACTAGTTTCCTTGATTGTTTCCAGGAATAGGCAGGTATAGCCTACACAGAAAAATGGAGACTTATATCCCTCTGGATAAATCTCAGATCTTTCTGTATGATTTGTCATCGACCTAGCTATATTTCTCCTGATTCCATTGTACAGTTTGATCTAATCTTTGACATATTTAAATCCAACATAATTGTTTACAATGTGAAGCATTTTTGGTATATCAATTCCTCCAACACTTCACGATATTTATATACATGCATCAATAGTTGTTGAATTTATATGAGTGATGAGAATTTGGTGTATTGAAAGGAATAGCAGCAGTGTAGCACTGAGAAATATAGAAGTAGGGGTACAGTGGTGTATAGTGGAACAAGAAAAATTATTTTCTCTCTGTTAATGCTATATCTTTCTTTTTGTTGATATTATTTCTTTTTATTTTTGGTGATGACCTACCTACCAATGTCCATTTCCAGCTTAAAATCTTGAAGAATTGATCATTCTTTATAGCTGTCAGTTTCATACGCGCTGTTCTACAGAAGTTGAATAATCATGCACTTTACATTTGAAAACTATTCTACAAGTAGGTAATGAGTGTAGTCACTACCTCCGTAAACAAAGCCATAGTACATGACCGGTGGTTGATGGCAACGTCAGCACAGGTAGGTAGGGCTCCTACACCAATAAAAACACTAGCTGATATAGATCAGCTGAAATCAACAAATTGGTGTAGGAGCCCTACCTGTACTGACGTCACCAGAATGCACTAGGGCTTTCTTTACGGAGGTACTGTTTTATTTATTATTGTCTATTGTATGTATTGTATCTGTGCAATTTATTGTATGTTTCTTTAATGTGAATTGTGACTTGGCTATATGTAACTTCTATGTTCAACTGGCCCAATAAAAACTTGAAACTTGAAACTAGTGGTGTAGTGCGATACCATTTCCAACCATCTACACTACGAGCGCTTGTCAACCCTCTGTCAATTTGATCTCTATAATCACTGTTCATTATTGAAACTGATATTCATGTAGTACCTCCACTGTAAATTCTATAAAATTCTGTAAATTCTCTAAAGTAAATACGAATTTACTTTACCTCTACTGTTAAAAATCATGTAATTTAATATTTTATACAAGATTCGTAATGTAGGTGAAAGTGACACTGTATGTTATTGCAATGTTGTTGAGAGGTAAGATGGGTGTCCGGGAGGAGAGAGTGGTGGTTGATAAAGGTGGTGTATGTCGATTGCATTGAAGGAGGCTGCATGGACATTGAATGTGTTGCACGTATTATGATGCTGCTGCTCCTGTATCAGATGGATTTTTCCCGCAACATCCTGTTGTAGTGGTGCTAGAACTGCGACTGCAGCTTTCTCTCGCTTCAGATCCGGTATTGAGAAGGTCATTTGCCTCACCAAGCATGCGAAGGTATGCGGCACTGTTCGCTCTCAGAGTGTTGCAACTTTGCCTAAAAAATATGTTGAAAACGGTGTTCTGCAGTTGACTGCACAAACCTATTCGCCATAATATGCTTTTGTATTGGAGTTATGGCCAATAAATTAGGTGGTGCTAGGCTGACATGAGTTACACCGTTGTTGTCAGGGAGAACCCTGTGCATAGGACTGGAGGGCAAGACAACATTGTTTGTGTGGTGTTTTCAAACCCTGGTCGAATGCAGTGCAAGTGAATATGCCAAGGTCGCTAATACTAATTCCCTTTCTGTTTTATTTTCCAAAGTTGATCATGCTCCACCTGACCAAGTCATGCTTTTTTCAGTATGTTTATTTTAGTCAGCTTTACCGTGGGCAATGAGTGAGGGAGGGTACTGAGTAAAAGTGGGTAATTATGGGTAAAATTGCCTGAAATCCATCAAATGTTTTTCTGTGTAATTTTATTATTGATAAAAACCTCAATCCTAAAATCCTAAAGTCCTCGTTGTCCTTGGTTATAATATATAATGTAATAATTAGCGCGTTGTGCTTGGTTGCACCTCTGCTCACTATAGCAGCCACAGCAGTCACTGTTACCAACTTCATTTTGATTTTGCTGCACTGTTGCTCCATATAACCCACTAAGTATTTTGCGTTGCCATGTTGCAAATCTGGAGTGCAGAAAAATTTTTCCCGCACTAGAGCGGAAAAGTGATTCTTTGCGTTCTGTAATCAGTGCAGCAATGGCCACTTTTCAACGTAACTGTAGGAAAAATTATTTTCTCTCTGTTAATGCTATATCTTTCTTTTTGTTGATATTATTTCTTTTTATTTTTGGTGATGACCTACCTACCAATGTCCATTTCCAGCTTAAAATCTTGAAGAATTGATCATTCTTTATAGCTGTCAGTTTCATACGCGCTGTTCTACAGAAGTTGAATAATCATGCACTTTACATTTGAAAACTATTCTACAAGTAGGTAATGAGTGTAGTCACTACCTCCGTAAACAAAGCCATAGTACATGACCGGTGGTTGATGGCAACGTCAGCACAGGTAGGTAGGGCTCCTACACCAATAAAAACACTAGCTGATATAGATCAGCTGAAATCAACAAATTTTCTATTGGTGTAGGAGCCCTACCTGTACTGACGTCACCAGAATGCACTAGGGCTTTGTTTACGGAGGTACTGTTTTATTTATTATTGTCTATTGTATGTATTGTATCTGTGCAATTTATTGTATGTTTCTTTAATGTGAATTGTGACTTGGCTATATGTAACTTCTATGTTCAACTGGCCCAATAAAAACTTGAAACTTGAAACTAGTGGTGTAGTGCGATACCATTTCCAACCATCTACACTACGAGCGCTTGTCAACCCTCTGTCAATTTGATCTCTATAATCACTGTTCATTATTGAAACTGATATTCATGTAGTACCTCCACTGTAAATTCTGTAAATTCTCTAAAGTAAATACGAATTTACTTTACCTCTACTGTTAAAAATCATGTAATTTAATATTTTATACAAGATTCGTAATGTAGGTGAAAGTGACACTGTATGTTATTGCAATGTTCTTGAGAGGTAAGATGGGTGTCCGGGAGGAGAGAGTGGTGTTTGATAAAGGTGGTGTATGTCGATTGCATTGAAGGAGGCTGCATGGACATTGAATGTGTTGCACGTATTATGATGCTGCTGCTCCTGTATCAGATGGATTTTTCCCGCAACATCCTGTTGTAGTGGTGCTAGAACTGCGACTGCAGCTTTCTCTCGCTTCAGATCCGGTATTGAGAAGGTCATTTGCCTCACCAAGCATGCGAAGGTATGCGGCACTGTTCGCTCTCAGAGTGTTGCAACTTTGCCTAAAAAATATGTTGAAAACGGTGTTCTGCAGTTGACTGCACAAACCTATTCGCCATAATATGCTTTTGTATTGGAGTTATGGCCAATAAATTAGGTGGTGCTAGGCTGACATGAGTTACACCGTTGTTGTCAGGGAGAACCCTGTGCATAGGACTGGAGGGCAAGACAACATTGTTTGTGTGGTGTTTTCAAACCCTGGTCGAATGCAGTGCAAGTGAATATGCCAAGGTCGCTAATACTAATTCCCTTTCTGTTTTATTTTCCAAAGTTGATCATGCTCCACCTGACCAAGTCATGCTTTTTTCAGTATGTTTATTTTTAGTCAGCTTTACCGTGGGCAATGAGTGAGGGAGGGTACTGAGTAAGATGGTAATGAGAGTTGAGAGAGATGAACGGAACCTTCAGTATGAGGTGGTTTCCTAACCAACCTGTAAGAGATAATAGAGGAGATTTATTAATAATTTTTTGTCGGTCACCCTATCAAGAGCAGTCGCGAGTGCCTCCGGCTCAGCAACCACCCTCGCATTCACAGCTGATAATACATTAAATTTAGAACTGTTGTAATAAAATTCCTTCAAAGATATTTTCTGTGACCACATAATGCAGAAAACGAATGTATAGTACAATGTATTATTATCATTTGTATTGGTCAGCATTTCGTATTGGTCGCTGCTCGCTGGATATTTTAGTAATATAGTTGAAAGGGAGCATTTCTATAGGCTTTGAAAAATTATTTATTGTTAGTTGAACCCTTTTTTGTTTAGCTTCATGATTATTGATAATGAATTTGAGCATTCTATATTAAAAAATCATAGCATTGATAACCTAATTTTGAAAGTAATAATTGCACATCTTTTACATAAATTAAATAGAACAAAGGTTCAGAGAACTTGCTGATCAACGATAAAATCTTTATTGAAATTTTACAGCCTTGGAAATAGAATCGCGTGCACCAGACCCAATTGCTTTAAAACTGAAAGTGCTGAATATATTTATTGACAGAAATATAATTCCAGCTCTTATTAAGCTGCATGCATTATTTTACAATTGCCAAGTGCACATGATTTGAACGTAAATGTAGTCATTGAATTTTATCGTTTCAACAGTATAGGCTTCATGGCCTTGGGTTGGCTTATAATTTTTAATGTTCCGCTTTCATAGAGGAATTCAATTGATTATTAAATGGGAGTCAGGCACTAACTAAGCCTGGGGTTTACGTGTTGAATATTTCTTGACCATGAAAGTCAATTTCTCTCTTTCATTATCTGGAAATTGAATTCTGCAAAGCCAGCCTATCATCAGCTTGTAAATACTTTACTTGATAAAATGACGTGATTTCTTTATATTTTACTTTAATGTATTATATGACTTTTTGATATCTAATATCAACTATTAGCTGATTGGTCGTTGCGTGCTTGTTATGTATTATGATTTTATTTGAAAAATCACAAATTCAATTACATTTGGTTTCCAATTCTCTTCCATCCTTCAATTAATGTCAGTTAGTATATTTTACTGTCTTCTGGTGTCTTTTAACAACTCTCCGGAACTGTGTAATCTATCAGAAACTGTAAGTTCATTAATTATCTTTATCAAACACATTACATGAAATGGTTCCTGGCTTTTGTCAATATCCCTCCTCAATATGAATCTCTCTCATATGTAGGCTACTCTCGCTTACTCAGCTCCTTCGTTAGCTAACCAAAACTTATATTTATTCCAAGTTTATTCGTATTGTGAATTCTTAAATCGTTCTGTTTCTTGGTACGCGCGGTAGCTCATGTTCTGCTCTGAAACTTGGGTCGTCTCAAGATAATTGTTTAGTTTTGAATGGTAGATACTACACGACTACACATTCAGGTGCCTTATACCAAAGAGGATTGAAATAGGATATCGTAAATTGTATTCCGATTATCTTTGCTCATACCATACAATACAATATACAATAAGTACATCATCAAAATGATAAATACTAAAATACAAAAAAATTAATAAATTAAAATACCAAGGTATTTTTACACCATGGTGTGAAAATCTCAAGGATGATGTATTGTATCACCTATTATACTAGGATTTTTATCACCTATTATAGTAGATGTGATAATCCTAAAGTTGATGTATTGTGGAAGCGGCTTTGTTGGGTCTCCCTCCCCTACTTTGTTGTAACATGGAATGCATGCCACGGTGCGATATAGTTCCAACAGAAAGTTATTCGGCTTTGAATGGTCGGCTTGAGCACAGACAGTCAGTGATTTGGCCTTTCTAAATACCAGTCTTCCCTCACCGATTGGGTGGCTGGTGGCTGCTGAATGGGCCTAAAGCCTAACTGTACTCTCAGATGCGCCGTCGTCTCCTACTTTCTACAGAGAGCAGTCAGTCAGTCACGGCTGCACTCGGATCGTAGATCTTGCCTCTCACTTCTTGGCGCAGTGAGACCCACTTCAAGCTATCAGCATCACCTGTAAATAACATGAACGCTTCCCCTGCAATCAATGCTGACACTTTAAAGTGAATCTCATGACAGAGTTGCATTTTCTGACTGGCAGTCAGATGCGGTCTGCCTGCTTCTGCATCTTTGCATTTGCACCGTCTGCATCATTGTGGCTGCCGCCGTTTCCCACTTATAGTGATATTCACTTAGAAACTGTGTCAGCATTGGTTGAAGGGGAAGCAGTTATGTTATACACAGGGAATGCTGCCAGTTTGATGTGAATCTCACTGTAGAAAGCAACGTCAATCTTAAACTACTTTTAAGCATCAGTATGACTGTTACACGATTCAACATCTCACTATTTAATCTAAAATTGTTCATTATTCAGTGAACATCTATCATTCCATTGTCCAAAGTGAAACCTAAGGGGGTCTTGAATTATATTGTTTTGTATCAGAAGTCTTTTTTGGACATTCTTTACTTTTAGATTAGATATTCATGGATAAAGAGTGATGTGAACGTATTCACGGAAGTCTATTTATTTATTTGTTGATACAATAACAAATCATATGAATATGATCGGGTAAGAACACCAGGCATAGCCCAAAACTCTACTGTTCCCAAATTTTGATAAATAATAACATGTCCGAAAAAATTGGTTATGATTATATAGGTTAAGTTAACAAGTGATGTCCAACGCTGACCACCCAAATGTTGAACGTTGGTGATTATTCCAGGTGAACTTGTGCTTTTTAAAGTTCAGCTGACATTTTGGGAAATATTCTTCATACTATCCAGAAAGTACTCAGCTATTACGAATGCATATTACAAACCAACCAAACTAAATGCATACCAACCTCCCATCACAAGTCCACAATGCTTTAGAGCTGTCTATTAGTGAAACTTGCTCAATTATTATAACTCTGAAGTATCTTTATGTTACTTTGAAGTACTGATAGTGGTTAAGTGGTACATAGACATTACTATTACTGTCCATACCTCGCCAAGTCATCAAATGAAAACATCTATTCTACTCTATCTGAGAAACGAATTTCATATTGGTTCGAGAATTATCATGTTCAATACGTTAGTTAATTTGATTGTCATAGAAAATTCCGTTCAAGGGATTCCACTCTATTTTAAATATAATTACTTGGTCTAGTCATGGTCGAAATAATCCAATTCTAGCCTTTGTATTCGGAAAATCCAGTGATAATATATGAACAGTACTGTCGTTGTACGTTGAACCAATACTATTTTAGGGACCCGATTTTGAAATCCGCCTAAATTGAACTGGATTGAATTAAAATGCATGATGCAAGTTGTAACTATAAGCCTACATTTCAGTCAACATAGCCCACACTGGTCATTGGGTAATCGCAATCAAATCTGATAGTGGAGAACTCATGAACATAGAGATCAGTGTACAAAATGGCCGAACATGCCGAAAGAGGTTGTGTGGTTATTCGTTGTTGATGATGACAGAAACAGATGGACGCAAATATTTTTCTTATTGGTGGCTGGTGATTTTCATTAATGTTGGCTAGTTAATCAGCGGCAACCGAGCCGTGAATGTCTTCTGGCAGCCTGCTTTCGCCACCGCTGACACTCCCCCTAAATCTAATTGCCGTTTGGCATTTCAGAACAGCCTTATCATTTTTTTGTCTTAATTGAAGTGCATTTCGATTTTTTTGGGGCATTCTTTATGCAACATTTAATTAGCTCAGTTAATCGAGCGTTGAAAAGAATTCAATAGTTGTTCTTGTCTGCTGCGTTATCAGATCACCCGCTACAAACCGTTCGGCTTCCGCTATATGCTTCAGCTACAGTAGCTCTCATCTGGCGCTCGTATGATGACATCTAGATCTTGGACTACTGCACTTCCACAGGCAATTCTATGTAGATCCTGATACTTTCTATAATTGCTTTTGCTCTTCAATTTGCCAGTTAATAGAATAGTGATAGCGATTGCCCGGGTGGCGGTTTATAATATTAATTGTAGCGCACTATTATATTATTATTGTGGTAATACAATAATAAAATGTCCTCTCAATTCTCAGACGAAATATACTTTTCCTACAGTTACGTTGAAAAGTGGCCATTGCTGCACTGATTACAGAACGCAAAGAATCACTTTTCCGCTCTAGTGCGGGAAAAATTTTCTGCACTCCAGATTTGCAACATGGCAACGCAAAATACTTAGTAGGTTATATGAAGCAACAGTGCAGCAAAATCAAAATGAAGTTGGTAACAGTGACTGCTGTGGCTGCTATAGTGAGCAGAGGTGCAACCAAGCACAACGCGCTAATTATTATTCATTATATATTATAACCAAGGACAACGAGGACTTTAGGATTTTAGGATTAAGGTTTTTATCAATAATAAAATACACAGAAAAACATTTGATGCATTTCAGGCAATTTTACCCATAATTACCCACTTTCATATTCAATGGTAACTGTAGGAAAAACTTAATGTGAAATACGTGCGCAAAGTTCTTCTGCTGCACTCAAGAAACCATTCCGCCCTCGCCTACGGCTCGGGCGTAAACGTTTCTTTCGGTGCAGCAAACTTTGCACACTAGTTGCACAAATAACTATTGTAGTATTTCTATATTTGTAGTGTGAATGTGAATATCGTAGTGTGTATGTAGGCACTAGCATTACACCTTGGGGACGACAACACGTGTGGCTGTTCCAATTGAATTAGCCTTTGAATGATGATGTGTGGGCAGGCCGTAGCCTGTTGACTAGTGTGAGTATGTGTGACTCATTCATTCAGTAGTATGTCGTCATGAATTATAGTTGACACGGCATTCACCCTCCACCAACAGGCGAAGGGACAGCGAATAGCGTGGGTGAGAAAGAAAGTGCACGGAAGATGCTAGCCGAGTGAGATGGGAATAGATGAGTTTGTTTCTAGTAAAAGAGAGAGGATTTGATTGACAGTGGGAGTCAGATGGGGAGAGAGCGACACGACCGCCAAAAGTGGACTGTATTCTAGCTTCCTTGCTATCTGTTTTTCAGCGTTGCTTAGTCGAAAGCCAGGGCATTTCAAGTGAATAATACACCACCATCCTGAAATTTCAGTTTATTTTCAGACTAAACCTTGCATGTGTTAACACCACCCTAATTGCTTGCTCTCCGCTCGTGTGCATTTTATGGCCAAACTTGTTCTCTATGCGTTGTTCAGCTTTTCTCTATACTCGATTCTTCAATTTTCAACTGAAAGGAATCATCAGTAGACTTTGAGGTTGTTGACTCATCAGTAGATTCTCATTATTTATTCATTCATATACATTCATCATTCATATCATTCATATACATTCATATACATTGAAAACAACAGGCCAAATCTGCTCTAAACCTTCAATTTTAAAAACATGCAGTCTAGAGGTTATGTAGAGATGGTTACTCAATTTCATGGAATAGGAATCTAGACAAAGACCAAGGCAAATTATTTCTTTCACTTTCACTTGTCTTCGATCTTTTACCTAGAAATCAACATATTCCGGTTTGAATTATTGTATTTTACTCTTTGTGGACTGCTCCATTATGACTACTTGGAATTCCGGTTCCCAATTGAACAAGTTGTGCATGGCTATGAGTTGAAGAGGGAAATTGATGAGGGGCTCTGAGGACGCAGCACCTACGTTGACGACCTTGGTTGAGGGTGGTAGTCTGGCTCTGGCTGTGGCACTGAAGGCAGTGTGATTTGGCAGCAGCCGTTGCCTGCGGTGGGTGACCTTGTCGCTTGCGGCCTAGAAGTGACCTCGTTCGCAGCGGTCATTCGGTCATCAGCCGGGGCACTGCCCTCTTCAACATCACCCTCTCCTCCCCCTCTCCACAATCTCCACACACCGGTCCAGGTAATGCCATATGGAGAAGAACGTTCCTCCATCCTCGCTAAAAGCTACTCAGCGTCTCAATCTTGCCGTAATGATTCGATTCGCTATCAACATATCTCTCACACTCCAGTTTTGGAAAGTTAGAATAAATAGAGAATACAATGGATGCGATGTACTTCTCACACTCCTCCGTAGAAAAATTGAAAATCTGATCTAGTACTGACTGTTGGAGGAATTTCTGTGTTGGAAAAATTATTTCTGTTGAAATTATTTCTCTTGTGATTTGGAAACTATAGTTCAGTGAAATAGGATTTTACACAAGTCAATAAAGCTGCAACTTGGTATAGTATAGGTCTAGTGAAATCATTTTGATTAATAAATAATGATTTGGAGTTTAGTTGGATTGGAACGAAACATGAAATGAGAATCCCCTGCTCTTACAACCTGCTCATGTTTTTTTCATTGCAGAATCTTTTCATCCAAGTTCAATATACATATATTCTTAGTTATTGGCTGTAGATGTTTTTTAATTAATAACTAATAATATTATTAGATGGAGTAATTATTATACCTGGTGGTTCATAATCACTTAACTATCATAATCTTTCATATTATATATTTTTTCAATTAGTACCGTAACTAAATATATTTTTTATGAAGTATTTACCTGGTGGTTCATAATCACTTAACTATCATAAATCATCATCATTCTTTCTATCTGCTATCACTGACTCACTAGTCCAAAATAAGTATTTTAGGTACGTGCATCACCACAAGTAAAAAATGAATGAAATAAAAATAAGTAGATGAAAAAGTTAAACCATTAATTTTTTCCAGTTCTGCTCCTTGTTCTTGCAAATACGTGATAGTCAGAAAAATATTTCAAACTCGTACTTGTTATAATAATATTTTTCTTTAGTGAGTTGTTAATCAGCATTGCAGCATATATAGGGACTCGAAACTGAAGGACTGAAGTAGTCAAGAAGACGGTGGTCAGTAGCGGAGTGATGCTTTCATAGCTAGCTGCTGATCTGATTGTAGACCGTTTATTAGGTCGTTGCGTTTTTATTGTTAGGTCGCCGGAAACGTTCTCCGAATAAACCAGATTGATTTAATAAAAATCGCCTCGCTTGTTGCGCAACGCCACTTTCAATGCGCATAAATCAAGCCTTGAAAAGATTTTCTTTCAGATATCTTGAATAGTGAAGCATTCTCCTTTCATTACTATTCAATCTCTGCATCTACAAAAAGTCGTTTCTCGAATTATCCAAAACTAGAATTAATTAAAAGTAGGCTTTGTCATGGGCCAAACGAATGAAAGGAATAACTTCTCAGTAAATAGGCTGTACATTATTTATATCAAGAAATTGAGGATAAAATCCAAGAAGTTCCCAATAATAATGAATATCATTAATATTGCATCTATGAACACTTCTCACCCTCGAAATACATTTACGTATCCAAAACTGATAATAATGTACCATAGAGAAAGCTTGCATTAGGAACATACACATGTATGCTTACTTATTCTGTATGATAAGAGTGATAAGGTGATAAGAGTATGAAAGAGTGATATCGTTAAATGACGGTGACACAGTTTTCCACTATAAACTATAGTGCATAATTATGAGGTGCTTAGATGAATTGCAATAAGTAATTTGTGGAAGAAAGAATTTATTTTTGAGTGATCAATTGATCTATTCTTGATGAATTATGTAACAATATGATCTAGTTTCAAGAGCTAAAAGTAAAACTTTTGTTTCTATAGCACATGTCAATAAGTTGTTTATTGAAATTAATCTTTTGAAAATAAAAAAACCTTACAAAGAACTAGTTTCAATAATAAGAGGCAAACTGTAAAGAAAATCTTGTTACAAGACAAATATTTTGCCAGTTGTTAGCTGGGTCGAGGGCAGAGAACGGTGGGCCGTTAAAAATAACCGCAGACGGATCAAAAGAGGATTGCGTTCGTTTGTTACGCACCTTGGTAGAGAAACAGATATAGTTGGTCAGCCCATGCGCTATTCAATTTTTAGCTGTTTACCCAAATCTGTTCCGTCAAGAAATTGCATGCAATTTTTTAAATGGGCTTGAGTATTTTAGGATACAAAATGACAACCCAAATAAAACTCAAACTCTTCTTACTGAATATTTTTTTGTTCTCGAGATGCACTCACGTGTCGTTGAATGTGTCAAACGTTGATACTATGATTGCTCTTACTGTGAATTTGACTTTATTTCAACTATGATATTCAATAGATGATCATCTATTATAGATTATTGTAGATAAAGATGTGTTCTTTTTAGATAATAGGAATGCTTTTCCGAGTTGGAAAGCTTGATGGCAACACAGGGCCACGAATTAATCGTCAAGACCCAATAGAAATAAGAATTTCTGGAATTTGAAAATAATATTCCTGTACAGTTGTTAGCCTTACTACAAAATCTCAGGTCAGATACCCAATACCTCTAATGTATTTGGCTCGAGTTTTTGATTCGACTAGTGCATTTAGAGTTGAATGGATTAGGCTAGTGTCTCATGGATTTCTAGCCAATTTGCTTCAATTTGAATCTTGTGCTGTTCAGGGAGAAAACCCTGCTCTGTTCGAAAGTAATTCTGGTCTAGTTGTGGAGAAAACTATGAAACAACAGATTGGTATCGTCATTAAGGAAAATTATCAAGAGATTGTGCGGTGTTAAGCCAAGCATGCGCAATCGTAATGCACTTCCCGCTCGGAGCCGTGATTCTTGCAGATCATGACTTGGAGGGTCGTGATGCAGTCTGTCATTGGTGCACTCATGCAGTTTCTGCCTGCCGCCTTCTTCCCACATGCAATCTGCTCGTTTTCCTTATTCCTCCTTTCTAGGCTCCATCCTTAGTTGTGCTCTATGTTCACCGCTGGCTGAAGTCAGCCTAAGGCAAAATAAGATACCATACCATTCAAGAATGTTAAAATTTTACTTTAAAATCCATCGAGTCCCTATGAGTAAGAACTTGATGGTGCGCTATTATCATCGTCATCATCATCACCATTGTCAATTTCAACGTCCAGATACTGTAAATTGATATACAGATCAACTAATCATGTATCCAAGTATCATTAAAGTAAAAACAAACTGTCCATATTATTGCTTATTGCTCTTGAAAAGGACCATTTGTTTCCGAAGCTAGGAGCCTCGAGGGCAATAGACATACTAGATTATATTTTGTCCTGTTACACCACTAAAAACCCATTGAATGTGCTCAGACTGTCTCCAACTTTTTGTTAATTTTAGTTGAATCGGAAAAGTTTTGAATATGCTACCAGTGTGAAGCACTGCAAGTCTTCTTCGGGATTGAAAAATAATTTTGTTGGAAGGAAGAGTCAAATCCATTTTCTCTCTCGGCAGAAACCAGTTTTCCAAAAATCGCAAGATGAATTAACATTGATGTGGAAGGGCATTTTGAATGTGTTTGAATGTTAATGCTTTGGATCAGAGATCAACCATCTACGAACGCTGTGCGCTTTCTGAACTGTCAGCCTAATGAATGTGCGATCCGAATTGCAAATTCACTCGTGACCCACTTGAGTTGTGCAATATTGTTTTGTGCTTTTCTCCTTGGCTAAGTACGGCAATAATAATAATTGCTATAATTGATGACGAGACGCTGACTGTAAGTTCTAGTCCAACTCTACTTTCTCAGCCGATGTAACGAATGATTGACCCGCAAGCTGCTAGCTGCAAGTCGGCGGCCACTTACATAAATCACTCATAATAATTCGCGGAGAAATCTTTGGCCTGAGCTTACAAAGCACTTGGTGCATTCTCCTTGTCCTCTTCCTTATTGCGCTCTGCTCTGCTCTCTGCAATAACTAAATACAATCTCCGCTCCCAGCGATCAACTACTAAATCGCAATTAGGCTATGTTATTGCACAAACAACTATGAAATTAATGCTAGCTCTTCATAGGCGGTACTTTCAACGTCTATTCCACTCGTTGTTCTCCAATGTCTTCCTGATCGTGCTTTGAAAAATCAGAGTGAAAATGCTTGCATCACTTTCATCCTCAGATTCCCATTTATAGTAGAACAACGTAAAATAGTATAGGATAAATGTTGCTCAAATCCTTACAACCCCATACTTCACTCTTGAAGTCGGGGTTTCAACTTTGTGACGAATTATTTCAAGAAATCAATTCAAGTAAATACTTTAATGCTTGAGCTTTTAATTCTATTTAACATTAATTATATGAAAATGTTTATTTATGAAATTCAGGTGGATTGAGAATCTAGAAGGAACCGATTAGCGAAAGAGTAGCCTAAATTTGCGAAATTTTCTTCTATTTAGAGTCGAGTTTGTTGAAATCACATATTTTTTGAACGCTATCCTTTTCAAACGAGAAGTCTTTAATCATCATTTTCCATGGTATTCCTTCCTTCATCAACGTTGAACAAAACTTGTGATTCTATTGGAATTAGAAAATTGATAACAGAACAATAAGAAAATTATCAATTCAATAATTTCCAATTACTATACCTACTCGTACTTACCCACTTTCATTCCAAATAAGAATTGTCTTTTGTCTTTCCTTCAAGTTACAACTTACAAAAGTAAATACCACAGTTGTATCATCAACAGCAATTAATTTCATATGAAATCTAGCTTGGCGACTAGTATTTATTCCTGTCAACCAAACCATATGGCTCCTTAGAGAAATTTGTACATTGTCATGTTGGTGTATCGTAAACATGAAGTGAAATACACTTATTGGAGTGTTTGATGTCTATTCCATGAAATAAAATAGCTCTTGTCATACAGCTTGACATGAATGAATTGCTCAATTCACAAACTTCATTTGAGAGTCATAGAGGTGTTAAGTGAAGAGTTACGACAGCCCGGCCCATTGAAATCCAGATGCATAGTTATGGGACATTTGCCAAAATCCAGGACTACTTTGAGGCCAACTCTATCATAGCAATAACCACTCAACACGATAATAAGATAGCTTGACATTTCTTCTGAGGCTTTCTAGTGAGCAAAAAATCATCGGAATACTTTCGAAAAATTCAATAAGACAGAAATTTTCAATCACTGTTGTAATTATTATGATTAGCCATGATATAATTATGAGTTCTAATGGAAGAGTTGAGACTTTCAGTCTCCTTGAAGATTGGTTTCGAGTCGCATTCTTTTCATTCCTTTTGTCAGATCATTCCTATATTTTCTCGAGAAATCTTCCCCAGGTTTCTAAGTAAGCAGTTTAAAATATTAAAGTTACAACTGGGAGTCCTGATCAGACAAATCAAGTACTGGGAACCGGTTCAATGGAAGCAGATTTACTTCTTTGGTGACCTTGGATGCTTTTTTTTCTTAGGCTGTCTCCTATACTGTGGAAATTTCATCTGAAATGAAGAAACTAAAAAGGTGTTTTATTACTTTTCTTGCGCTGCCAGTAATTCTTTTTCTCTCATACGACTTTTTCATCGTCTCTGACTAGTACCATAGAGAAACTTTATAATATGTATAGAATATAATATAGAATATAGAATATTCTATATAGTATAGTTTTTGTGTTTGGTGTCACATTCTATACTCTGGGCTATCATTTTAAATAAAACTCTTGGAACCCTGATTAATTTTACACTTGAAAATCTCCTTATGTCGTGTTAGTAAAAAAAGTGAGAAAGGGTATTAGTTGTTCTATTCTACAAGAATATTTTTCCTCTATGCTAATATCAAAGCTACTCATTGCTGATAAGAACACTTATCAATCCCAATAGATTTGTTTTTGGAATAATCATGTAAATAACTATTCAATTTTATCATTAGGGATGTTATAAACGTCCCTTCATAGCGTTACTTATAATATTTACAAGAAGGTTTAATTACAGTTTATTCATCCATCTAATAGAGTCATCCATGCCTTATAATAGAGTGTTTTTCATCATCCAGTGCTTTTCAGGATTTTTTTCTAAATATTTTGTATACAAGAGGAATTGACCGATTTCCACTCTGATAGATGGGGAAATGAATCTCACTTGTGACTGACGCTCATCAACTTGAATGCATAAAATTAATCAAATGCAAGTCATCAAAGCATATTTTAATCTCTTCCAGTCTATTTGATGTCGTACTCACATTATTTGTTTCCCTAATTACCAATTCCATCAGTGTTCTAATTATGAACATGACATGGAATAAATTTTTCAATAGTGATTAGCCGGCTTTTGTAATGTCTAAAAGTAGAATATATGCAAATAAGTATGAAACTTAGTACTGTAGTTAGGCGTTGGAATATTCATAAAGTGTGCCCCTTGAAAGTTTTAGAGAATCTTCATTGAATATAATAATTATTCTTCACATTCTCAATTTGATTATAAATTGAAATTTGAAAATAAATTTAATGAACAAATTACTAGTGACAATCAGTCATTGATCAATCAAAGTAATAACAAAATAGATTTATTTATGTTAATCCAACTACAATAATTATTTACTATTGACAGTTATCTCTAAAAGGTAATTAGTAATATCCATAGCATGATATCAACCCTGATTCATATGATATTCAAATCAGTAGCAAGAAAAAAGTATTATTCATTGCTATTCATTAAAGTTTTTTCTTTTTATGAATAGTTGTACATCAACTACAGTTATGGAGAAAAATATGTCATGTTTCATCACCTGAACATCATTACTGAATTATTACTCGGAAATCTAATAAGATGCAAGAAATTATAAATAGTTTTAATACTAATATATAAATAGTTATAATAGTACTAATTAGATAGATAAATACTAATATAAATAGTTATAATAGTACTAATCCTACTGCTCTTGATATACCACTCACAGTAGCCTGAATAATAATACATAATTACTAGACGTTTCACTGATTTGTTCCATTCTCCTGTTGCTGTAAACAAACAAATGCAGATTAGAATGTATAATCACAAAATAAGGAAGTTGTTCATTACTTTGTGGTATAATTATAAAAGCAAAGTTATTATGGGGAAATATTGACATGAAATCACAACTACAACAAGCCCTTTGGTTTGGGTTGCTTTTTTACTTTCCTTGCCCTATTACCATAGGTAAGGAAAGTATTGCTTTCCAAAAAAAATTAAGGTACCCTAATTTCAAGTTTTCTATACGTTTCAAGGTCCCCTGAGTCCAAAAACATGATTTTTGGGTGTTGGTCTGTGTGTGAGTGTGTGTGTGTGTATGTGTGTGTGTTTATGTGTGTATGTCTGTGAACACGATAACTCCATTCCTAATTAACCGATTGACTTGAAATTTTAAACTTAAGGTCCTTATACCATGAGGATCTGACAACAAGAAATTCAATAAAATTCAATTCAAGATGGCGGACCAAATGGCGGATAATGACTAAAAAACCATGTTTTTCACGGTTTTCTCGAAAACGGCTCTAACGATTTTCTTCAAATTCATACCATGGATAGCTATTTATAAGCCCTATCAACTGACATAAGTCTCATTTCTGGGAAAATTGCAGGAGCTCCGTAATATTCTTGAGAAAAATGGCGGATAATTACTGAAAAATCGATGTTTTTCACGATTTTCTCAAAAATAACTTGACTGATTTATTTCAAATTCATACCCCGTATAGTTATTTATCAGCTCTATCAACTGGCATGAGTTTTTTCCCTTGGAAACTAATGTGGTCCACCCCATCCTTGAGAAATAGACTTTGTAAACTCCTTCTCGTGCATGAGGTAGGTAGGTAGAGCAGTTTATAAAAAGAACACATAGTCGAGATGTTTCATCTGTAGAACAGCTGTTTTGACGACTTGAAGAAAAATCATCGAATTTCACAATTTACACAAAGGAAAAAGTACTCTGAAAACAATTATATATACACATATACAGTAGTCTGATCGTAGTTGCAAATATGTTGCCGCCAATCGTCATGTTATTCCTCTAAATTATTCTCTTTTAAGAATGAGGCTCACAGTTCAATGAGCAAGGAAAGTTGTGTGAGTGTACCACACCAGATTTTTACTATGGTAACCCGCTTCTTGGTGGGCCGATTCTCTTGTTTTGAAGGACGAGCTATTGAACTGTCCAAAAAGGTAACGATGCCGACTGACGGGAAGAAGATGAGAAATGACTGTCAGAATGTCCGTAGAAGGAGGAAGAGGAGGATGGAGAAGAATTGCGGGAGCATGAAATTGTGACAGTCCGTCGTCGTCCTTTGTTGCTGCGACTGAGGATGATCCGAGTTGTGAGTGAAGTGGCAAGAGGCAAGAGGCAGTCAGTCGTTGGTTTGTCCTTTGATCGCCACAGCGGATGCCACTCATTTCCTGTGCTGTGGCCTCCTCCGTCACTCCGTCATCTTCTCTCAGTTTGCTCCCCTGCCTAATCTCTCTTCACCATTCCCCCCCTCCACGACCCTTACTATCGCAACCACAATACGACCAAACTCTCCTTCCTTGACTGTGATACTAACTCCGGCTGTTCTACCTTTGCGTCACATTTCTGACAAAAACACAACATTTTCAAGAAAAGCTGCCAGGGTATGATCAGATACTATAGATTGTAATGTAATACATTTCAGGGTATGATCAGAGACTATAGATTGTAATTTAATACATTTCAGGGTATGATCAGAGACTATAGATTGTAATGTAATACATTTCAGGGTATGATGAGATACTATAGATTGTAATTTAATACATTTTATACTCTCTGCCTGGGTTTGATGGCATTGGATACAGTCTTTGATGCTTTATTGTTCTAATAAGAAACAAGTTTGGAGAAAAATAACAGATTTGAATGACAGACAGTACAAATGTGCAAACTAGAGCTACAAGCTAGATCAGGGGTTCTCAACCGTTAGGTCATGACCCTCAAGGGGGGAAGGGTTGAGAGCATGTCCAGAGGGGCCACCGACTCATAGGAAAAACTGAAAGCAAAAATATTGTTTTTTAAATTTGAGATTGATCAATAAATTATTGTTAGATCAGTGTATTCCAAAATAAGATAGTATCGTTTTTGCTCAATTTTCCAATTATAGTTGGTGGAAGATCCACTTCAATTTCTGTCGTTTAGGTATCAGATAAATCAATGAAATACTTGTACTTGCTCCCCTTTTACTGAATGTTTAATGTCTACATTTAATGCGTTATATCAAAACAATGTTTTCTTTAAAAAATTGTATCTTTATTTAGTTTCATCTTGAAGGAAAATCCTGGTTCAAAATTGTGTCCCACCCTACTTGATGATTTGGCCTTTTCTTGATTCCCAGTCGCATATAATTTTCAAAGCTTTAAAATATTTCACTTAATTCCGTATTCACTACGTTATTTACTGATTATTCACTGACAAAATCTAATAAAATATTATCAATGGGCACATTGTGTATGTATATTGTATACTGTTTGCAAGGTTCACTTCCTGTAGGATGCTCAGTGAGGCAGTTTACAGAAAGGAAATAGAAGAGGGAACGTGTCTGTGTGGGCAGGAAGGACATAGCAATCGCTAAAACACTAGAATGATAGAATGCGTCCTTATCGTTACGTGCTTAGTTCAAGCTATCAAGTATAATTGAATAGTTGTTTTTAGAAATAATACATATTAAATCTCTCCTCATTACTTATTCTTCCATAAAAGACTACCTCTTCATCATACATTTGAATAAATAATGTGCATAATCAATATTATTTAGAATATAATTTATAAAACTAATAAACAATGAACATTAACGCAAAACAAAAAACACCTTCTGCTTCTCTTTCTCGAAACCACAATTGTATTCCACAAAGTCTGTTAATACAGTATTTACTCCATACACTTCTGAAATTAAATGTTTGGAAATTTACAAGAAGGCTATGTGAGTATTGATCAAACGGGGAAATTTATTCTTCTCACTTCCCCAAGTATCTCTATTTTCCTCGAGATCTTTTTATGGAAGCACTCCCCAAACCACAGAGTTGGGTAAAAATGTTTTTGCCTGGTTTTTACTTATCTCTCAATTTGGCAAAAATAATTACAGTATAAGGTTATAACATGATTATAAAATATTTCTAGCCCTTTTCTCTGAAAGTAGATTCTCTGCGCCATTCTTCTATGCTACTTTGTTAGGAATTGAATTCCAATGAGTCTCATTTTCATATGAGTCGCAATTCTATAATAGTCCGTGCAAATATTGTGTTTGAGTTCGAAGAAACAGTTTGAAATAACTCCAGTATTATATTATAAACACTACTGGGATCTGTTTTCGCTCACGTTCAAGTTTACAAGTTGGCAATTTCAAATCGACACATTCGCCAACCAAACTCAACCGATATCGATTTTGGCTCCAATCCAACAACAAACTTCCTATCGAAACAAGTAGAAGACTTCACACCACAGCATCACATCACATTTCATCTCACGCCGAAAATCATCTCCATTTCTATTAAATGTAAAACAAATGTTAAATGAGATTCTCAGAAGCAGCCACTAAATGATGCATCATCTTAGTAGCAACTAAGTAGCAGATGCATCATCCAAAAGATACTAAGTAACAGATGCATCATCTTAGTAGCAACTTAGTAACAACATCTTAGAAGATGTTGAACTTCGAGACTGAGTTTTTGATAACTTTCAAACGGGCCATGAGCCATCTCATGTCACCATCTTGTATCTCTACTAGTATTATGGTCAAAGGCAGAGACAGGCAATATGAACTCATATGATATTTTTCAATTCCACACTAGATTATTTCTGACCAGTATAAAAAACCTAAGAAGAGAAATTGGACAACGATAGATTTCCGTAGATTGATTCTAGTATGGTTCTCCTATTAAGTTGATAGTATCTATTCTATTGTTATTATTACAAGATTCATTATTTGAATCAACAGGTCAATAATAAGTTCCGGGTAGTTAATTTTATTTTATTTTCTTGTGATAAGTGTTTGATTTATCAACTTTTGATTTGTTACGATGTTAAATTTTGCAAATAAAAAAAGAATAATCCAGGCCAGCTGCTAAAATATTGTAATTTTCAAATCCAAACATAATTTCAATTTCAGTTCTCAGTAGAATAAGGTGCATGCAATAAGTCTGATTTCGAACGTTTTCGTATCTAATTTTCTAGAGACAAGATTGATCAATTTTAAATCTATTCTAATCTTCATTTTCTGCATCAAGTAATCACTTGTCATTTCCTATTTTCCAATTTTTAAATGCAATAAATTAATCATCAATCTTCATGGCCTTCTTCCAAGATCATTATTATTGTGTTACAGTATACTTTTTCCTATTTTTTGTCATACCAAATAACATTTTTTTCAATTCTCACTATCTCAAGTTAGTATAGACAGACTATGGAGAATGATTGGTACAATGTGTCATGATCATCAGTGTTTTATTATTTTAGTTTATCATTGTTATAACCACAAATTAGTCTATTGTTTCTCTAGCTGTGTCGTAGCGGGCGGGGATTGATGTGATGAAGAATGCCAAATTCGATCATGCATCGATGGCTGCTCTAATCGATGCACAGCTCAAACTCCATAAGCGATGCAGAGGCAGAGCTATCATTTGGTCTGCAGACAGACATTAGCCATGGCCGATGGATGCAGCGGTGCATGGTTTAGTGAAGCCTTTGACCCACTTTAATGACTGATTCCCGTACCAGTCCATTGTTTGTTATATCCTCTATTCCAGTTCGGTTGTTATTATTTCAACCTCATGAGCAGCTATCACAACTAAACAGCTCCAGCAGTCTGGAATGTTTCCCACGATTTTCGCTTCAACTAGTACTTCAAAACAGCAGTAATCGAATAATCGCAAATAGGTTATTCGGCTTTTCAAGTATTTTTTGAGCCTTTTTATTTGAAATGTTTAACAAACAAAACATGCATTTGGTATGTGATGTACTCCACAATGAATTGCACTGTGTGGCTCCGGTGCAAACTTGAAATACTTCTAATAGAAGGCTAGATTGTTCAACGGGGTTTATCCAACATTGATTTTTTCCAGCATAGACATTAATAGAATGGACTAGAAAATCTCAATTTTTCTCCACATTAATCTCCAATAGAAAAGTTTTATCAGATCATGAACTATTTCCTTGTTAATCATAATTATTGTGAGAGTTATCAATTGATTGTCTGCGAAATCAATCCTTCATCTACTCCAATCCACCAATTTTTACTTTATTTTTACCACCAATTTAATCTACTCTACCAATTTTTGGTAGAGAGTTAGTGGGAAGGATATTTTGAATATTCTTTCCGAAGAATGGACATTGATATGTCCAAATCTCCGCCAATTTATGTAGATGCATAACAATATTATCTTTAATTATTACAAATTGCTTTTTTCGTATCATATACAGTTCAATAATTATTTTCTTTGTCTATATTATGTTAATTCATCTATAATTTTGCTGTATTGTAAGCTATTTTATATAAGTGTATAAGCCAGTATATATTGTAATCTACATAAATAAAGTACTCAATCAATCCATCCTTTCAAAATCAAATTTCATTTAATTGCTTATGCAAATATACTTTGACTTGTTTTCCAAGGAAGTATATTTTTTGATGCTGGAAAATAGTATGTCTGGAGATCTGAAACTTCAAAATGTATTCGATTTTGTTGAACCAAGCAGCAAACTGTAAGATCATATCGGACGTGCAGTGAAATCCATACAGCTCTGATGTTGTAGTTTGCTGCTGTGGGCTGACCCCACCTGATTTAGAACTAAATGAGCAACACTGCTTCCAAGTGCTACCAATATCCATTTCTCCATAGCAACTGCTTTGATTGATCCAGAAATGGCGCCTTGCCTGTATCCAGTGGGAATGGCGGGAAGTGGGTCAGTTGGGCTGCAATAAGGTCACCTGGCGGGGCACTTGGATGACGTGTGTGGCCTGGCTGCTGCTTGTTCTATCAGGTTGGAGTAATTGGCAATGTTGGCTGTTGGCGGTGCATGAGGGGGCTTGAAGGGGTCGCTGGGGGGTTTCGTGGGGTTGCAGTCGGTCGATCGATTCGTCGCGTCGCGTCTAACCTCACACTTGGCCCGTGGCCGGGGGGCGTGCGTGCGTCTGCTCCAATTCCCGACCTACACCAATAGCCTATGTACTCCTAACCATATCCTAACCCCTCACCATTATCCATCCAAGTCAACTTTATAATTCTCTTGCAACTATCGACTCATTTGCGTTGCAATTTGCCCTCACCAAATTATTCAGTGAAGAACTTTTGTCATTTTTCTAGAAGTTCTAATGAAACTAATCGATCGAAAGTTTTCAGTTTTCAATCAATAAAGAACAACAGTTTCATCATCACCCATGGTTTTCCACAGAGTCGTCCGCTCCTATTTCAAGTTGTCTTGGACTCTCTATTTTTATCTTGTAATTTCCACGTTTTATAAATGAAAATAGTACTGTTTCGGAAAAGTTCATGACTAAACTATACATCAAGGCTAACTAGTCTATTTCGATCATGATAAATGAGGAGAATTCCATTGTATCTTGTTATTTTTTCTCCATCATCCAGGAAAGTTGTTGGGTTGTTGCTGTTAGCTTTGAATCCCACTCACAAGTCCACATGTCATTAGTGAACACTGCTTTTATTATTTTTCTGTTGATGAATTATTGTTATTGTGTTCAATTCTTACTCATTAAATTTGATCTGTATTCTAAATGTTACTGCTCTTCCTAGGATTAGTTAGCTTTCTATTAATTAGTTTCGGAATAATTTTCATATAAATCTATCAAATATATTTGAAATCAAGCTTCATAAAAGGTCAGCAATATCTTCTAATCACCTTGAAATATCACACTTACTCAATAATTTCAGTAGGAATATTTTGAATCGGTTTTGTGAGTTAAATTTGTTTAAGTGATTAGTTTTGACGTGAGAACTGGATGAACTTGCTGTAAGGTAAGCTCTTTTGGTGTTCACTGCTGCTATGTCCTGTGCTTATTTTTAAAATCCACTCAACTCCCAGATCCAAACTAAATGTTTACAGTGTGGCACTGTGCTATCCTCTTCATCAACACACACCTTCTTGTATTCTACTTCTACCTTCTCTCCATCTCTCTTCCTTTATTTGGCAGATGCCGTATTTTACTTTCAACTTAGTTAAACCTCATTTAACCGCATTACTTTTATGGCCAACGTTCACCAACCGGACTGTGCTAACTTGTGTCTATTTTAAGCCGTATTTAGATACTGTCTGAAACATTTGCCTCTGAGCATCCAATATTGAGCTTCAGCTCTCGCACTGTTCCTTTGAAATCAACGCTGCTTCTTAGCATTATCCGGATGACACTCATTTTCTGGTGAATGAATTTCAGCTCAATCGTTTTTCAAGTTAGATTATTAGGTAAATATAATCGGTTGGTTAGAGTTCAGTCGTTATTATATCACATCAAATAAATTAAATTGATGTAAATGCACAAATACAGTTCTATGATGAAGCAATATTACAAAACATAGAAGTATAACTGAAATGTAAAGACAGTTTCCTCTTACAAAGTTCAGTTCTGCGATGCGGCAGAATGTTTTTCTATAGTTATCAATTGCCAGCGGAATTTTCTTATCATTTTTAATTCGGGTATGACAGATTTTAAAGTCGTTAGGTCTGAATGATAGGCTCAATGAATGAGTATATTGTTGGTTACGACCTAAAAGTTCAATTCATGATGTACCAACTTCATGAACCTCTTATTCCCAGATGTGCTATTTCGCAACCATTTGATGATTATAACGGAAATGTCTAGTTTCATAACTATCTGAACAATTTAGAAGTATCCCCGAATCGACTAGATCCCGTTATCTTAATTTCTTAGAAGGGAATGAATGCTTGAATGTATAGAGGAAGGATATGTAACACTGAACAGTCAGTTTCTCTGTTATAGATGAAATTTTTATGAATGATGGGTGCAGTGAATGGCTTTTCAGTTGATAACGTTCTTTGATGCTTTATCTGCTTGCTGCCAATGTTGACTTGGGAATGATGAATGAATCCATATCAGGCGGAAAATATCCTTTTTTAGAAAAATATAAATACAGCTTTAGGGCCTATGTAAGGAATGAGATTATGTATTGGAATTTTAGATGTTTATTAAAAAAAACTGATTACGGAAACAGTGATAACCTCCTCCCAGACGTTTTTTTTAAAGATGATAACTAATTATAACGAGTTTATTTGGTTAAACTTCAATTTGTCAAAGGGTCATACTCCTGATAAGGGAGATGTGGGTTCATGTCTGGAATGTTAACGAAGTGAAGTCGAAGAAATTGACTCTTGAGAAATTTATCTGTAGTCTCTTCTTCAAATTAAAATTATTTGATGGGCATTTATGCCTGTATTAAGTTTAATACACTTTCGTGTGCTCTTAGTGTTCCACCACCCCCTAATTCTCTTTGGTCCAGATGTAAAAGCATGTGTGCAAAAAAATTTGGATTGGCAATTAGTAAATTTAACATCAGGGCAGGGGTATTTGCCGCTGGTGATGTTCAAGATAAGGTATATCGCCTGGCAGTAGTGTTCCTGCAAAGTTGCAGCAAAGTTCCTGAAATAAAAACTTTTTTGAAAAACGAACCGTAGTAGTAGGTAATTTTTCAAATGTTGATCCGCTTGTTGAAGAGTATGTGGCGAAGGCAATGAAAAGATTACATGAAAATGTATCATAACTGGAAAGATTTTGACAAGAGAAATTAACTGTATAGGAAAGTTTGAGGATCTGATAATATTTATAATAATAAAGTTCATCAGAACATATACGAGAAAAGAAGAGAGCAACTTCTTGTATTGACAATGATGGAGAATTCCTGAAAATATTGTAATAATAATAATGCATTGTTGGAATGAATAATAGAGGATCTATTCAAGAAGAAAAGATGATTTGTTGTTCTCTTTAAAAATTAATCGACATTCTTCACGGTTCTCGTACTCTTCAACTGTTCAATACTCAATACAGTTCTCTCTAGCATATCTTATCGATAAATCACTTTCCACGAAGTTGAATTGAACATTATTTATAAGAAACTGTTGATTCATGATGAATATAGAACTAGAGCCAGTGATTTCGTCATACACTTTTATCCATCCTAAAGCTGACAATAATTGAACTGCAAACGATTCATTTTCGTCCGTTAATTTTTCACTGACGGAAGAAGAATGTAGTAATTAAAAAAAGTATGATACTATATTACTTGTACGTGTCAAAGAAGTTTATTGAATACAGCTCATTGAGTGACAACATTTTAATACAGTGCGCTTAAAACTAATCAAATCGGTTCATTATAGCTTTAGATTGGATTAATATTGATTGGATTTAATAGTAATCTAAGAGGATTCATTTGAAATGATTATAGATGTTCTTTGCTCTTTGCTTACCATATTATGCAAAAATGATATGCCATGTACGTACGCTGGCAGGCAGACAGGAGTTTAACTGGTAGTCGATCCTGCGCCGTAATTCACTGCTGAAACCGGTATCTTGCAAGCCTCAACTGACCCATCACCTTTCCAGTCTACTCACTACCTCTCATTTCTTTCTCTCATCAAATGAAGAATCCATTCTATTCTTCTCTCTCTTCACTTTTGAATGCTGCACTTCAGAGAGATATTATTTGTGAAAGCTCCAGATAATGAAAATCAAATAAAAAAAATATGAGGCCCGTATTAGTATGCAGATAGTTGGTTTAAACGGAGAAATGTCAGCTGTTCGTTTAAACCCCGAATGAAACACATTATGATGAATGCATCCATGTAAAGGTGGATTATCTCTCACTTTTACCTGTAAAGATGGTTCAGCGTTGAATGTAGTGTTAGCATATATGACCTTTTGTAAACTATTATTGTATTTTTTTTTCTATTCATCCTTCAAACTGATTTTCAAAACTACTTGTATCAAAGATTTTCAATCAATCAATCAAATTGACACTTTTGTTTATACCTAATCAACATAGACCCAGTTGCACGAACGTCTATTAAATATAACCGTTATTAACCTCTGATTAAGGACGCCTCCCTCATTGGTTCTCTTGGCATTGGATTTGTTAAATAACGTCATCAGACCACAGTTGCATTCAATGGACACACGTGCATCCTGAAGATAGTCATGTCCTTCCTACTATTAAAAAATGGCTTTAATCCAGTTGTTAAAAATAACATGACGCAAAGATGGAGTCTGAAATATTGTAAATGTTCATTTTCATATTCTCACCATTGAAAAAAAGTAAAATATACAGCCCAAAACTGTCCCTTTCCCAAATGTTGATATTATTCTCTTTCATCGTTCTAAATGACTTACAGTAGAACAGCGTGGCATTAGTTTTGTTCAAATGACCCATTAGAGATTAGAGATTGTGTATTGAAATAAATAAATTGAAATTGAAATAATTTGAATGATGAAACCGTGTTAATCACAGTGAAAATTAATAGACATACGTGCCACCGGGTGAGGATATTGTTAGCTCTGTATATTTTTTCTTGTTCTGTGTTGAGGTGTGTACAGACTTCAGCGCCACGAACACGCGCATTTCACTTTCCATCAGCTGATGCTAAGCTTATTAAATCTGTATTTGTACAGAAACGATAAGATACAGTTATAATAAGCATAGCAATAGCTGATGAAAAGTGAAATGCGCTTGTTTGTGGCGCTCAAATCTGTACGCAGCTTATACTACTATTTCAATTTTGAATGATCTACAGAGTGGCCCATAATTCAGTTGACGCTAGCAATTTTTAAGGTCAGGTGTTGTTCCAACCAAACCACAGGTGTTTAGGTTTGTTTACCACAGTTTAGTTTGATGCTATGTTTGATGGTTGCTCGTGATAGTGTGTTCGTTGTGCCGTGCTACCAATTTTTCCTTAAATCGGTTGGAATAGCATTTAACACCTATTAACCTAAGGATAGTTGTCGGCTCCAATGTAATAGATCCTTGATAAATTATGAATGGATCTATCGCCTATGAATGAGAAATCCAGTTTTCAGAGCAAATGAACTTATAATCTTCAGATGAATTTATACAAATACACAAAGAACTATATCTTATAAGCCTAATTTTTTAGAGTAACTACGAACTAAAATACTCATCTAGTTAACAGTTGAAAAACAGTGGCTATTGGCTTGAATACACAAATAGCAAATTATGAACAAAATAGAACACTATAAATTGTTTAAAACTCAATTTAAAACATTAATAAACGAAAATGATTCAGAGCAAAATTTTACAACAACACACGTAGCCAGCCATTTTTCTAGAGAACAAGAACAGGAAAAACCTAAGTTACAAGTCACAAAGCCAAAGCCTTGTTCGGTGTCGATTTTACAGACACGTCAACAAAAAAATTATAAATTATAAGTTTAGAATTCACATTCTACATCTGTTCTCAATAAAAATTTTATTTTGAAACTGTTATTTTAATTTTTTATATATATTCTCTATTTAAATAAACTATTTATCTATTAATTCTGCTAACCAAGCCTCGGTGACACCATGGAACAATGCAACAATCATTTACGATAAAAAAATTCTCCGTCGAAAAGTTTGTCCGTCTATTGATGACTCTGATATTTACTATAAAGTTTCATAGATCTCGAATTGAAGATTCAATTCCAATGTGAGAAAAAATGTAATATTACAGTTGTTATTCGATAAACAATGATATAAAGTTAACAACAGAACAGCGTGTCAACTGACTTATGGGCCACTCTGTAGGCCTATTTCACAATGTTCTTATAAACGAATTAAATGCATTTGGTAATAATTATTATTCTGTTGTATCGTTCAAAATGACTTGTGACTAAGCAATGTTTTTTGTTTGTGTGTGTTGCAGGTGAGGATGATGAGTGTGTTGTTGTGGTGAGGTGTTTGGTGTGAGTGGTAGTGGTGAGGTGAGGTGATTGTGCGTGTGTGTGTGATGCTGGCGATGGTGGCAGGCAGTCAGCAGCTGGACCACTCCCACCCCGCATGCCAGACGTGCAGTGTCAGCAATAACAATGAGGGCAACGGTGGCGGCCCCCCAATGCACTACTACGACTACTATCAGCCCTACCCGGCGCCCGGCCACGGCTCGCCTGTGCCCCATCCCCATCCGCAGGACATCTGTCAGCAGATATGCGCCATTCACCCCGACTACGGTAAGATCTCCACAGTCACATGATTATTATATCCTCTGAAATATAATAATATGTGAGGTTATTATCTTGATTAAATGATTTTTATACTAAACTAGCCGTCAGGCTCGCTCCGCCCCCTGGACCCCCGACTGCTTCGACCAAGGATAAGATCAGCAGGCTCGCTTCGCTCGCCTACATTTTTCATTTGAGCATTTTTATCATGTTAGAACAATCCAGTCGGGGGTCCAGACTAAACGTCTGGCTAAACGGATATGGCGAGCGGAGCGAGCCTGACGGCTAGTAATATAATATTCCCAGGATTGAAGTAGCAGTGCCCAATCAATTTTTCCGCGATAAATGCATTTAAATCTTCAACTTGGTGCCAACCTAACAAAGTCAACTCAACTTAATGCCAACCTGACAAAATTATTAATTTAGTTGCCAGTTAACAACTGTTTCGAAGAGGTACTCTATCTAGATTATAGTTCTATAGTAACATATGATATGGAAATTTCAATTATAATTAAGAGATTGGGAGAAGAAGAATATACATGCTAAAAGACGAACTTTAAACCCTTAAAAACAACCCTTAGAGTTAAAATATTGCCAAAAGATTTCTTAGTGCGCCTCTAAAGGGCCAACTGAACATACCTACCAAATTTGAACGATTTTGGTCCGGTAGATTTTTAGTTATGCGAGTGAGTGAGTGAGTGAGTGAGTGAGTGAGTGAGTGAGTCAGTCAGTGAGTGAGTGCCATTTCGCTTTTATATATATAGATAGAGAATAAATTACCGGTATAAAACTTGCCACAAGACCAACTACAATTATGATATTCCCCAACTGACACATGGGTCAGAGCAGTCAAAATTCATTTTACCTGGCTCGCATATTATATAGAAACTTGCCGAATTAAATAAGAGAGGCGGAGGTGTACAGACTACAGACTAGCCGTTTACCCAAGGGGTGTGGATAGGTGACTGGGAGGCAGCCGAAGCCCTGCTCTGCTCACGTTATCTTGCCCATGCAAAGCCATAACTAACAAAAGATACATCATATTAATTTTATTATTCTTCTTTATCAATTCATCACATTATAAAATACGGTATTGTAGGATGTGAACTCGCTTTATGGACTACTTGGTTTAAGCTAGTCAAATTCGGCAAATAACATTGAAATTCAGCACGGCAGGCCCCATCCCAGGAGAAATATACTATAGTTGGCCAAACGAAAATGGGTCCTTCAAGGTCGAAGCTTGCTCTTGACACCACCACCCGTCTCTACCAACACTGTTGCCACTTTGTACTAAGGAATATCATCTGGAATGTCTACAGATTCTTCCAAAAGATAGCCGAAAACCCCGATAGACTTGAATTGATCAATTTTCGAAAAGTTCAAGAGGTTACAGCTGAAGCATGTGGAGTTGGTGTTACAACTGTAAAGCGAATACGGAGACGTGTTGATGACTCGGATGAGGAAGTGAAATTTGATACGCGAATAAGGAGATAACGGGGGATGTTATTGTTCTAACTTCAAAGAATGACACAATAGAACTTTTGAACCTGACGTGCTCAAAAGAATTTGTGACAGGTAGCGACGGAAAAGAGGAAGAGGGAAGGTATGAGAAGGAAAGAGTGATGTTCAGGGTGTAGAAATATAGTCAATGTATATAGACTGGTCGAGTGAGGGGGGACAAGAGTGGCAACATTGCAGTGGCCTTGAGGGACCCATTTTCGCTTGGCCGACTATAGCGTTCAGCGTATACTTTCTGTTTGCTACTGCACAACATCCACATTACCTATTTTCCTAAAAATTATTAATAATTACATGGGGCCTTTCAAAATTTCAAACAACAAATGTGTGAGAACCACACAGCTTCAATATTGTTGGCTGATTCCAACAAACCAATTATGGAGAAATTCCCAATTCAAATTTATGTTGTACGAGCTTTTGGAAGTGATTGTGCTCGTTATCGCGCCTGCTAATATCTGTTCTCACGTTGGTACGCCATTCCTCACTCCAAGATCCACTAGCCTCATTATTTCCATACAGTGAATGAACTTTTGAATTATTATGAAATCCCTTTTAACTGGCTGCAAAACTTAGGTTAACCCAAACAATCAGGTTAACCGTTAACCGTACCAATACGCAAGGTTTAGTGGTAGAGAGTAATCCCAAGTCTTAATTCTACTAGTGAGGAAAATCTTATTTTCATTTTAACGCTGTCGTGAATACAATTGCAAATGAATCTTTGTATATTAGTGTATTTAGTTAGGTTTAAATAATCAAATACTATTAAAGATCTCTGACAGTAGAAAGTGAAATGAGTGAGTAGAATTAGAAAGTAGTGGTTAAGCTAAGCACTTTCTTATTCAATTCTAGATTACCGCAATTGAATGATTTTTAGTGAAAAATATCAAAACTTCAAGTTTCTATTGCCGAACCCCATAGCGTCATGTTTGCTGTTTCTTTGTCAAGTGAAACATGAAAAATTGGACTCATACAATCGCTAATCGATATTATTTGAAACTCAGTCACATCCATAATTGAAACTGTTATAATCTCAAATCACTCAAGTCACTTGAATTATTCTATGTTTCTTTTAGAACAAGAATATTTTGCAGTTATGTCGTTTTCAGAGCAGTGGTAATCTAGTTTCTCCTGTAATATTTTATCTATAATAATAATAATAATGTAAATTGCAATTTCTAACACCTGTAATACTTTGTATTTAAAGTAACTTAGCAGGCAGAGAACAGGTCACTCCGCCCATTATTATGGTATTTTCGGTTATCCTCTTTTGCAAAACTATATCATCAGTGGCCGTTCTAGATTATTCGTTTAGTCATAAATAGTAAGTTTTTGTAAATCAACTATATTAATTAGAAGAAGGCTCAAATCAATAGAATGTCAACAATAACATTGTCTCAAGACGTATCAATGTACAAATTGACAAGGTAATTACTATTTTCTTTGGAGTTGTTCAAATTAATATTGCTGTTTCCCATTTAGCATGAATCCTATTATATTAAGCGAGCAATTTCTGTATATATTTTTATATTTGGTTATTTATGTCCAACGGATCTCGAAAACGGCTCTAACGATTTTTACGAAATTTGGAACATAGTAGGTTTATGAAATGAAAATTCGATCGCATTAGGTCTCATCCCTGGGAAAACTCGCTGAACGACATTAAAAGGATAATTCATCCTTGGAAAAACAGCTGAGACTTTCGTCGTCTGTGGATAATAAAAAAGTACGTCTGTGGAAAATCAAAATATCTCATTCCCGATATTCATAAGCTGACGTATAGCCAGCTGTAAAATACAAACACGATAATTTCAATGAATTGTGTTCTGTTTATCAATAAATAAAAATAACGAGCGAAGCTCGGTGCCCCGATATTTAAATTTGAATTGTTGGAATGAATGTAGTTACATCACTGTCACTTTCTGATTCTTCTGAATTCTTCAATTTTGCATTCCATGTCATCTCTCTGTCTGGCAAAAAACGTGAGGGGCACTTTATGCGCTTCTCATGTTTTATTGAATGTTTTGAAGGGGAGCTAGAATGGATATTGAATTTCGTGGAGCTATTTTCATGGTAACTACTCTAGAGTATTTGTCTATTATCAACTGCGCATAAATGACAGTTCTCAACTTGGAGGAAGTTTTCACTGCAGTAAAATAGAATTGGTACTTTTTTCCAATCCTAATTTCATGAGAGGGTTATATTTAAGGTGACCAGACGTCCCGTTTTAAACGGTACAGTCCCGTTTCCTGGAGGCTTGTCCCGTTGTCCCCAATAAACCTCTCAGGACACTTATTTGTCCCGTTTTAGCATTTTAGAGTTATTTTTGCTCTTGCATGTTTTATATTTCAAATACTAAATTCTAATATCTACCTCAAACTTCGAAGTTTTCTTTAGATTTTTAATTAAGAATATCTTTTCAAGCCACATATCACATTGAAACAAGCTGGAAGAAAGAGTGGAATGGAGTAGAAGTTGACAAACCTGACATTTTTAATATTCATTCATGAGAAAAGTATTGAGATATGAGTAGATATCAATTAAAGTTCAAGTGAATGACTGACTATAAGTCTTATGTGGTAAAAAGCTATAGTGTTTCTGAAACAAACCGATAAAATTGGTGAGGTGTTTCCTTGCATCATAATAAAGAAAAATTGTCTAGTAAATAGGGGTCCTAAAATGCTTTATTACTGAGATAAGGAGGATTTCAATTTTTTTTTCAAATTATCATCATTATAATTTTGTAGCTACCTCATCGAAGTTATCACCATACAAGCCCCAACACACCCCCCCCATGATTGTTGGCTGTCCCGTTATCAGTACCTCGAAATCTGGTCACCTTAGCTTATATTGAATATGTTATAGTCTGTGGTTTTTTGACAATTTCTTAGTCTTTTTCATTCAATATGAATAATTACCACAATATCAACTTCTCAACTACACAGTTATAATGGAATCCAAAAGTTATATTGGATAGTTATAGAATGTAGTGAAGAACAAATTCTAAGAAATGATTATTCGTTCACCTAGTTATAGTTAACTTCTTTCATTACCTAATTGTTACTAAATTTTATTAAATTCAACGCTCTTCTATAAAATATGACATGAATCTATTTTTCACCAAATGCGTTGTCAAAATTTCCAAGAGCATGTTTTATTCGCTGTAGTCGCTTTTTAGTTGCAATTATAGAAAACTACTTATTCTAATTGTTCAACTACTGTGTCTAGATTTCAATTTTTTTGAAAAATTCATCCACTCAAACTAAATAGTATCGCCATTTTTCTCATGTGACATGTTTCCGTGTAAGGTAGTCGGGTGTTGGAGTTCTACTGTATAACCTCTTATCTACCCACACTTTATCACATGTGAAAATTTTTAGTTGTATCATTATTTGAATAAAAAACTAGTAAATGATGGTCGAATTCACCTTTGTTTATTCTATCAAATTATTTAATAATCGGGACGGTGAGAAGTTGTTGATACTTCACAACTCTACTCTACACACATTTTGTAGCTTGTAGCGTTCATTCCTGTTGTACATGCGCGAGCTCTCATTTTTTGCTATATCGTTTTAAGCAGACCAATCACAATCCAATTCGTTGTCCAAAGTATTGGTCCACTGGTAGGACTCTAGTAGGATTGTCTCTCCACTCACGATCCGACTTACTCTCCTACTCGTTCTCCAATTTCTGTCTAGTAGGATTTTCTCTCCACTCACGATCCGACTTACTCTCCTACTCGTTCTTCAATTTCAGTCTAGTCAATGGAAAACAAACGTTAGTCGGATGTCGGACCTTCTTGTTGGACATTTAGTTGATCCAACTCGTCCGACCAGACTCACAACATCCAACCAGACTTCCAACAACCCCATTCACCGTCTAATGTCGTATACAACATTGAATGTTAGACGATAAGCTGGACAACGAATCACGGCGCGTCTGCCGTGATTTTGCTGGAGAGTTCATGACGTCATAGAACGTCACGCTGTGGAGCAAAGCCTTGCGAACGTCTAACCACTGCGAAGGTTTCTCATCTATATAGTTTAGAAAATGTTGTTTTGCAATCATCTAATTGTTATTAAACTTCTATGAAATGGATTCTGATGACTCAAAAGGAGATGATATTAGATAAAAGAGATGATTTTCTATTCAGATTTTTTACACTGAGATAATCAAGGTAAAGATATTGGATATAAATTCTTGAAATTTGCGGTTATGCTTCAAGAAAATTGACTGTCCCAGATATTTATAGCCCTATGTATCAATGATACTGTGTCGGCCATTAGAAATAGTTATTTGTATATCTAGAGTGAAAAGTACTGTTTTTTCCCCCTGAGGGAAAAGTTTGAGGCCCGAGGCGATGCCGAGACACAACATTTTTCCTCCACCTACATTTTTATAAAAACTTCAAATAAAATCATTTTTTTAAATGTACGTGACCAAACAATGTTTTACAACATAATCTAAAAAGTAAACAGAAACAGCTGGCTTGTAATCACAGTTCTCCGCCGACAGCGCTATTTGTCGGCAAAAGTTGTAACAACAATGGCCGCCCAACTACAGCTATGATGAAGTTCCCGTTTCAAATTTGATTAGTTAATGAGGAATACTCGTTGGCTGGTATTTTGAATAACATGGAATGAAAAAATTTACATTTTTTTAGTATAGTGATATGAAGTTTGTAATAATTTTAGCATACAAACATAAATTTCATATATTGATCAAATGTCTGGTTGAGGTATTGAATTTAGTTGGTTCAATGACTACTCTATATGCTTCCTCATCTGAACTTAGACCTTCTAACCTATTACAATGTAAGTTTTTAAAATAGAGATGCTTCCCATGTTATTTAAATGGAGTCACTTTTCCTCTCTAGGGAGTTTTTCTGTTTTTTAGTACCGAGAGCGAAAAATTGACACTTTATGTTTCAGGGAGTAAAGTAAGTACTTTAGACAGTAGGTGGAGGAAAAATTTATCACTTCTTAGTGCTCATAAATTTATAATCTTCAAATTATCAGCATGAAAGAAAAGGATTTAGGTACTGTATAAAATGAATTGAGTATAATTGAATGATTAATTTTTTAAACCTTGTTAGTGCAAGAGGAAAATAGATATATACAATATTTGACATTCCCAAACTCAATCAAGATTCAAATCAATCAATCAAAGGAACCAAGTTTTAGGCAACGCAGTTTCAAAGATTGTGAGTAAACAAATCATTTGATATATTGGCCAAGTAATCTCACATTTGCACAATGATTGTCAATGGGCCGATTTAATTAATTTCTGATAGGGAAGGTAGAATATCAACATTGCTTCGTTCCAAGATCTCTTGCTTCGTTTCTGTTATATTGCAATAGGTAGGTAATGCTACAGCGCATTTCATAAGCAGGCTGACAGAACTCAAATCGATAAATAACAAGCAACTGACTATCGATAAGATATGGTGCCAGCCAGTTATCATTTGTCTCATGCAGCTTTAATATAATAAAGATTTTCCTTCAATTCTATTATGCTATTATTATAAGTGTGAATGTTTTTGTAGAATTATATTTTTAGAAATCATTGTACCTCTCTCGGAAAGGTGATATTTGAATTTCTCCTCTGGTTCCATAATTTTATTCAGTTTGTGGAAATTCTTGTTTATATATCTCACTCAATTGAGGGTGCTTACCTCTCACCTCTATAATATTATTTTGAAAAGAGTTATCGGCCTTACCTTCCTCGCCTACTCATCCCTCCCAGCAACTACCAGTTGACTGAGCTGGGGACTCCACTCTAGACTCTCTTGTCGGTATCGGGTGAAGTGTGCGGTCGTCTCGCTAAAAAATTTCGAAACTTGGCTGTGATAAATTATTGTGATTATGAACTAAATGTGAAATATTTGATTGTACGTGTGTGTGAAAAGACAGATGCTCTACTGACAGGAGTATATCCGTGGACAAATCGGTAAGTCCGTTCCTTTATATCAAAATTAGACACAAAAGGACCCTTGGGTGGAGTCAATTTTCACAGTAACCATTTGTATAAGAAGATGTATAAAAATCACAAAGTAAGAACAGTAGTCCGTCCGTACATTCAAATCTTTTCCAAAGATTTCCCAAAGATTTGAATGACTCATGTATTAATATTCCAAGTATGCACTAACTGCATGCAGTTTGACATTTAAATATTATTCTTCCATAATTATTATGTAATGAACAGTGCACTAAATTTTCGCCAAATATTGGGAGGAATAATTATATTGTCAAATTCTTCACGCTTTTGACATTCCCAAATAATAAAAGTCATCAGTTGTCTACTCTATCTATCTCAAAAGAATTATGAATTGGTGATCTCCAATTATTAATTATTGTCCTTTATTTGATTTATATAATTTATGAAAGACTTGCAAACTCATTTCAATCACTGTTACTGATAATTACGCTGGAACAACGGTTAGCGGACCAACATGGGTTCGTTTGTGTTTTGAAAAGTTTGTGTTAATTGGGTTAAAATGTAGAAAATAAACTCTCAGTTCACGTGACGTGTTCTATTTTTCTCTCGGCACTTACATCTACAGCACCTTTTACGTATCCAAGTTATTTTTTTGAATATGAGTTCTTTGCACTGTAAGTGGTAACATTCATATAATCAATTTTTCTGTTTTGAACTAGTATTCAACGCTATATTTTCATGTTAACAGTTTCCTCCCCCCTCCACTTCCCGGGATAATGTTCCTCTTAAATTTGATTGCTCTTTTCCTTTTCAATACTGAAGTTCAAGATTGAGTTATCATAACAATAATTTGATCCAGCAGTTTCAAAATTTCAACTTGAAGGTCTGTTCATTTTTTTTTCAATAGGAGTAAGTTTTATTACATATATACATTATTCATATAAATATCATTAATAGTGAAGTGAATAACGTTGAAATTATATTCAATCATCAGACATAATATACACTCTCATTCACTAAATTCATAATCGGGTTCACTATGTCCTCGAAACGTCAATATACTTCAGAATCCATTTTATATATCTCACTCAATTGAGGGTGCTTACCTCTCACCTCTATAATATTATTTTGAAAAGAGTTATCGGCCTTACCTTCCTCGCCTACTCATCCCTCCCAGCAACTACCAGTTGACTGAGCTGGGGACTCCACTCTAGACTCTCTTGTCGGTATCGGGTGAAGTGTGCGGTCGTCTCGCTAAAAAATTTCGAAACTTGGCTGTGATAAATTATTGTGATTATGAACTAAATGTGAAATATTTGATTGTACGTGTGTGTGAAAAGACAGATGCTCTACTGACAGGAGTATATCCGTGGACAAATCGGTAAGTCCGTTCCTTTATATCAAAATTAGACACAAAAGGACCCTTGGGTGGAGTCAATTTTCACAGTAACCATTTGTATAAGAAGATGTATAAAAATCACAAAGTAAGAACAGTAGTCCGTCCGTACATTCAAATCTTTTCCAAAGATTTCCCAAAGATTTGAATGACTCATGTATTAATATTCCAAGTAGCCTATGCACTAACTGCATGCAGTTTGACATTTAAATATTATTCTTCCATAATTATTATGTAATGAACAGTGCACTAAATTTTCGCCAAATATTGGGAGGAATAATTATATTGTCAAATTCTTCACGCTTTTGACATTCCCAAATAATAAAAGTCATCAGTTGTCTACTCTATCTATCTCAAAAGAATTATGAATTGGTGATCTCCAATTATTAATTATTGTCCTTTATTTGATTTATATAATTTATGAAAGACTTGCAAACTCATTTCAATCACTGTTACTGATAATTACGCTGGAACAACGGTTAGCGGACCAACATGGGTTCGTTTGTGTTTTGAAAAGTTTGTGTTAATTGGGTTAAAATGTAGAAAATAAACTCTCAGTTCACGTGACGTGTTCTATTTCTCTCGGCACTTACATCTACAGCACCTTTTACGTATCCAAGTTATTTTTTTGAATATGAGTTCTTTGCACTGTAAGTGGTAACATTCATATAATCAATTTTTCTGTTTTGAACTAGTATTCAACGCTATATTTTCATGTTAACAGTTTCCTCCCCCCTCCACTTCCCGGGATAATGTTCCTCTTAAATTTGATTGCTCTTTTCCTTTTCAATACGGAAGTTCAAGATTGAGTTATCATAACAATAATTTGATCCAGCAGTTTCAAAATTTCAACTTGAAGGTCTGTTCATTTTTTTTCAATAGGAGTAAGTTTTATTACATATATACATTATTCATATAAATATCATTAATAGTGAAGTGAATAACGTTGAAATTATATTCAATCATCAGACATAATATACACTCTAATTCACTAAATTCATAATCGGGTTCACTATGTCCTCGAAACGTCAATATACTTCAGAATCCATTTTATTTATCTTTGGCTCTCCTTGATTCAACCCATGCTGCTATAGCAATAGTTACAGCAAAATGCAGCAAATGCTTAGCTACTTTAAAATAATGTATAATTAATCAATAATGATTAATTGCTATTGCATTATTATCGACATCACCATTGAAGCATTAAATATCAGAACAATGATCGAGAAGTACAGTATTCTGAGTAAATGCGAAAACTCCACACAGCAATGACTGTTCTAAATCTTCTGTTATCTCGCTATGCGGCACAAGTTTAAAGCTGGAATTCAATCCAGATTACCGTAATGGGAGTGTATACGAGTGCCAGCGATCCAACGAGAAAGCATAAAATATACATAAATAAGTCGATTGGAGGGTGGACATGGATCTGTAGAGTGTCAGTGCAGTGGGTTTGTTTGTCTGCTTATATTAGTGTTTTCAAAGGCCTGCCTGGTCCGATCCGATCGCCGCCAGCCTGAAGTGTGCCGTGAGAAAGTGGCTTGGCCGCTCGTTCCCATTTCTCCGCATCCAATTCTTCCTACTCCACACACACTCACTCACAAGCTGTAGCACGGCCGCAATCATCAGTGAATGTGTGTGTGTGTGTGTGTGTGTGTGTGTGTGTGTGTGTGTGTGTGTGTGGTGTGTGTGTGTGTGTGTGTGTGTGACTATGAGACTGAGAGTGGGATGTGGATGTGGCGGACATCGGACTCGAACAACATGGGAAATCCCCCAATACAGTTTTTACAGGCCTCAGTAGATGGTTTTTCTTCACCTCCAATTGTCTGCAGCTGTTATTCAGGATGAGTGGATGTTACCACATATAGCGTCTCTTGTAACGATTTTTTCTCGTAGAATGATGAGAATATATCATCGTTATGAGAAACATCATACAAAATGATGAAATTGTAAGCTAATTATCGAAATCTTTACAACTTTCTAATAAGGATTGAACAATTATTATTGATTTTATCACAATGAATTAGTAGGAAATGAGGTGCTGTTAGTTTTTACTTTATTTGTATTAAGTATTTAAATATTATTACTTGTGATTTTTTTTTTGTCCACTTGACTTGCTTATCGTGACTACTTTATCATTATTTATTTATATTTCAAAAAGATGGTACTCTGATGAATTTTTATATTCTATAAAATGAAAGTTGTTGTTATTTAGTATTTTGAAGCTGTAAACCATGATAAACTCGATACTCATCCATCTATCCTTCCACAAACTATTCCAATTTGAACAAGAGCTATTAGGATTTCTGTATTCCATGCAGGTATAATCCTTGTAACTACATAAAACGTATGCCTTGTTCGTTAATCATAGATCTCTTGAGCCCTGAACCCACATATTCAATGTATATACTACTTCGCCTACTAATTAATTGGGGCCTGTTTTACTCAGCCCTGTTCTGTACATCGAAGTTTAAATTGAATTTTCCTGACAGGAGATTGGCAAACTTTCTCAAAGTTGATGCATTGTGTTTTCCACTGATAGACTTCTACTTGGATCGCCATTATTAATGAATTCTTGTCAGTTTTGACTGAAGTTGGAAAACAGATTGAAATTTCGAAGATTTTCCCCAAACTATTTCAACCAGGGCAATTGATATGTGCATTTTCATTTTCTATTTCTTTCACAGCCAATTTTAATGTAACTCTGTGCTAATAAATATCAGGTTGAACATAATGAATTCAATTTTTTTTTCTAAAACTCATGGATGCCCTGTTAAATTTTGTTTATTTGTCTGATATTTGTTAAACGATTGAAGAATGTGAAAAATTAATCTAACCGTTTTACTATTAGCTTACTGAATTGTGTATTAACTTTTTGGGATAGTAAAACCAGCGACCACATAATACAAATTTGTATTTGAGTAAAACTAGAACGCTTCATATCTGTGTCACGTTTTTCACAAAAAGGACGCAGAAATTTTGACGCAACGCTTTGAATCATCAGGTGAGTCATCCAACAGTTGATAAGAACATGTTACAATGTGAATCATGAATGTCTTTCTTACACGTAAGACAATTGAATTAATATTCATGCAAATACAGCAAATAATTTGAATTCTTCCGCAGATAGTCAACGAATTAGGAATTGACTGTCGATGATTGAGTCGAGGTCTGACCTCAGCATTCTTCAAATGCAAATTCTGTTCAAGTCTGTTGGCATAATGTCAAATCCGGTAATGCCAGTGTCTCGCACTGACTGACTCTTTTGTCTTGTCCATGGTGCTACCGGCTCTCCTTAACTTGTTTATAATGTACTTGCACATTATAAAACATCCCTTTACCTCTTTTTATAATGTACTTGCACATTATAAAACATCCCTTTACCTCTTTTTATAATGTACTTGCACATTATAAAACATCCCTTTACCTCTTTTTATAATTTACTTGCACATTATAAAACATCCCTTTACCTCTTTTTATAATGTACTTGCACATTATAAAACATCCCTTTACCTCTTTTTATAATGTACTTGCACATTATAAAACATCCCTTTACCTCTTTTTATAATGTACTTGCACATTAAAAACATCCCTTTACCTCTTTTTATAATGTCTTGCACATTATAAAACATCCCTTTACCTCTTTTTATAATGTACTTGCACATTATAAAACATCCCTTTACCTCTTTTTATAATTTACTTGCACATTATAAAACATCCCTTTACCTCTTTTTATAATGTACTTGCACATTATAAAACATCCCTTTACCTCTTTTTATAATGTACTTGCACATTATAAAACATCCCTTTACCTCTTTTTAAATGTACTTGCACATTATAAAACATCCCTTTACCTCTTTTTATAATGTACTTGCACATTATAAAACATCCCTTCACCTCTTTTTATAATGTACTTGCACATTATAAAACATCCCTTTACCTCTTTTTATAATGTACTTGCACATTATAAAACATCCCTTTACCTCTTTTTATAATGTACTTGCACATTATAAAACATCCCTTTACCTCTTTTTTAATGTACTTGCACATTATAAAACATCCCTTTACCTCTTTTTATAATGTACTTGCACATTATAAAACATCCCTTCACCTCTTTTTATAATGTACTGCACATTATAAAACATCCCTTTACCTCTTTTTATAATGTACTTGCACATTATAAAACATCCCTTTACCTCTTTTTATAATGTACTTGCACATTATAAAACATCCCTTTACCTCTTTTTATAATGTACTTGCACATTATAAAACATCCCTTCACCTCTTTTTATAATGTACTTGCACATTATAAAACATCCCTTTACCTCTTTTTATAATGTACTTGCACATTATAAAACATCCCTTTACCTCTTTTTATAATGTACTTGCACATTATAAAAAATCCCAGTAGGCTTACTACCGTACTCGTACTGTGCTACTAGTTATAATATTATTGTAGGGCTCACTAATACATAGATTGCAACAGTAGATATAAGCATACAGAAAAGATAGCATCGGACTTTGCTATAGTTTCTCTATGATGTAAGCAAACTGATTGCAATACATAAAATAAGTGATTTAATAGTTGAGAAGTAAAATTAAATCACTACATGTATATATCAATATCAATATTTTGTTTTCATGTCGGAAAATATACGATGAAGAGATAACTTCTCACTGTGTATAGTTGTTATGGATAGTCATAACCAGGACATATTCAGGTTACAGGAATATTAGTTTGAACAGAATATTACAGGATAGATATTGTTATGAATCGATCGGTGGAAAAGATTAATCAATGATTTGAACTTGACATTTAGATAAGGAATGTAAACCTATCTTGTAGACCTATTTGATTAATATCAATTGACTAATGCTGTTTATAATATAGGGAGCTTTCACAAGCAGAAATAGACCGAAATTGGAAAAACACCCATTAATACATTATGGTAAGTTGATCATAATTTACTAGTCTGCAATAACAAAATGTTTGGATACTGATTTTGTCACGATCGTATTGGAAAGCAGCCTGTCATCAATAAATAATCAAACCTAAAATCTTTGTTATTGCTCTGCCACCTTGGACCTGTAAATGTGTATTCTTTGTAGTGGAATTTTCCGCTTTCAAGTGACAGAAGAAGGTTCTAACAGACTTTCGTATGCGCGTACAGTAATATTTTAATTCCCATTTACAAGGTTATAGTGTATGATTCATTGGTAAATTTATTGTTATGATTTGTTTTAAAATGAAGCTGAATGCACAGTGAATTTAAATCCAAATTAGTAAGTACTATATCACTGAATGGTTCTGTTTGTGTGTCCACCAGACCTACCAGGACAGATTCTTGATAGATGATTATAATGAATGACTCGCTAATAATTGGATTGGATTAGTTTTATTTAGATAAGTTTGAATCACTTCTTTATTTTGAGCGATCCAGAAGTTGCAAGTCTATTCCAGTGAGTATAGAATGTATGGAATTACATGGAATTATGTACATTCTATACTCACTGGTGTATTCAGATTGCAACAAATGCATCATGGCTCATGAATAATAATTAATTGGTTGGAATGGTTATACATATTTTCCGCCACAGTACACAGAAAACACCTTCTCTACTGTGTTTGAAGGCTAGAAAGTTGTTGTTTACATAAGAATTTTACCATTCAGACGAATTTTACCAAAACTTCCTGAAAATTAACCGGAATGTGAGAGTTCCTTCAGGGTAACATTATTCCATTACTGGAGGGCTCTGTCTGCTGTAGTCTATGTTAGTTCGCTAAACTTTTCACTTTCGAAAATACAATTTGTATAGAGTATTGTCATCTTTTGAAGCTTAGCCAGAACATGTGAGTCGAAGGATCTTGAACGCACTACCAGTGAAAATTCTCGACAACTCAAGTAGCAGAACATTCAAGAGACTACTAAGGAATATTGACTACACGAGAGATGTTTTTACCGTTTGATGGAGTTTTTTTCATATGAAGTGTGAGAACTTTGAGTTGAACCAAGTGAAATTTGATTCAAGATGATGTCATCTTTATTTTTGGCTTCCAATACTCACGGACATCTGATTACTTTTAACTGATTGTAACTGACAAATGCGAAACATTGAATGTAATGTACGCATGCATGAATAAATATTAATAATAATAATATTATCATTATTATCTTCTGATACACTTTTGTAGTGACCGTTTTTGTAGTGACCGTTTTTGTAGTTACCGTTTATCATGGTCGGTTGTATTTTGATTTTTTATCCCATGAAAATACTAGACTACACAGTCTTGGAAAGGTAAATCGAATATCTTGGAAGGCTCCCAAGAAGAAATCATACCCAAAATTCGATTACAACTTATAACAACAACAATTAATCAAATAATTTGAAGTTTTTTATGTCAGTATTTTTGAAGGAGTGTTTTTCGTTGCAATATGTAATTGGGGGACCTAGCATGCTAACAGTAACAGTATAAGGAAGCTTGCCCTCGCCCACTGGCTTGCCTCATGGCCATGTTGCATGCAAGTTCACTGACCAGAGCCAGACGTGTGGTATAGCATAGGCACAGGACTGCTTGAATTAGCACTGCCCACTGCGGATCAAGGTAAATAACAGTATCCATTGTTTGTCGAATTCATCACGCTGATCGTGTGACGAATGTGATCGTTTCGTAGTGCGCCGGCCGTTTTATAATTCACGCCCGCGTTTTTTACGCGCGATCTTTTCAGCGCTTTTCGAAAGCCAGCAACACTATCATTATTCACAACTGCAGCGGCGACCGGCGACTACGTGTCAGACACTCGACACAATCGACTTTTCGCAATTTATGAAGGTTGTCTGGCAAGGCGAATTGTCGGCTGTCAACAGAACTTGACCCAATCCAATGCATTGGGCAATATCCATCAACACTTTTTGAATGATTAGCCTGCTCAGTATTCGATAATGGTTGACTGTTGCCCATAGATCAAGGTCGGTCAAAGCCCACTCCAGTTGAATCAGCTTTTCCATGTCTCTGTTGATTTTGTGCTAATTTGCCAAAAGTTAAAGAAATGGTTTGTTGTGATGGGTTCTGTGAATTTATTAATACGACGAGACAGTTTTACAAGGTTTCTAGACGAAAAAAATGTTGAGAATCCAATGGTTAATGGATTAAATCTAGTCCAATCTAGAGCTGCATCCAGAGAGATGAGAAAAATACTTTTACTTTTCTATGTGTACCACTTCTGTTTTATACAGGTGAAATCTGTAGTAGGATTTTTAGTAGTAGGTTTGAAACTGAAGTACAGTGCACATAGAAATCAAACAATAATTAACCTCAATTACTTTCCAATAATTAATATAGGAAATTATTTAAAAAAAAATCAAAAACAATTTCAGCGGAGAGTTCTTACCCAGATTATAATGGTAAAGTAGGTTATTTTGTCAGTGAATTTTATCACTTCTATCAACCCAATACTTCTTTGAATCCACAGTGTTCCTCAACTTCTTCCTCCTCAAGTTCCAATATTTTCTTTCAAGTTTGGAGAGAATGAAATACTGTAGTTTGAAAATAGCAGGAAATAATCTGTTATATGTAAAACATTTACTGATTGTAATCTATTGTAATCATCTATAATGTTTTCTTAGAAACCACATTGTTCCTGAAGTTCCAATATTCTCTTTCACGTTTGGAGAAACATAATCTCCATATGGCAGAAGATTGAAGAAAATCGACTAAAACGGAAAGATAATTTTGAAAGGATGGAAAGCGACAGGATTCCTAGGGCAGTCATGTCGTATAACCCGGTTGGGAGGAGAAGTGCGGGCAGACCCCCTAAAGATGGATGTGATTGGCAGTTTGAAGTCGGAACAGGCAAATATCCTAATCCTTGCAGGAAGACGACGACGAAATTTGGAGAGAATGAAGTACTGTAGTTTGAAAATAGCAGGAAATAATCTGTGATATATAAAACATTCACTGATTATAATCTATAATGTGTATATTCAATTTTAACGTTCATCTTGTTCATTAGACAGCATATTATCTGTCAATTTATCATAAAAAACAATTGATGAATTATTCATATAATTTGCATTAAATGAATATCTATATTCATAAATATATTAGCAAAGCTATAGATATTGTCTTCATAAACTGATTGGAGACTGTAGCCATATGGGTGTGAATATTTTCACGGCTATGCTAAGGACATTATCATGGGATTCCATGAACAGTTCAAACTATGTCAGTGTGTCACAACAAAAGGTTTGTACATATTTGCTGTTTAATGCTTATCGACTAGTTGAAGTGGTTTAGTACACTATTTGAAAGAAAGAACGGTAAATATTGGCCTCTTGAACCGTTAGTCTGTGTCCAGCTCCACCCAAACAATCCACTTGAACAGGGTTAACAGATTGTCACTGATTTTTGTTGGCAGAATTTCGTGTTACAGCTCTTTTCCTTGTTCTCAAGCGTATGTGTATAAAACTCAGCATTTGAAATGCAGTGATAATTTGTCTTGTCCTCTTTACAGTGCAATTCAAAGACTTGAGTGGCAATCTTGCTTTGTAATAGAAATTCCATGTTGAAAACCTTTCCGGACTTTTTAATTTTGTCTGTTTGTTTGTGAGCTCTCCGTTGAAAACTGTTGCTCATTGTGATTGCTATACGAATTACTGTTATCGTGAAGTGGCATGCCCTGATAACCCACGTCTTCTAACCGTTCTTTGTCGACAAACTATTTTAATTGGCTTCTTCAACTGAGCGCACATTGCTTGTTTCGTGTCTGAAGCGATGACCATTGAATTAGTGTATCCATGAACTGAAAATATTATACCTTCTGTACGTTTATTTTACAGTTATAATCTACTTTAAATTCTTCGATGGAATATTTTCTACACATGTTCGGTATAATTACAAAGCAATCTTCATAATATGTTCAGAACTGGGTTAGTTCAAATGTGAGATGCTTTAAGGTGAAAGTGTTAGCAAGGCATCGCTGGAAAAAATTCAATAGCCGAATTTAAATAGCATTGAATGTGATACAACTTCTCATGTGAGCTGCTCTCAAAATACTTCATGTTTTGTACGTACCTCAAGTACATGGGGCTTCTGGTTCCCAGGCTTTGGGATTACCAAAAAAGTACGAAAAAGTTGAAAACAAAAAAGTTCATATTTTTGGGTTTGCCATGTAACCCACGGGGTAATCATTGTATGTTGAAAGTGAACCAATATGCTTTTCTTTTAATTCAAGTCAGATTTGATATTATGCCTTTGTCAAGAACATACACAAAACAATGAAAACAAAAAGGAACAGAATAAACAAGGATGGAATCTATGTATAAGCACGGATTATAACAAAGTGTTCCTTCTTCTGTAGTATAAGTTCCCACTGGTCAAAATATACGATATACAATAATTGAAAGCTGCAACTTACACAAGCCTTTTTATTATTCATGGAGAGTTAATTAACTGCTTTAAAAATGGATTGAAGAATCATTATTACAAATGTTTATGCGGTAGGTCGTGAATGGCTAATATCTTCTTCCACTAATATATTTTTCCGTATAACTAATTTTGAAAAGAACATGTGTCATTGAACTTCTTAATCGACTTCGTCTTTGTGTTCCCATCTTCTAATATACCGAGCTAAAATAAAATTAATGGAACAAAACAAGTTGTGAATCACATGACATTAACTGAATGAAATGTAAGGGATGGTTGGGGGAAGCAGGCAATTTGAAGGCTGATTGGAATCCATTGTATTTGTTGAGACGATGCAGGTGAGACGAGTCCGCGGGCAGAATGGCAAATTAATAGCGACACAATAGAGTGGCAAATACTTGGCATCCTCAGTAGCTGCTATCCATGACTGGTGGAAATGGATGAATCATGGCAGCTGGTGATGGAGAAGGAATCAAGAAGGCATGGATTGTACGGCTACAAAGAATCTTTGATCTCGGTTCGGCCGTGCAGGCCAATCACAATCATTGCATCGTCCCACCATCGTCTCTTGATGAAAAGAACTAATCAGACTCAGTCTGTTGTCGAATAAGTAACGCTTTTCAGCATGGCTCCTTCATGTCTGGCCGTCAATCTGTCAACTAATCTACACTTTGCAAAACTAGTCTACTTCGATTTTAACTACAGTTGCGACTTTACAGAATAGTACCAATGCCTTCTTTCTACAAGGATTCAGTTTAATATTGAAATGAATAACGTTTTCGTGAACCTGTTATTGATTTTGAATTGAAAAATTGAAGAAGATATTTCGAATTATTTAAAAATGTTTTGAAGATTGTTAAGATTTTAAAGGAATTGTTTGTAACGTTAATGTTATTGAAAATTATTTATTGTTCAAGCGAAATTAAAATGATTATTTTTAGAATTAAAAATAAAACATCTTGTTGAAATATTCAACTTATAAAAGTGTTGAGCTATTGGAATGGATTATCCTTTCCAGGTTATTTGAAATACTATTTATTATTTTAGTTAGGTTTATCCTTTCCAGGTTATTTGAAATGCTATTTATTATTTTAGTTTGGATTTTGCTTGGAAGAAACCCCCCTCCCTTTATTACTTATGGAAGTGAAAAAAGTTGAAAGGTAAATGATAGTGTTGACCTTCACCATGAATCTAGGCCACTAGAAAACTATTTTGGACTTGAAGCAACACTCTGTTCGATTTGTCTTTGCAGTTTTAATGTATTCCTTTTTCTGTCACTCCTAGATTGAATTCTTAATCCACTTCTATCTTTATCGAATTGATTTGTAAATCGATATTCATGAGCAACGATACGTACAACAAATCAGAAACGAATAATAAAAAATCGAAATTGCATGAACTTTCTTATTGTTAATGCAGGTGGATTATTCAATTATTAATACCAAGAAAAGCCTTCAAACTCGAGAACATCTATCGTCTATCCCGTAAAAGTTTTCAAGATTAAGATAAATATTCTGCTTTTTTTATTGTTTGGTGCAACGCAACTCTCTGTTTCTCATAACGAACTGTCAATTTGGTTGAATGCTTCTGATATGCATAATTACAAGTTTCCTTAATTTCCAAACGATAGTATCGCAGGATTAATACTACATTTCAATGAGTTCTAGCTTTCTCGTTTTTTAACGATATTATCGCAGGATTAATATTTAATTTCAATGACTTATGTGCTTTCTCCTGTCCACTGGGAATTCATTCTTTCTTATGATTAAGATAACAATTGAACGCTAACGTAATTGTTGAATAGGCCCATGTGAGATTATTAGCAAAAAATAAATGCTAGTTTTCAGAAAGTGAATGCGGATAGCTTCCAAAATTCAAATGTTTTGTGCATTGACATCATCTCGTAACGTGAAGTAGAGTAGAGAATCAATCATTTATGAAGATTTAACCATGGAATTAGCATACAGGTTGCTTTCTGTATACTTTTACTCACACCACACTGACTGTGCTCTGTGTAATTTCATGTATTCTTTATTTTTCAAGATAACTAACCTCAAGGAATGATCAGCCAGTTAGAAGTTTAGTTCTCTACATATTTTGAATATTGTCTTCTGACAACTCAACCCCATCTACTTGCACTGACACGTATCCATTCTATCTTATGCAGTACTTGAAACTCCCTCGTACTGGGTTACCAACATTCGCTTTCTGGCAGCTCCTCTCAATAAATTTATTCAGAAATCTTTCTTCAGAAATGATTTTTTTTTCTAGAATCGTCAATGTGATGATTTTGAAACAGAATTATTCTCTTCGTTTTTTGAGATACACAGTCAAGTGTTTCGTATCAACTTATATACAAATATGGTGATATTCATTAGTTTTTTGTCAAATAACAAATCACACAAACGTTTATTTGAAAGGAAACATGTTAATATTAGCTGCCTAAAAAACATGAATACTAATGTACATTAACTTGAGAAATTTGTGTTTCAAATAATCGAAACTCATTGATAAACTATTATCCTATACTCTGTGCTCTTCCACTCATACATTTTTTATCAAAACGTATTTATTCATTGATATACGATTATTATACCAGTACAGTACTTTAGTTAGCGTTGACATACTTATATCTGAAATTCATGAATTCAAAACGTTTTCCTCATCACTCGACATATTGTTGAAAATCACTTTAAAATTGATATTGTTATTGTGTATGCATTGTCGACTTTCAAGATATTGGATATTGTATTTTTGATGCTACTATTGGCTTGTCTGATAATACTTGTATCTCATTCAAATCCACATACTCATACAAATTTAAAAATACATTGATAATTCATACGAATGCAAAGTACATGGATAGAATAATGATATCACTTGAATTGTATATTGTGTTATTGAAGACACGAGTACCGATACATGTTTGTCTGATGTATTTCACTAATCAAATCCTTATAAATATACGATATGCCAAATAGTGCCTCAAGAGCCACTGATATTGTATTCGTGCATGGTTGGCAGTAGGACTTGTATCTAATTCAAACCCTTTTACTTATTTACAAGTGTAAAAGTGGACTACTTCAAGGGACTAATCATACTTTGATTGCGGGAACATCATCTCTCAAGTCTTCATATTCATTTACAAGAGCAAAAATACCTTGAGCTACTGATAGTGTATAATCTTATTATATTAAATCTGGAATCTTATTATATTAAAGCTGCAAATACAAAAAATTCACAGCCAATACGGCTGCTTGTCACGGAGAATAAATACATGATAACTGATAGGTATACTTGTTTTGTCATAATCATTTTGCAAAAGCAAATGTACCTTGAGCATTTTAATTGTGTATCTGCAGATGTATTTTATTTTTTGTGAATGAAGGTTTATTTGATTTGATATCAATACATGATTTGTCTGATCATAACTGTTTCCCATTATTCAAATTCTCAAGTGCAAAAGTAGTTTGAGTCGCAGTTAGTGTATTCGTACATGGTTTACAGGAACTTGAATCTCATTCAAACTCTCCTACTATTATGTGAGTTCAAAAATAATTTTAGGAATAGATGATTTCAGGGACTTGCATCTCAATCAAATGCTATAAGTGAAAGCTATTACAGATCTCATTCAAGTGAGTGCAAATTGATAAAGGTGACGTTATGGATTGCTTGCAGGACCGGTGACGGTTCCGATGGTGTCGACAAATTCGTCGCCGCCGATCGCGATGCCCGTCACGGTGCCTCATGGTCACGTGGTGCAGCAGATTGTCGACGAGAACGGCACCCTAAGACACGTCATACTCTCCCCCCAGCATCCCCCCATCGTGCCCATTCCACCTCATTTCGTAAGTACAACACTACTACACTACACTAGGTTCTCAAAATTCGTTGATACAATTTCAAATCGTTCTATACGTTTCTTGATGCAATTTTATTTCTATTTGTGTGAATATTTTATTATTTGATCATGTTAATTAGGATTCTCCAACTTTTTCAAGTACCCCTTGATAGGGAATTAAAATGCAATAACGTTTATGACTCCTTTTCATATACAAAGGAATTGAAAGTGTAGGTATTCAAACAATAAAATTTTTCTCATTTTTTTAATCCGCCGGTAGAAACCGCTGTATGAAATATTGTTGGGCTGCATCTGCGCCCTCAACAGAATCGTTTTTGGATAGGTGAAGTCTGCCACTTTCATCTAACAAAATGGAAGAGCATAAAGTTTTCTTTCAATTACCTGTATATTATATGTTGCTTTTGTTTCACTACTCATTTACTTTGTTGGCCTATTATTTAGCAATCTGCGTCTTGCATGTACAGTGTGTGACCAGTTTCAAGCTAAAGTCTCTTCTTATTGAATTTGATGGAAAATGGTATCGTGTTTAATAGAAATAATTCACATATCAATTTCAAGATCGTAAAATGGAGTAATATGTTTTCCTTAATCGAAGAACTTACACTTTAATCATACTTCTATTCTCTTAAGGTGCGTGCAGATTTACGCGCCGCGAACATGAGCAATTCACTTTTAATCAGCTGATGCCAAGCTTTTTATATCTGTATCTTACCGTTTCTGTAAAAATACAGATATAGTCAGCTGATTAAAAGTGAATTGCTCATGTTCGCGGTGCGTATATCTGTACGCACCTTTAGATACTGTGCTATGAACTAATCTATACTATGGCGATTGATTCTTATTCTTGAAAGTTTACTTGCAAAGAAAGCAAGAAGGGACAACGTAAGAAATTTTGAAAAGAATTTCTTAAATCTGTTTATTGAATGTACAATACTCCATTATTATTGACTAATATTAAGAACTGTAAAGTAATTGGAATATTTGCGACTGAAACAGTAGACCAGTAAACTGCAGTTCAGTGTCTATTGGAACAAGGGAACACGTTTCAATGGTTACATGCACTGGCTATAATAGGAGCAAGCATGCATGGGAACAATTGGTTATTTTACATAAGGACAGATTTTTGCAAATTAATTGCGTACGAGCACGATATTCTATTTTCTGTATGATTATACTCCTTTGTCGCAGACGGGTCTTTGTTCTCGGGTCGCATTTTCATTGAGGGAAAACGGAAATCGAGCGGCGGGCGAATGGCTTCATTGAGGCCCCGAATGTCTCCCCTGTGACAATCGATGTATTATAACAAGTTGTATATACACACAGTGCAAATAGCTCTATATTTACTATAATAGTAGTCGGTACACGTGTATCGACATAAACGAGCTCCATTTTCGGATTGTGTACTCAAGTTGTCCTCTGGGAAAAGTTTGCTAGCAGTTTGCACCACTAGGGATGTCCTGCTCTATTCAAATGCTGTACAGATCTCTCTTGTCAGTGCCTGAGTCCGATCAGCTCTTCACAGTTATCAGTTTTTGTAATTACACAGATTCTATTATCTGCAATAAGATAGATATAGCTGGTAATCATTGTTAGTGAAAATTTGTTTCAACTGATCTATCTTATGAGAGCTTGTGATATTTATCAATGATAAAGCAGTAGAAAATTGACAATAAATTGTTAGATTTATTCACTAACAAACAAATTTAATAAAATAATTTTTCGGTTTCATTGAACCATTTCCAGTTAGAGTGAAATACAAAAGTTTTCTGTATCCTTCAGCACAGGAAATTCTTTAGAAACTAGCATCGAGTTCATGGTGGTTAAAACTGTTCAAGTCGTGTGTTTTAAAAACTGTGGTTTTGAAGGAACTAGAGGCAAATTCTGTCAAATACCATAACTTCAAATTTCCTCAAATACTGTACAATATCTGAAGCAGTTCGATAGATTTTTTTGGAAAATGTTATTGTGTACAAATGTACAAACTTACAAACCTAGCCCAGTATATGGAAGATAACCATAACTACAAAACTGTACTTGAGTTCTGGAGAATTGTCAATAAAACATGTTAATTCATTTCAAAAACTTCAATTTCCAAATACATTAGCCTATTCCCTGACTGAATGTGATTATCCTCTCAAACCGTCAAATAGAATCTCTCCTAATTATCTACTTATTCATTGAAAAGGCAACAGGTTTTTCATATTTATTACTGAAGTGTATTGATTCCCGTCGAACCTCCTCCGTCTCTTCGTTGATTATATTTCTCCTTCCATCCCGCTTTTTCAAGAAAAGAGAAATATTGGTTTTCGCTTGCAATATAGCCTACCTTTTCAACCAACGTTTTCTAACCAATTAAGTTAATTGAAACACCATCTTGTTCTCCACAAATCCATCGTTTACACTTGCAATAATTTTCCTAGTGCTGCTTTCTCCTGGTTGGCGCGATGTTGTGGTTTCTTTCACAATAAGCTACCAGACGGTCTATGGTGTCTATCTTGTGAACCAATACCTGAGTATACAGTGAGTGGCTCCTTCTGCCAAGACAATGGACAAAGAGTGCATAGTAAACGTAGAATGCAATTAATTTGGCGCGGCTTCCGCCATTTGTCTACGATTCGCTATTCTGAACACACGCAGACCGTAACTATTGCAGTCTACCTGCTCTCCTCCAACTTGGCACGTATTATTGGTTTTTCTAATTTCTTTTCTCTATCGGGGAATGAAAATTGGATTTGGATTTTGTTACCTGCATTACAGATGCATGTAGAGACCCTTTTCCGTGATTGGCTTGTTCCCTTTCCATTCATTTCTTCGTTGTTTTAGGTTGTATTTTGAATACTAACATGGTAATCTTGCCACTCGTTTGCTCCATAGCGACTCTCTCCGATCAGTTCATGAACTTGTTTCTAATTCATATTCTGCTATTGCGAGTTGCAGTCAGCAGCGATTGAATTATTCTTATTACGAATGCTTCTTTCAACTGATTCGTACATTCGTATTGGTATGCACTAGGCTTAAAAATCACATCTCTTACCAAAGCTTTATTATATTCCGTATTGTCTAGCTCTAGAAGTTTCCCATTTGCAGTGAATAACAGTACGTGTAGGATAGAATGGTGTTCTTGGAAGTTGAGTTAATCAATCAATATAATTTCATTGTCATAACACAAAGTGTTGTAACAAACGTTACAATCATATATTTCTCTTCCAATCCAATATAGCAAGAATTTCTTGCAGTTGTCGCCTGTGTTTTCAGTTATTCCAGTGTCCACTATTGGATTTTATCGCTGACTGTTAAGATATTCTTAGATTTTTTTCTTATATGTACACCTGTGTTTTTGTACGTTTAGTTTATTTCGAATATCATACATGAGTAAAATCTATACAATTTCCTCTTTCATGTACTTAATTTTCGTAAAGGGTTTTTCTAGAATAAACGCTAAATGTTTGAAGTAGGCTACTCCTCCATTCTACTTTCAAATTAAGAATATTTTCACTTTTTTAAATAAATAATTTATATGAAGTGCAAAAGCCCGGGCCACATTATGTTCGATATTTCAGTGGTGGAATGGTGGTGGTGGGATAGATCACATAACGGACATGTGTGGTGGCTCGCACCATTCCTGGCCGTTTTCTTCACTGATGTGATCGGATCGGAGTGGGATCGGAAATCCGCGTGATTGTTTGGCCCGGGCTTAATATGGACTTGTCTTTCAATTAGTCAACCACAATCGTGAGGTATTTCAAATACCTTTGAAATCAAACAAAGGTTCACAATAGTAAAACTTTTAAAGCTCTAAAAAGATGTCTAGCTTCAAGCTGGAATTCGAAAGATTTAAAACTTTGACAGATGACTGGCATTCAAAAAGTAAAACTTGTAAAAGATTTGAAAAATGAAGTGCTCTCATAATATTGTGATGTGTGGGCGGCTAGAGCCACCTATCGGTATCTTTCGTTACTAATGTTGCATGTATGATCATAGCGAATGAGGAACACGTCATTAGAATGCTAGCGGGGCACTCCACGTAAACAGATGATGATAACAGGCTGCTCGCTGCTCGCTGTCAGTGACAGTTCACGGCAGACGTGTGTTGTTGTGGTTGAGTGCTCGTCACAATTTTTAAAACTTTTTACAATTCGGATCAAGTTATTCAAGTTTTTTATTAATTATCAACTAAAACCATCGATGGAAAATGATAAAAAGGTAAAACTTGTTCTTATTTAAAACTATATATTTCCATAGGAACTATTTATAGAGTAACTGATGAAATGTTCAAGTGCAGTAACGTATGGGTAAACAGTTGAAGAATATCTCTCAAATATTCTAACCTTGACATAGAATTGCCGCTACTATCAGGCACGAGATTCAAGATGAGAGGCCAGTGCTCTTTCTACAGAACATTGTTGGTCTTACTCGCATATACATATACAACATTCCATGTATGGGATTCATTGTATTGTAGTCGTGGGTCCTGGAGCCGTTGAAGCTATATATATAGTATCATACATTGAATCTTAAAAGGTTAATGACATGGCCTCTTGTCTTATATTTATTTTAGTTTGTTCTAATCTGATGAAAGGATTTTTTTCGTGGCATAATATTATGTTGTTGTCAGTAATGTATCTAAAGATCTGAACTAATTACATACCTTGAAAATTGCTCCAATTATTCTTTGTTTATCTGTACTTAAATAACGTATTTAAATCTTATGCTGATAAGAAAGCAAGTCTCACTTTCAACGGTACATTGAAATTGATAGAAGATTGATGAGAAATTGAAATAGCTTTATCATAAAGTGATATTCCGAATTAAACTTCCCTGGTTGTCTTGAAGTCACAGTCTCCTTTCATTTATTATACATTTTTTACATCAAATCACTTGATAGAGCAAAGCTCTAGTGATGTATGAAAAGGCAACTTAAATATTAATGGAAACAATGAAGAATGCATGAATAGATGAATGAGATCATGATACATATCAGAACATGTATGGCCTTGAATTACAGTTGAGATTTTTTCAAAAAAATCATCAATTTTATAAGGGCATATATTCCCATTTACATTTGAAAAATTATGAAATATTTTCAAATTACCACCCTTATCATTTTACTCACAACTGTAAGTAACTACAATGAATCAGTCACAAAAAAACTGTCAAGTACAGCGAGCACTGGCAGACTTCGAATTATGAAGTGGGATCAGATAGGCAGGCACGTTCTTTTGGTCAGTTAGAAGATTCAGGACTGTGCAGAACTGAACTAATTGGAGGCTGGTCATTACAGTAAGCCATTGTTAAACTCTCAGCTCAATATCATAGGTCCACTCGATTTGCACAAACTTTTAGCTAGCGTTGCGTGGAATATGAACTAATTTTATTTTAATGTATTATGAATTATATATTGTATTTTAGACAAATTCATAAGTCAAAATTATATACTCAAAATTTGTATTGAAATGGTCCACCTTAGCACACCAGTTTTGAATCTGCATACCATCGCATGAATGACGTCAACAATTTTCCGTTTTCTACTTTTCTATTTTGTGATCTGTAGTTGAAAGATGTATATTATCCATGCAGTAGCCTAAAGTAACTTAATTGATTGAGAAGTTGATTGTAAACCCAACATGGTTTTCCACTTGTTATCGGTTGTTTCCAATTGAAAAGGCCTAATATCTATTAACCTTCCGGTAGTCGCGCCCTACAACATCCAATTTTCCAAGTGTTATGTACTCTGTTTACTATCAAAACATATTAATTAATTGTGTAATATTACTTATTCCATCTTCTTGGATTATTTTAGGCCTATGAACATTTGTATGATTACCATTTCATAGCCCAATAAGGTACATCAAGCAAAGCCATCAATTCTGTGTTATTGGTTCGTTTACAGTACCCGTATACAGTCTATCCCTATCTTATGCACAATGCGACTCATGCACTGTCGCGACTAAATGGCACCTAAAGACTGAACCATTGCTCGGTTGATACTGCAACTCAGTGGAGTGATGGGGGAAAAGTTTTGGAATGCATAGGTGACTCATTCACTGACACCACCCCATTCAATAGTTTTGTGCAGCAAAAAAAAAAAAAAAAACAACTGACACTGTTGTACTTTTGCAACAGCGCGACTGCCGGATGGTTAATTCTATTAATTATTTTTGTTGGAAAGATGATTATGAAAGATGCAGCATCAGTGCTGAAGAACCATTTTAAGACCTCATGAAAGAAATCTGTTGAATATGTTTTCGACAGCCTTGATTTGATTCCACTATCATTCTCATCTACTAATCATATATGCCTACTCATGCTAAACCTAAAATTCTCATGAAATAAGTTGTTTCTCATAATAAATCGAATTTGAGTGTTACTATAGTAAAATTAGGCATTTGATTATCTTATATATGGTAACTGGTTTAAGATATCACATAGTATAAGGTAAGGTATCTCACGCTCACCTAATTGGTTCGACATTTTCTACGACCTAATGCGGAAATTTACCAATATACAATTATATTTTCCTACAGTTACGTTGAAAAGTGGCCATTGCTGCACTGATTACAGAACGCAAAGAATCACTTTTCCGCTCTAGTGCGGGAAAAATTTTTCTGCACTCCAGATTTGCAACATGGCAACGCAAAATACTTAGTAGGTTATATGGAGCAACAGTGCAGCAAAATCAAAATGAAGTTGGTAACAGTGACTGCTGTGGCTGCTATAGTGAGCAGAGGTGCAACCAAGCACAACGCGCTAATTATTATTCATTATATATTATAACCAAGGACAACGAGGACTTTAGGATTTTAGGATTAAGGTTTTTATCAATAATAAAATTACACAGAAAAACATTTGATGCATTTCAGGCAATTTTACCCATAATTACCCACTTTTCATATTCAATGGTAACTGTAGGAAAAACTTAATGTGAAATACGTGCGCAAAGTTCTTCTGCTGCACTCAAGAAACCATTCCGCCCTCGCCTACGGCTCGGGCGTAAACGTTTCTTTTGGTACAGCAAACTGTCACTTTGCGCACTAGTTGCACAAATAACTATTATATATCTATTTTACAATATACAATTCCATTCACCTTATAATGACATGACTTGCAAGTAAAGCAGACAAAAATGTAATAATGTATTATTGTGAACAAATTACAACCTAAATGGTGTTAATTTTCTTTTCAATTGAAATTCAATACAGCACTGTGATGGTGTCCCCTATTAATAGCAATCTGTATTGGCTGATTTATGTATTTTATGTTTTATTGTGTTTTGTTGACAGGGACCTGGTCCAGCGAGTGGATCGAATCAGCCACATCAGCCGTTCTTCGCGCCTCAAGGCCTCCCCCCCGGCTACCCTCCCTTTGGGCACGGCGCTCCCCTCCAACCAGGCCTACTAAGTCATGTCCATCCCAATCAACAAGGTCAGTGTCCTTGTTGAAAAAAAAAACAAAACTAATTCTCTACGTTTATATTCAGTAATATTAGGAAGAAAATCACATGAAATATTTTATTTTATTCATATAAGGATTTCAATAGAATTTTATTGATAGGTAATTATTTTTCAATGTATGAATGTATGAGGAAAAGGTTTATTCATATCCTATACTATTAAACGAGCAATTTCTGTTTATATGTTTAGATGTTTATTATATATCTGTATGTGACCGGATCTCGAAAACGGCTTAAACGATTCTCACGAAATTTGGAACAAAGTAGGTTTATGATATGAAAATTCGATAGCTCTAGGTCTCAACCCTGGGATAACTCGCTAAAGGACATTAAAAGAATAAATACGTCCTTGGAAAAACAGCTGGAAATTTTGTCGTCTGTCGATACCGTAATGGAAGTGAGTGAACGAGTGCATGTGTGGGATCATTCAGCTGATCTCACGAGAAGGAAAATTCAGCAATAACTTAAAATTATTTTCGTTTATTTCTCTTTTTTTAGAAAACATGTTTACTTCAGAAAGTCCAAAAAAGTAACTAGATGCTGTCAGTTTAGAATAGTACATAGTATATTAACAAATATTGTAGCAAACATAGTATATCATTCTAAATCGAATTTATAGTAAATTTATTTGTAATTGATGATTTGTTTGTTTTTTAAAGTGTGAATAAATTGTTATTTTGATGAGTGATAGTACCTTAACCTAGATTTTGATTTGGAATGTAGTATACATTTGAAAAGGGACAGTTTTGGGCATAAGCCTGTTGTGCCTCCTCATATAACTGTAAAAATAATTGTACGACTGAGAAAATGGATAAATACATAAATAAATAAATCCAATCTTTCGTTACAAATTTTCTATGTTTTAATACTCCAGCGCGAAGCTCGGTCCCCCGATATTAAATAAAATATTAAGAACTTAAGTTTAATACTACATAAGGATAGTGAATTTTTCATGTATCCTCATCATGCTGTTCGATTCTCAAGAGTTCAGGGAAACCACCTTCCAAAAACACGATGAAAGTTTTGTTTTGAGTATCTTGTCGTTAGCTGAAGTAACTCAAAGATTTAGAGAGAAATATTGACTCAATTTTCAATATTTAGAATATTGATCTACAGTTATTGCATTTATTGTACCTGTTACATTACTTGCATTTTGGTTGAGTTCAATATCCTTGATGACCATAATACAAGGTAAAAGACAATTACTGCCAATATTTTCAATTTCAATCGTTCCATTCTCAAGTTTTCAAGCTTAAAGTTTTGAAGATCAAACATTTAAACACAATTAAAGTTCTTTAGTGATTTGATCTGAGGTATCTACTTTTGTTGCTAGAACTCCCAACATGATTTACAATTCCTATTAATTATGTGCAGAATAATCCCAGTCGAAAATAAAAAGTAATTTCTAATTTTTATCAATCTTGTTTTGAAAAGTGTGACTTTCATTTTCATGCAGTCTCAGAAAAAATAATTTGGGCTCTGTTCCTTGTTTATTTCAAATCGTACTATGTGCTAATTTGAATGTGCAATTTTTTTTTGAAATTATTTTCAAAGTTAAATAATCTTTGAAAACTCTGGAAAAATATCTTTATTTTAGTAAATTTTCAAAACTTGAAGTCACGCTTAAGATCTAAGGATCTTTAGCATTAAAAGTATTTTATGTTTTTGTTGTTGGTGCATTATTATATTGTTTTCTATCTAATTTCCAATTTTTATTGTTTGCAGGCCACTCGCCACCTCCAGCGCACAATTTCCATAAGGATGAACGCACTCAGAGACAGTACAATAAATTAAGAAAAAAATTAGAACAAAAAAATGTTAGAGGAGTTACACCACCATCGCCTAGGAAAGGTAAGATCTCAGTCCAATCGTATCTTTGTATATCAGAATCAGAATTATCCTGTAAATCCTCATTCTGAATTTTCTTTTTCCAATAAGCACAGTTTCATAAATCAGTCCACAAAGAAAAACATACTACATTGAACACCTTCAGGCTCTAAAGAATTTCAATAAATAAGTGGATGTATCCAATGTGATGTGTTGCAATTATTGATAACAACTTAAATATGGAATTAGATAAATGTAATATGAATGAGTCTGATGGAGGGTTACACCAATCCAGGAATAAACTTAACCTTGGTTGGTTTATGCCAAAACAGTCTCGATAATAGTCTTAATATGATTATCTTTCAGTTCAAAACTGAATAGAATAAAATTGATTCTTTCGATTCATAGGCTATAATCCTACTGTTCAAATATTTTATTTTTTCCAACTGAGCGCATCATTCTCTACTCTTCCAAGTATAGTTTAGATAATTTTCCATACAGACTTAATTTATTTGGAATACTTTTATAAAAACTATCGAGAGAATATATAGAAAAATATATCACTTGAATTTAGCCAATTATATTATATATTACAATTATTGCTATCACATTGCCATAAGTTCCTTGAGTCTTTTGTTCAGTGTAAAAAGCCGCTTGCTTTGTGTATTAACTTGTAAAACAAAGTGACCTTTAACAAACCTTATAATTTTCACAATGCTTTCATAGTTCCTACCTATGAGACCAGCATTTTACCAAGCAGTTATTCGATAAGTAAACATAATAAAATTGTCAACTTACTTGTTTGATTTAATTTCTTAAGACTCAGACTTTTGGACCTAGTAGTAAAAATGCCGTTGAATCTCTCCACCTTTATTCTAACTTTATCGCTAAATCTTAGCCCGATCAAGATAGATAGATAAATTTGCAATGGAGTCTTTTTATTTACACTTTACAATTTCAAAAGTGATGCAATGTGGGCAAAATTGAGGCAATAAGAGCCCCCTCTACCACTTAACCCACTAATCAAAATATAAGAAGATAAATTAAATTGCACGTACAAAACCGCCACCCTTTATTTTGGAGTAAAGAGCATAAAAATTTATTCAATATTACCGATGAGAAAAAATATCATAAGAAGATATCCCATGGTATAGGTAGTTTATGTCTCAAATTTCAAGCCGAATTTTGTTGACTGAATCCGATAATTGTCGACTACTGTCTATTATTACTGTTTTGTCCGGGTGAGGGTTGTAAGAACGGCACATAGAAGCGTCACATAGCTTCACGGGAAAGAAGTATTAGGATTATCAGGTCGAGTTAACATTGAAAATTGTTTGCTTTTCTATTCGTTTTCTTTAGGCTTGCTACCTACTTTTTTCAGTTATTTTGTTTTTTGTATTGTTATTCTCTATTTATAATGTTTGTTTCAAACTATTTTTTTCATTTTTTCTTTCTTATTGATTTAGTTTCTGTTTGTATAAAAAATAAATTGTTTATACTATAAACAATTTATTGTCAATGAGGCTTGTTTCGGCATAAAACTGTAAGCCTCTATATGTAGTAATTTTTCTATTGGTGTAAATTAATAAATAAAATAGGAACATAAACGGCCATGGGATATTCTTGTGCTATCTTTTCTCTATGATATTACTGACTCATTATTTCTCGAAAGTCTTAATATGAATGAGGAATAGGAAATAATTGAGTTGCGATTTTTAGAATTTGCAAATGGAGTGCGGTCGAGAAAGAGCATAGGAGGAGGCAGCGTGGGAACGTCGGAGGACGGAGATGGAGAAGAGAGTAGCAGTGTGCAAGACGAGGATGACGACACGTCTCTGGCTCTGCTCACTGAGATCCTCAACTCCATCAAGCCACCAGAAGTCAGTGCAATGCAAATGTCACCTATTCAGATTATTATTATGTGCTTCCGCTACTACTGGTTAATCACTTCCACATTTCCTTCTTGTTTCCGCTCTGCAATTTCTGACATAGCATTCAGAATACAGTATTCTAGTTCAACTCTTAACAAACAATGCAAATTATAGTGTAATATTCTGCAAAAAATATCTGAATTCGTGGGTTGATGTAGATAAAGTTGATTATTGTAATACTATACTTGATAATTATTATTATATCTATCAAACAGGATGATCTATATTTTATCGCTTCCGCTTCTATTTTTGATTATCCTAATATTATTAACTTCCTTGTGTTCATTGAGAACACTCTTTACAACAATATCCGATTGGCTACTAGCTCACGTATCTTCTCAATTATTTTTTTGTTGATACTATTTGCACTTTCTTCTTAATTAGATTTGTTGATATCATTTGCTTTCCTAGGCAATAGCTTGTTATTAACAGAATTAGACGCTACTCATCTTACTCTTAAGCTCAACTCACACTTACGCGACTCAGGCCGAGAAGAGACTCGACTCTAGTCGAGAGCATGTGTTTTCAAATGGTGACGTCGCGGAGACTAGAATCGACTGGTCTGAGTGTCACCATTTGGAAACACATGCTTTCGACTAGAGTCGAGCCTCTTCTCGGCCTGAGTCGCGTAAGTGTGAGTTGAGCCTTATTTATTGTGCTCATGAATAACTGTAGAATATTGAAGACATATTCTATATGGTGATGTAGATTCACATATGATCATATTTCAATCTCCGTAAAATCATGCCATAGAATTATGTTACTTGGTTGCTATGTTTTTCAATGAAAAATATTGAATATCTTTGTTATATTGTAACTCTTGTGTTCTATTGTAAAAAACTGATTGAATGTTTATCTCCGTAAAGTAATGCATTGTGAATTATTTGAATGCCAACGATTGGGATGCATTGTTTCCACGTTATTAATGCATTTGCAATGCATCAAACCAAGTCGTTTCACGACGAGTTTGAATTTCAATCAACGCCTGGCAGATAGAGTCGATCAACTTACCGGCTTATTTTCAAGCACTTGACAGATTTATTTCAAGACTACTTTTATTTCATTTGTGATCCGTCTTTTTGTGTCTGAGGAATCTCTCTCAAGACGAATGGAATTTCTCTTTGATAAGTTTTATCAGAATTAAATTTCTCTTGATAAGTTAACCTAAAATTGCATTAGTTCTCTATAACTACAAAAGATTCTCCAAGAAGAAGCAATTGCTGTACCATTCATTAAGTTTGCTTCAAATTCTCTACATAAAATCTTTGTACATTTTTAAATTATGACTGCTTGTTCATTCTTCGAATTTGAATATTTTATAAATTACTATTGATTGTGGATTGAAAGACATTTTACTTGGAAAAATCTGGTGTGGCGCACTCACACAACTTTCCTTGCCGTTATGAAAAATGATCACCTGACGCTAGTGTTCCCGCGCATCTCAAGTATACTATTCAAAGATTTGAGCCAGCTGGTGACAGGAAAATAACGCTGGAGACACACGAGATCTGCTATCTCTTCATAGTGAATCATTTAATAGAATCAACAGTTGCCAACAGTTTGCAATTGGATAATCACATTTTCTCGAATTTCGAGCTTATTTTCAATTTTAGGTGAAAATGTTACTGAACATTAATTGTAGAGATTCTCATGCTCAATCTTTTCCACTCGAAATTTTCCGTTTAAATTGTATCTGAAGCCTGATAATTGAGAATCTAAAATCAAACTTTGCATAGATGGGGCGGAGCTCCTGAAATTTTTATAGATATGGGACTTGTGGCAGTTGATAGAGCTTATCGATGACTATTTCAGTTATAACTTTAATCAAAATCGTTGGAGCCGTTTTCGAGAAAAACGCGAAAAACCCTGTTTTTGACAATATTTTCGCCATTTTAGCCGCCATCTTTAATCGCATTTGATCGAATTGTTCGTGTCGGATCCTTGTATTGTAAGGACCCTACGTTCCAAATTTTAAGTCATTCCGTTAATTGGGAGATGAGATATCGTGTACACAGACGCACATACACTCATATACACACACACACACACACACACACACATACAGACCAATACCCAAAAACCACTTTTTTGGACTCAGGGGACCTTGAAACGTATATAAATTTAGAAATTGGGGTACCTTAATTTTTTTCGGAAAGCAATACTTTCCTTACCTATGGTAATAGGGCAAGGAAAGTAAAAATAGTTGATTTCAAAATGCACAATTGTTTCAGATTGTCGAAGTAACATCTCGTAGTGTATTATTGCAATGGTGGCCTCCAGACTGTAAATCTAGTCCTGAACTGGATATAACGGAATCCGATCTTCGGTATGAGGTTCTACTAAGTGATAAAGGAAAGGAAGGAAAATACAAGCCAATCTATGGGGGTGCTGCTAGGTCTTGCAGGTAACAAGTTATAATATTCGTAAGACATAGCATATTCTGGAAGCAACAAAAATAACTTTTTCCTACAGTTACGTTGAAAAGTGGCCATTGCTGCACTGATTACAGAACGCAAAGAATCACTTTTCCGCTCTAGTGCGGGTAAAATTTTTCTGCACTCCAGATTTGCAACATGGCAACGCAAAATACTTAGTAGGTTATATGGAGCAACAGTGCAGCAAAATCAAAATGAAGTTGGTAACAGTGACTGCTGTGGCTGCTATAGTGAGCAGAGGTGCAACCAAGCACAACGCGCTAATTATTATTCATTATATATTATAACCAAGGACAACGAGGACTTTAGGATTTTAGGATTAAGGTTTTTATCAATAATAAAATTACACAGAAAAACATTTGATGCATTTCAGGCAATTTTACCCATAATTACCCACTTTTCATATTCAATGGTAACTGTAGGAAAAATTAAATGTGAAATACGTGCGCAAAGTTCCTCTGCTGCACTCAAGAAGCCATTCCGCCCTCGCCTACGGCTCGGGCGTAAACGTTTCTTTCGGTGCAGCAAACTGTCACTTTGCGCACTAGTTGCACAAATAACTAATTTTATTCTATATTATAAAAGGTAAATTGGTTAGCTTTGGAATATCATGATCATGGAAGTATTTTGACGTTATCGACTCTATTGAATTCTCTTAAGTGTGTTAAAATTGTTATCAAATATTTCATTTTGGTCGAGCTATGCAACCAGAGATGGCAACTTTAAATTTATTTTTATTCTGCTTGATTTTGAAAGTATTATTTGATTGTCAAAAAATCATTTTATGGGAGACAGTTTGATAAACACATTATATGCAGAGTGATATTAGTTTCAATTTTTCAAAACAATTTAAAACACTATACCGATTCCATATCTGACCACTGTTCAAAATGTTCAAGGGCCCATTACCCATTTTATTTTTTAAATATTTTTAACCAACTCTTATTAAAGATTTGATTCCGTATTAAACTCTTATAACACTATCAAATTATAAAATAAAAGATGCCCTATTACACAATCAAAGTTATGTAAAATAGTTGATCGTGTAATGAGCGTGTTAGAGAGACTCATGCCCAGTTTCACCAAGCTCGGCCTCGGCAAATAAATTTGAACATGGTCAAACTGGGAACGCTCAATGTGTGTGCATTGGATTTATAGATAGAAGCTGTCATCTTAGAAATCATATTTTCCAGTGCTCTCGTTGTAAATCGAAGCGATTTGATCATGTTCAAATGTCCTGAACGACCTTGGGTGAAACTGGACATCGGAGAGTTTATGTGTACTGAAGATATTAGATGGCAGATTCTAATTCTGGAATGTTGTACTTGGAATATCTATGAATGAAGTAAAAATAATTCATTAACAATGCATGCCAGTTGCAGTAGCCCGGTTTGGTGTAAGTTTATTTTCTTGTGAAATTTGAATATTTTTCAAAGTTTTGGTATCATTTTTGTTTTATGATTTTGTCTTACTAAATTGATTTTAAAAATTCGAAATGATTGGTTTTACGTTCTTTGAAAGGAAATCATCAGTGAAGTATTCAATCTCAAAAGATGGCTTTCGAATTTAAATTCAAATTTTATTTATTCCAATTCACAATATTTACAATCACAAGCAATAAGATAACATAAACACACAGTTCAACAAGATGAAGAATAATGAATAAAATGTATAAGTATTAAGTAATAACTATATACAATGATAGACAATAGTAATAGACAAATATAGACAATGAAGATTGAATACCGGTATGTTTTATCAGGTCTTTGGCTCTGAATTTCAGATCGAAGAAGTATTGGCGTAATGACTGTTGATACATCTCATATCTGCAATGTATGTAGCTGTCAATAAACGAATGGATGAATATTTTCAAATGCAAATTAATTTGAAGTAAAAGTGAATTAATTACATGCAAATGATTGAAATAAATATTTAATTACAATATGAATGATTATATTCAATTCAATTCAATTCAATTCAAATCAAATTTATTTCCTCCACAAAATTCAACAATTACAAAATTTAGGATAATGTACCTTAATCTAGTTTACTTACATTCTATCAACAAAATAAAGGTACAAGAGGTGGAAATGAAACCACTGGCATAAGTGAAAATCACTTGTTCGCCAGTAGGAGTAGCATATTGTCAAACTTCGATCATCCACATCTAATTAAAACAAAAAAAAAGATGTATACAAAATAACATAAATAAATTACAACTTATATTCTAAGAGAATTAATCAAGCTATGTATCGAGACTCTTAATTTAGCAGAATAGTAGTACAATTACAATGGATGTAAATTAAATTATCTACACAATATACAAATCAAAATAATGACTCTCAGTATCCATTTCTTAATATTCCTTGGTACACTTTTGGAAGGTAGTTCTATGATAAGCCCGGGTGGAATAGAATTTATTAGTTTTGGAGCTATATAAATTAATTGCTTACGAATAAGTGTTAGGTTTGAAACATATGATGCGAATTTGTACAAATTATACCTAGTCCTATGATTTTCATTATTTAATTGCATAAAATTAAAATTGTATCTACAAAAATATTTAATCACGCTCAAAACATACATTTGTCTTACTGTCATGACTCTAATATCCTTGAAAGCACTCATTGAGGGATAAATGGTTGGTTTATTCAATATTGTTTTTATTATCATTTTTTGCACTCTAAATAAAGGAGCTACATGCGTATCGAACGTACCTCCCCAAACCACCAAACCATATTGTAGCAATGATTGCACCAGAGCGAAATACACCATTCTCAGCATTGGTAGCCGAAGGATCGATCTTAGTTTGTAAAATTTTTAAGATACAAACCTCAATCTATCACAAAGGTAATCTATGTGTTTCTTCCATTTAAATCCCTGCTCAATTATAACACCCAAATAATAAAATATTATAACATTATAAAAAATAAAATATTAATAACCAATTTGGTTTTGTAGAGTGCAAGACCTGAGGCCGGGCACAGAGTACTCGGTGTGCGTGACAGCGTACCTGGGCGTGGTGTCAGGCAAGAAGAGTGAGGCGACGGTGTTGCGCACGCCGACCTGCGCACCCGACACTCCGCAAGCGCCCAAGCTGCTCAACCGCACGAGGTTTGTGATGCAGCTCAAGTGGACCGCGGCGCCGGACAACGGCGCGCCCATCACCCGCTACGTGCTTGAGTGTGATGAGGGCAAGGGTGTCTGGAAGGAGTGCTACAGCGGCAAAGGGAGACAGTACACCATCTCCAAATTGCAGCCAGCCACCAATTACAAGTTCCGGTTGTACGCAGTCAACGATGCCGGCCAGAGCGCCTATTCGGAGGTGAGCTCGTTCTGGACGGCGGGTAGCCCGCCCCCGCAGCCTTCCGCCCCCGCCCTCATCGACGCCCACGTCCAGAGCCTCGTGCTCGGCTGGGAGCGCCGCCCCACAGACGACGAGTTCACCCTGCAGATGGAGGACCGCGACTCTGGTCACGGCTTCCTCGCCTGCTACTCCGGCAAGGACACCAAGCACGTCTGCACCAACCTGCACAGGCACACCTTCTACAAATTCAGGGTAAGTGTAAACTACTTCTCTATACAATCTTTGAAATCGCCAAGTATATTCACAATCAACATCCATTTCATGATTTGCGTTTTCAAGAAGAATTAAAATAAGAAATGAATGCTACGTAATTATTATGTTTTGATTGAAGTTTGTTGACATTCGAGACCACTTGTTGACACTTGTCTGGCGAAATGCTTAATGCTTGAACTCTCAAGCCCATCAAATTAGTAGTTGAACTACATTATGTGTCACTGAAATTACATTATAGAAATTTTCACTCCACAATCAACGTTTTGTAAAATTAAAAGTTTTCGAGAACATTGTGCAGGAATTGCGTTAAACCCATATACAATGTAGAAGAAATGTTAACGTGAGCACATATAGATTTTCTTCACAGGGTAAACTTATTCGATGGTATTGTCTCTATCAACATGGTACAGTAAAAGGACCTTATTATTATAATAATAATTAGTCTCTTTGCTATATTCTTACCATGCTTCTCATTTTATTATTTAAAATTTTACCATATTCTTAGTATCCTGCTTATTTTGTTATTAATGTATTCAAATTATCAACCTCCAGCATTATTGATCAGATACATTCAAGGCCCTAGTTGTATCAAATTTAACTTATTCTAGAACAAGATACGCCATAGTGGAGTATGTCGATTTTCACACAGAAATCGCTAAACATGTAGAAGACACATTATAAGAAATTTCTGAAACTAACTGTAATTGTAATTTATTTAATATTTCCTGTAATTTATGTTTTAGTTTTTTTTGGGAAATAAACATTTATTTAAATGAGATCAGACTGCTTATAGTCTTTATAAACTTCATACATTCACAATAGTTATTTGTGCAACTAGTGCGCAAAGTGACAGTTTGCTGCACCGAAAGAAACGTTTACGCCCGAGCCGTAGGCGAGGGCGGAATGGTTTCTTGAGTGCAGCAGAGGAACTTTGCGCACGTATTTCACATTAAGTTTTTCCTACAGTTACCATTGAATATGAAAAGTGGGTAATTATGGGTAAAATTGCCTGAAATGCATCAAATGTTTTTCTGTGTAATTTTATTATTGATAAAAACCTTAATCCTAAAATCCTAAAGTCCTCGTTGTCCTTGGTTATAATATATAATGAATAATAATTAGCGCGTTGTGCTTCATTGCACCTCTGCTCACTATAGCAGCCACAGCAGTCACTGTTACCAACTTCATTTTGATTTTGCTGCACTGTTGCTCCATATAGGCCTAACCTACTAAGTATTTTGCGTTGCCATGTTGCAAATCTGGAGTGCAGAAAAAATTTTTCCCGCACTAGAGCGGAAAAGTGATTCTTTGCGTTCTGTAATCAGTGCGGCAATGGCCACTTTCCAACGTAACTGTAGGAAAAAGTATTATATAGCATAATACCAGTACTACAGTAATGCACTGAACGCACAAGTTTTATTCATTTTTCAATTGAACAAGAAGTGATGATATTTTCCAATCTATCAAGTTAAATAAACCTCATCTTCTGAGTACAGGGTGTACCGTGATACAGTTATTACGTAATTGTTACAAAAGCACATCACTGTACTGTTTAGAAGTGAAACTTGACATCAAATTATTAATGATCGGCAGTTCTAGGAGGGTGGAAATTCAAATAAAATAATTAAGATTTTTGTATTTTTCTGTTCCAGCTAAGGGCGCAAAACACAGAAGGATCCTCACAATGGTCGGAAGAAGTGGGCTACAGGACTCTACCAGCTCGGCCTTGCCCTCCTTGTAAACTGGGTGTCAAAGGAAAAGTTCACGCTCACTCCTTCAAGGTCAAATGGGAAGCGCCCTCGGATCATGGTGGCGCTGATATCACCTCCTACACCCTTCAAGTCAGGAAAAACGGAGGTAATTCCAATCATATTTTCATACAGACTTGTAGGGGATTCCTTAAAATACAGACTTTTAAGGGATTTTCATTGACACACGAACAAGCCTAATAGGCCTATTTGGGCAATTATTATTTCATGAATTGGGTATAGAATCATTGCTAAGCAGTGCAATTGTACTCAGATGTTAATTATACATCCTAAAACAATTTATATCAATATTTATAGTTACCAATCTTTATTATTTCTTATACAAATGATAAGATTTATTACTATTATATTATAATTGTTACTAGAAACTGTGAACGATGGTATTTCGGTTTCAGGTTCTTGAACCAGGTATGTAATTGTCCCACGTATCTTGCAGGAGATTAGTTTTATTGTATTTATTTTCTCTTTTTGAAAGATTAACTGTCATGATGGCCTCAAGACGTCACAATAATTAATTGGATATCACTTTATCATATAATATGTAGTATTCTTAAGTTTTGTTTTTTTTCAAGCTTTTGCGATTTTTGTAAATTACTGTAATACTTTCTTTATACATTATAAAAATTGAATTGTATATAAAGTACTTGAAGCAGAATAAGTAAACTGCAACTCACTGCCAACACACAAGGTTTCTTATGTTGGCAGTGCCAAATATTACATTGATAATATTGTTGTACTCAAGTTAAAATCAATGTCTATTTGTATTGTATACTCTTGTGATTAATATTGTACAAATATGTATTTGTAATTTTGGCAATAAATTCAATTCAAATTCAAATTCAAATTCAATTATTACATAAACTTATATCACTCCAAATGTAATGATGTCTTAAGTTTTATTTTGCAATGTTTTTATGTTTACTGCAAGTATTATTGTGCCCTGTTTAAAATGTTACAATGATGTATAATTTTGAAGAAATGATCTCAATTCAATTCCTTAAGACTGTGCAAAGGCTAAAAATAAACTTTCTACTGGTGATATTTTTCAAAGTTTTTCGGTTTGTATATCATCAAGCTATCAAAATGAAAAAGTTTTCTCAGAAAAACATTTTTTCCGATCAATACTACAACTTTTAGTTGAGTTATTTTTGGTCATCTTTGGTAAATCGAATATCTTTCTCAAAAATCGATTTTTTCAGAAAATTTTTGTTTCACTAGATCAACAATACTATGAAGAATCTATCCTCTAAATCTCATGGATTTATGTTCTGTCCCAAAAATTTAAACTTTAGGCGCTCATATCTCAAAAAGTAATGATCGGAAAAATGTTTTTCTGAGAAAACTTTTTCATTTTGATAGCTTAATGATATACAAACCGAAGAACTTTGAAAAATATCACCAGTATAAATTTTATTTTCAGCCTTTGCACATCCTTAAAATACAGACTTTTAGAGGATTCCTTAAAATAGATTATTTTATAGACCTATTTCCATAAATGTACCATCTATTTCTTTACAAAATAGAGGAGAGCATACTAGGAGAAGCGAAGAGCTTCGAAAAAGACTCCGTCCAACTAGATTTTTCATTTGATTAAGTCACCCCTCATCCACCGTTGAACCACCACCCTTTCAGATTGCAACACTCCTTTTTATCCTTCACCTCTTCCTTCAATTCAATTCAATTTCATTTATTGTCAATTAGAATATTCAAAACATATTACAAACTCTTTATAATATGACATATCATCTATATATATATAAAAGCGAAATGGCACTCACTCACTGACTGACTGACTGACTCACTCACTCACTCACTCGCATAACTAAAAATCTACCGGACCAAAAACGTTCAAATTTGGTAGGTATGTTCAGTTGACCCTTTAGAGGCGCACTAAGAAATCTTTTGGCAATATTTTAACTCTAAGGGTTGTTTTTAAGGGTTTAAAGTTCGTCTTTTAGCATGTATATTCTTCTTCTCCCAATCTCTTAATTATAATTGAAATTTCCATATCATATGTTACTATAGAACTATAATCTAGATAGAGTACCTCTTCGAAACAGTTGTTAACTGGCAACTAAATTAATAATTTTGTCAGGTTGGCATTAAGTTGAGTTGACTTTGTTAGGTTGGCACCAAGTTGAAGATTTAAATGCATTTATCGAGGAAAAATTGATTGGGCACTGCTACTTCAATCCTGGGAATATTATATTACTAGCCGTAAGGCTCGCTTCGCTCGCCATATCCGTTTAGCCAGACGTTTAGTCTGGACCCCCGACTGGATTGTCCTAACATGATAAAAATGCAGGTGAGCGAAGCGAGCCTGCTAATCTCATTCTTGGACAATCCAGTCGGGGGTCCAGGGGGCGGAGCCCCCTGGCTAGACGGATATGGCGAGCGAAGCGAGCCTGACGGCTAGTCTATATAATAAGAGAGAGTAGGGTTGTGTTTGTTCGTGTGTTCGTTTGTTCGCATCAAAACATGTCAACTTGTGGATGCATACTGGAAAAACGGGAATGATTAGATCTCCAAATTTTGAACATAGATTCTAAAAATATCAATCTCGTGCACCTGGAAGCCCAAATTTCAATTTTCCTTCTAGATTTTTCATAATGTTCAAAATTCATTAATAGTACATACAATTTCATAAAAAAATCACCAAAACATTTGATGCATTTCAGGCAATTTTACCCATAATTACCCACTTTTCATATTCAATGGTAACTGTAGGAAAAACTTAATGTGAAATACGTGCGCAAAGTTCCTCTGCTGCACTCAACAAACCATTCCGCCCTCGCCTACGGCTCGGGCGTAAACGTTTTTTCGGTGCAGCAAACTGTCACTTTGCGCACTAGTTGCACAAATGACTATTCCCGCACTAAAGCGGAAAAGTGATTCTTTGCGTTCTGTAATCAGTGCAGGAATGGCCACTTTTCAAGGTAACTGTAGGAAAAACATTTTTTTTCCGATCAATACTACAACTTTTAGTTGAGTTATTTTTGGTCATCTTTGGTTAATCGAATATCTTTCTCAAAAATCGATTTTTTCAGAAAATGTTTGTTTCACTAGATCAACAATACTATGAAGAATCTATCCTCTAAATCTTATGGATTTATCTCTTACCAAATTTCAAATGTTCTGTCCCAAAAATTTAATCTTTAGGCGCTCATATCTCAAAAAGTAATGATCGGAAAAAAATGTTTTTCTGAGAAAACTTTTTCATTTTGATAGCTTAATGATATACAAACCGAAGAACTTTGAAAAATATCACCAGTAGAAATTTTATTTTCAGCCTTTGCACATCCTTAAAATACAGACTTTTAGAGGATTCCTTAAAATAGATTACCTATTTCCATAAATGTACCATCTATTTCTTTACAAAATAGAGGAGAGCATACTAGGAGAAGCGAAGAGCTTCGAAAAAGACTCCGTCCAACTAGATTTTTTCATTTGTTTAAGTCCCCCCTCATCCACCGTTGAACCACCACCCTTTCAGATTGCAACACTTCTTTTTATCCTTCACCTCTTCCTTCAATTCAATTCAATTTCAATTTCATTTATTGCCAATTAGAATATTCAAAACATATTACAAATTCTTTATAGTATGACATATCATTAAAAATATAATTGAATAAACATAATTACTCATACATCCTTCCCCTCCTCTTTTGTATGCCGACTTGCGATCTGTCGTTAGGTCATGTCATAGGCCCTGAAATTGATCAGTTGCGAACAGAAAGCTCTGACACCAGACCTGAGCCAGCCAGATCACTCGATATTATTATTATTATTACAAAATATTATTCGAAAACATTTGATTTCACGAAAAGATACATAGTTATTGTTGATAAAAACAATAAAAATCTTGAAGTAGGCCTACCCTTTATTTTTTAAAAAATCTTTAAAATAGTTCAACTACAGTAGTTTCGACCCGAAAATGGCCCAAGTTAGGGTCGACCAGTTGTTGAACAATTTTAAAGATTTTTTGAAAAATAAAGGGTAGGCCTACTTCAAGATTTTTATTGATTTATTAATTGTTAAAAAGTAGCCCATTTGAGTTGAGTGTTTTATAGTTATTGTGTTGTTCTATTTTGATTAATAGCGATTGTGATGTTGCAGAGTTCGCAGTGGCGTACGTGGGCATTGACACGGAGTACGTGTTGGACAGGCTGAACCCGGGCACGCAGTACGAGGTGCGCATCGGCTGCGAGACGGTCGGCGGTCGCTCGGACTTCTCGGACCCGATCCGAGTGGTGACCGAGTCAGTGTGCCCGGGCCAGTGCTCGCCTCCACGTGTCCACGGCAAGCCGCGACCTCACACGGTGGCGCTGCGATGGAGCTACCCGGACGTCGACGGCGGGTCGGCCGTTACCGACTTTGAGCTGGCCATGCGGAGTGACTGTGACGACGCTGCAGCCGCCGCCGTCTACCAGGGCACCGACACCGAGTGTGTCGTCAACCAACTCCTGCCCGGCCATCGCTACCTCTTCCAAGTCAGAGCGCGCAATCGCATTGGGGTTAGTGCACAGTGCAGTGCTCACATTCAAATCAAATTCTTTATCTTAATTTCTTTAGGGCTACTGTTGAATATGAATAAAAATATAAATAGAATATGAATAAAAGGTTACTTATAGATTTATATTTTTGTTCTTATTCAAATTCATTATTTACACATTGTTGTACAAAGAGTTCATTGTATCAAATAGTGTGTATCGTCAAATCAAAATATAATCAAAACATTTAACATATTATGTTTCAACTGGTGAAAATACCTAATAATGAAGGATCCCAACACGTGATTTAAGTAACGACATTACGTTATTTAGTTATTCAAGTTCAATTTATTTGCTACCAATTTGAACACTACAAAATATATTCCATTAAAGTTAAAATTGAAAAAAAAAACAAAAATACGTTCTGAATACATGCTATACGTTCTAGAAACGCTTCTGTTGATTTGTGCTATGTAGAATAGAAACAAAGTTTCTTCATCTCTCTGAAGCCGACAAATGCTTTGACAGTCTTCTAATGTTTCAACTGCTTGTGAAAATACCTAATAATAAAGGATCTAACTCGTTATTTTTGTATTCACATTACGTTATTAAGTTATTCAAATTCAAGTTCAATCTATTTGCTACCAATTCATACACTACAATATACATTCCATTAAGGATATTTCAAGTTCAATATAACACTTTCATAAGATAAAATAGTTCTACTAATAATATGAGAAATGAACTAAACGAGAAAAAAGTGAAAAGTTTCTCCACAAGCAAAAAAATCAATCAATAACGAAATGTTCTAATTTATTCCAAGAATAAACTTCTACACAGTAATATCAATAACTCCTATCCTATCAAACCCATTAAAGTTAGGTTTCATCTCTCAGTATTTATGATTTGGTGAAGTGAATAGAATTATAGTGATAAAAAATAAAGCATGTTTTGTGACCTTGAACTAGTAAAACAGTAACTAAAGCAGTACTTCTAACATAGGGTGTCTTCACACTTAGCTCGCTACGCTGAAATACGTCCTTACTTCCAGCCCGTTCACATTCATAGCTTGGATTTAACATTGGGAGATAGGACGTATTTCAGCGTAGTGTAGCTAAGTGTGAAGAGACCCTCAAGCAAACCAACATCGGAATATTTCGATATCATAACCAGATGCCTTCTCCCATATGAAAAACCTTCAATGTGTTACCGAATCAGGTAGCCATTTATTGGTCTGATATCAAAACGAATTTCTTCTCACACGATAACTTTTATCTTATCATAATTCATAGTGAAGAATTTATACTATTGTAATTATTTTTCTTTTCTAGAGAACTCATGTATTTGAATAGTGATTCACTTACTATCAATAATACTTCTATCGTATTAAAATTCATTATGAAGAGTATGCTATTGAAATTATTTCGCTTTTGTGGAGAATATGAGTATTTGAATTGTGGTGTTGGGCAGGCGGGAAGCTGGTCAGAGCCGCTGGAGGTGCGGAGTGGAGCAGCGCCACCCGGCCCGTTGGCCGCTCCCGTGCTGACTCCGCGGGCAGGCACCATGAGTTGCACCTGGGAGGAGCCGCCCTGCAACGGCGCCCCCATCCAGGAGTACCGCCTCCAGCTGGCACTCGATGCCGCCCCCGACCATTTCACCACCCTCTACCAGGGCCCCAGCTCCGCCTTCGACATCAAGACCCTTCCTCCCGCAACACTCTGTCATCTCCGACTCCAGGTCATTATCATTATTATTATTTCTCAATCCATTGATTTTTCAACAAAATACAAGCATACAATGTACTTATACACAGTATACATAATAGAATAAGAATAAGTTCACAATTATTGAAACTACGCTCACATGAACCTTAAGGTTTGTTTGTGAGCTGTGAGTTTGAATATTATTATTGAAAAATTGAAAATAAAAGAAGGAGATCAAACTCCAACATAGATAAAACAAAAATGTTCCACTTGAGTATTGGATGAAATATAAGAATTTAATTGAGAAAACATTGATATACTTCTAAAGGTAAAAAATTGCTTGGTTGCCTGTAAAGTCGGTATACGGGCGAAAGTTTTACGTGACAACGACTTGAGTGGTAAAATAATTTTAATGTGAATATTCATTCGTATAGTAGGAAGAAGGATGAAATAATAGTAACAATTTAAAACATTTATTTATACAAAGAATTATATTTAAAACATTAATTTATACAAAGAATCTCGCACTGAACCACAACATTGTGATTACTACGACATAACCTATTCACTTATGCATGATTATGATTGTGATTATGCATTATTGTGATTACTACAACATAATTCACTTATTCACCTAAGCAGGCGCAGTCGCAGGAGATTGCTTGCGGCGCCTGCGCAGGTTGACTGCTCCGTTTCACTCTCTCTCCAGGTGAAAGCCTTCGGATTACTGTGCTGCTGCCGCGTTGCTCGCCACTGCTCCTATTCGTGCTCTTTCCAGACGACCGTGAACCGAAACGAACGCTTTCACTCGCTCTCATTGTGAGCGCATAACGTGGGAACGTAACGCAGTTTCTTGAAGTGTCACCCGGCAAACCAATTTATAAGACGTTGTCACGTCAAAAATATTGGAGTAAATAATGCTAATGGAAAACGAAGGATAATACTATATGAGGAAATGAAACTCTTGATAATTCTACGACTAAATTATAAAAATAGCTTAAAGAATAATTATATAAACTGAGAAAAAAATAAAATATGACATCAATATATTACTGTGGATATTACTGTCCAAACTTCGCCACGTCAACAAATAAAGAAGTCATTCTATTCTATCCTCTTCTACCCGACGCTGTTGCCAAATAGTTGCTTCTCTATGAAGAAACAAAATAATTCATCAGAATATTTCATCTCGATTACGAAAAGTATCATGAAATAATTTAGAAAAAATAGTTTTTTACGAATAAAATTTATTTGAGATACAGTTGATTACTGTTAACAACATTCAGCAATTAATATTATATCAGGTATACCGGAATCCTATATCTACTATAGAATGCAGTGGTAAAGAAGAGATTCGGTAACTGTGTAGTCCTATAATTTTCACTGAATATAATATGAATCTAGCGACTATTTTGTTATTTCAAAGAAACTATTATTTTATAAGAGGCAAAGTCGATGTAATGAATTGTTTCAATTGATAAATGATAATGACATGATATGAGATGCTTTTGTCATTTGTATTGGGGTGAATTCAGGGTAACAAATTGTATCAATATTGATGAAAGATTATGCCACAAAAGAAAGAGTATGAGAAACTCATGTGATTTGAATTTGAATTGGGGTGAATTCGGGGTAACACGTTGTATCATGATTAGCCAGAGGATGATGTATGTTTTGATTGGCAGGCGTGCAACCAGGCCGGCTGGAGCGAGTTCTCGGAAGTGACAAGCGTGACGTCAGCGGCCGGATCGCCGGCTGCAGTGGCCATGCCTCAGTTCTCGGCCACGCCCACCTCGCTGCATGTCAGCTGGGCAGCGCCTCCCGACCACGGCATGCCCATCACGCACTACACGGTTGATGTCGCCGAACAACAACTCACCGCCCAGCAAACCTCTTGTGATATTCTCGATCTGACACCAAACACCACCTACAAGTAGGTGCCAATCCAATATAGCATTATTCATTTATTTATTTATTTATTTAGCGTATGGCAGATACACAACAAATATACAAATATATCCCTCACGAGAACATTACATTTTTCTTCAAGACTCTGATGGACAACAGAATATGCATAATGTTATCAATGATCTGGAAGCAAGTGAAGAAGTGTGTGATTCTCTTTTGAATGTAGAAAGAAATAGTTATTCGGTCTCCAACAATTTTCATCTGAATATAGTTGTGGCAAATTGTAAAAGTGTATAGCTCATGAGTCTCAAACGCCTAGATATACACAGCATATTTCTAAATTATTTGAGATGTTGTGTAGTTTTTGGTCCGGAGAACATAAGTTTGTCTGACCGCCATTATTTGCTAGTCCATTTAGCGTTACTCAATGTGCACCATGGAGGCACATTAATATAGAAACACTGATTGTGAGAAACACCGCTCCAGAAACACTGATTGTATCGTCTGTTCCAATCTATTCGAAATAAGAAACATTTTGGCATTTGATTTATATGAAACATTTTTCATTGTCACTAGCATACAGTTGATTAAACAAAATTCCAATGGTAGCGCAATGAAATAAATGGGTGATTACAAACACATCGATCAACGATTTTTATCGTACGGACGTCGTGTAGTGGTCGTCTCTTGTCTCGACTAAACACGACGCCGTGTAGTGGTCGTTCAGTGGTCATGAATATAGTGGCGCATGTGATCAAAGCGGCAACTTCATACTTCTTTTGGATTTAAAAGAGAAGTCTAGAACCAATCTTTTCATGCCAAATGCTCTTTTGCTAGATACAGAGTGGTCTATAATTTTTGTAATTCGGTTTATTTTCTAGTTTTTTGCTTATTCTGACAAATTCAGTAATTAGATAGGAAAGTTGCTCTTGCCTTTTTCAGATAATGGAATTCTGAATGGAATGCGATCATTTGGAACATTCTATCTTCAATGAGTACTGATTTAACACTTTAACCGAAACACCGGTCTGTGAGACCAAAGGCAAAATTATTTTTTCTGTAGTGGCAAAATTGTGAATAAAAATTGCTGCCCGCTCTAATACCTTCTCCCCCACTATTCCTCAACATTCTCCAACAATGCTCGTCAGTCCCCAACTCACGGTTATCGAGTAAACATCAATCTATTGGAAACGTACCGGTCTCAGCAACCTGATCTTTGGATAACGTTTATTTTTTTACCGGTCTAGAATACCGGATGTTTCGACTAACAGATATTTTAAGCATTCAATTTTTTATCTAATGTTTTTCTCTTCATTATTTCGGTATTTTATTGACATGTTTTATTTGAAAAACGAAATTTTGTATTTCATAAAACGTTGGTTTAGGAAAATTGATGACAATGGATGAGTTATCAACCATACAAGCCCCAGCCTTTGGAACTTGTATCAATAGGATGCTTCACAATGGAGTGTCACAAAATAAAAATTCTCTAGACGAAATAGATGATTACTATAGATCCGACTACTATAGTTATTTATGAACTTTTCTTGCTAATAAAATAACTGGAGGCTGAAAACGTTTGCTCAAACAAGTTTCTTGATAACAATGAAAAACATTATTATTTTTAATAATTACATTTCAGTTTTGCTATAAAGCCTCTATAGATAAAATATTTCTCCATGATTATTGTTCTATCTTACACGGATTTTTGTATTGTGTGTTTTCTTACATCCAACATTATACATTTATTACATAACAATCAATGATTCCAAATTTTTTTCTATTCTTCCATTACTTAATTTGAAACTGAAATATACATTATTCTTTACTATAATTGAAATTTACCAATGAAAAATATTTAAAGTCATATTTAGTAGAAAATAAACACTTTAAGCAAGACCCGGTCTGTGAGACCGGATGTTTCGGTTTAGGTCAGTTCTGACCATGTTTCGGTTAGAGTGTTGAATTTTTCAAAGATGGATGACATTTCAAGATCAATTCTGATGAATTTCAGTTTTGGTTAACAATATCTCCCGATTGTTATCATTCAAAAGTTCGAAATCTCAATGCGAGGACAATGAAGTTGGTGATGATGGTTGAAGCTAAAAATTGTGTTGTTTTTCAAAATAAAAGGATCATTTCTATCAGCTGCACCTGGGAATCTATATTATTATGTGATGGAGCGCTGTATCTGTTCTTAGATTGTAGAGCACAAATTATAAATCTGAATGGTAACAATATTGTTCATGAAGGACTGAAATTAATCAAAATTGACTATTTCTTAAAATTTTACTCATTATTGAGAATTTTAACTCAGCACTCATTGAAGATAGAGAGTTCAGAATGATCTCATCTTATTCAGAATTTTTCATGGTCTAAGAAGAAGGCGGGAGCGAATATTTCTGTAAAATCACTGGATTTGGCGGAATTAACAGAAAACTGGAAATGGTATGCAGCAACACTATCTAACTGACATCCACATATGCTTCGATTCCAGTGAAAAGGGTCATTTTCAATAATTCAACCCTAGATTTCCAGGTATTCAGGCATTCGTGGTTACGCTCAGTCATCAAAAGCTGTGATTTCGCAAAAGTACATCAAGTATTGCAGATTTTTCTACAATACCTTCCAGTATAGGCTTCAGAGGCCAGTGCTACTTAAACTGACATCCGCCTTATTCATACTGCCATTGATTTTAACCCTACAGAACTAGCTCTTGAAGTTATAGAATGAGCTGACAACACACTTGAAGTTATAATATTGCACTTTATTGTACTGTAACTAAATAGATGAAAGAATTGATTCACTAGAATAATACATTATCAACTCTACTGAAGACAATAAATTCAATCAACTAACAAGTATTCAGATGGCCAATATTAGGATTAATCACTTATAACACAGTCTTCTAATATGTACAGTTCATTAACGCAGTATGCAACACTATCACTGTCTGTGTCTTATACCAGGACTCCGTATAACAATTCGCGTATCATGTGCTCGCGAATCCTTATCACCGTCCTGTATCTGATATCTTTATACATCTGTCATGACAATAATAATAATCACAACACTACTCTAGATAACTATTACGGTACTGTCACTATACAATTATCACTAAAATAATTATCACTATACTGTCACTATAAAATTGTCACTAGGAACTGCCAGGCTTTGGGAACTGCTGACACTGTTCCTTTACCACTAAAATTCTTATTACCACTCACTTCTTGTTTATCACTGACTTCTTGTTTCACACTGACTGACTGCTCTAGACGAGCGATCCCTCTAAATATACAACAACGTTTTTATTCCAGAACAATCCAGATGGATGAAGGCTTCTTCTCTATTATCCACACAATTTTCAACCAGAAGAAGCCAGCTCTTTCCATAAGCCTCTAGAGTTGTAAACAAAAAAAAGGTGACTCAGTTCCATAGACAATAGGGACCTGTAATCATCAGCCAGGACCCTGCTGTCACAGACTCTCTTCACTCTGTCTCTCTCTATTTGTTTCAATCTCTGTTCCTCCTTCATACCACTTACGAACGTGTGTGAATCCAATAACAATACGGAAGTATCTAAACTTGTCGCGTCGTTAACATGACGAATGGTCATAAAGTAGTAACCCTAGCATCGTTTTTAAAAACCCCGGAGGGCCAACTGAACATACCTATCAACCTTGAACTTCATGGTCACGTAAATTTTTGTTCTGTTCATGAGTGAGTGAGTTTCATTTCGCTTTCTCATATGCAGATGAAGATAGTTGAAAGCACTAGATTTGCGTCATTATGACGAATTCTTAGGCTATGTAGGCTACACATGGTAGCGTCGCACCGCGCGGTTTGAGACGCGCGTTCGACCGCGCGGTGCGATATACAATGGAATGGCAGCGTCCACATGCACCACTCACTCAAATCTGGACGCGCCGCGCACTGCGCCGCCCAGACTTTCAACCTGAACCGCGCGGCGACAGCGCAGTTCCCAGTACACTATAGTCAGTTGGACTGTATACATGAGAGCAGTCAGACGCCAGTTTTGATCTAGTTCACTTCTTTTGTGTAGTGATTTTACAGCACTCTGTTCAGTGTGCAGCCATGGAAATGAACAATTTTGACACAGAATTGTTTTTAGAAGAACAGAACAAGAACTTGATGCCAAGTCGTACGTCTCTTACGATCTCCAACAACTCGTCAAAAGATGAAATCGACATTCGCAAATAGTTAAAAAATTTGGGTTCGTATTTCCTCAAGTAAGGGTAAAGTGTCACAAAAGCACCATGCGTTAATCTATTGGTCAAAATAGGGTGAACGCAAAAGTTTCTTTGCCTTCGTTTTCTCGCTTTATATCTACGATACACAAGCCACATACATGTTACCTCTTCAACTTCCATTGCTAAACTGGAGGTGGACGCCGCGTATAAAACGCTTGCATGTGTACAACTGCAGAATTTTGGACTTGCGTCGCACCGCGCGGTGCGACGCTACAATGTGTACATAGCCTTAGAAACAACGAGTGTACAAAATATGCTCATGAGTCTACGGTCTACTACTACTAGCACTTGCTATGAGGCAATTTAGCACTATCGTACTATTAAAAATGGAAATTTGAAATGTTTTCCATCAAAACAATACTGTAAACAATTCAATTTATTTTCGCACACACATACAAGTTTGATACAGATATTAACAAAAATAATACTTGCAAAACAACAACAATACACATTAAAACAAAATGAAAAGAAAGTGGTTCAAAAAAAGGGTGGAGGATTGAAGGGGTTTTCCAAATATAGATATCCATGTACTGGGAAAACCTTAAAACCTTGAGAAGGTGAAAAAGGTATCAGGTAAAGTAGAAGATGGTAGATATGAAAGGATGGGATTAATGAAGAAAAATAAGGAAAGGGATGAAAAAGAAACCGATAGGACCAGGTGTTAAAGAAAGATTCGAAGAACAGTTCAAATCAGTTCTAAATCTGTTTTGAATAACTTTTTATGAGTTATCAAAGTTGTAAAGTCTTTTTTCGAGACATTAGAAAATTCCTTCTCTGATGACGGTGAAAACGCAAAACTTGGTGATGGACGTATGAATGAAATTCGATGTGTATGAAGTTGCCGCTTTGATCATATGCGCCACTGTATTCACGACCACTAAACGGCAGTCGTATATAGTCGAGGCTAGAGACGGCTGCTACACGACGTCCATACGATAAAAATCGTTGATCGACGTGTTTGTAATCACCCATTCATTCCATTGCGCCACTATAGAAAACTGAACGTTCGATTTTTTATCGAACGACCAAAATCGATGTGTTTGAAAAGCTGATTTTGTTTGAACGTCCAGCTTTCCATCGGCTTCACTACCACATAGCAAAAAGATGGCAAACAGCTGATGCGAATCATTAAAAATGCACGATCACGATCAAAATCGTTATAAAATCGATGTGTCTGAAATCTACTTCAAGTTTTGGTCGTACGATAAAAATTCGAACGACCTTTTATCGAACGACCAAAATCGATGTGTGTGTAGCTAGCCTTACAGATAAATTCGATAACAAATTGCGCAATGTGACAATATTATATCATAATGACAATATATCTTAATGATTATTATTTGATCAATGGTGGAAAAATATCTAAATATTACTTGATGAGTAATAAAATAAATAACTAATCGAAATAAATTATTGAGAAAAGTATCATAGAAGTATAATTTTAGTTTAAAAAAATATATAAACTTTTGCATTGGAACAAAAATAATTAATTTTCATTAACTTTGGCGGGGAGGAGATTGCTCTACAAAGTGAGAAATTTTGTTATTGACAAATTATTTTGTAGTCAAATGGCATTAACTCACAAACTAGACTGCCAAACAGCTGACTGATGAATATCTGAAGCACCTGGTAACTGGTAAGTGATATGTTACTATGTTGTTTATTAACCTTTCAATTTACTGCTAAGAACTTTGGGTAAAGCGTATTAGTTTTTGTTTTCGTCATGTAAAAAATTTTTCCAAATTTATCAGTGAAACTTTGAAAATTATTTAATGTGAAAATGAGTTGCAAGAAGACAGTGAAGGTAATAGATTTGGGAGCGCAGACAATAAATTTGGCGAGACAACAGTTGAAAAGTAAAGCATCGATATGTCCCGGTCAGAAGTGGGACTCGTGTTCGGGGTCGATTCCGTCGCCACCGGGCAAGCGGATCGCGGTGTGTACATCGGAGCAGCTGAGGGGAATGTGTCCGCCAGACCCGTGCGAGTGTCCACCCCCACCGCCGCCACCACCCACCACCGCCCAGCGCCTGAGGCGGCTGCTGTTGGCCGGTGCTAAGGTGGTACTCCTGGCCGGAGTGATCAAGTGGACCGACGACCTGGGTGTGTGGGGTGACGCTCGTCGCACCGATCAACTGCTCACCAACGCACAGGCCAGGCTTAAGCCCATCGTACAGTCCATTAAGCCCGCCACAGATGACGACTACTCGCACACCAACTTTGCCACCAAATGGAACAATCTCGTCATATACGTTTTCAACATGCTGGCTGTTCTACCGTCGAAAGTCAGCGGTGCAGTTTTGAGTAAACTTCATTCTATTCAAGCTCCACCACCTGAGGCTGAATCAAAACCTGAGCCTGAGAAGAAAAAATGATTCAAATATTTTTCCACTGTAAATTCTAGTTTGAATAAAAATTATAAAGAAAACAAGTAGTGTAGCATCACTCTTATTTCAATATAAATACAAATGAGACTAATGTAATAACATTGGTAGATAAAATAATAAGGCAGTCCTTGTGCTATTTTTCTTCCAAATTTGTAGGTGACACAGTCCAAGATGAGGTTAGAATTTCACGTGTACAATTTTCACAAAATTCTAGTCCAAAATAAACATGAAAACTATAAATTTTGAATTAATATGGCTTGAATTAATAAATTGATTAGAAATATTCCACTCAATTACCACTCGTAACAAATAATATTGAGTTTATAAAACAAACAAATAAATAAAACAGTTTTTCATTATATATGCTCTTATTTGATCCAATTTTTCCTTTTTTTCTAATACCAATTTTATATTTAATAAAAAAATTGATATATATTTTATTTTATTGTGATTGCCTATGGGGACCGTCATAACTTATGGTACATTTTTTTACACTATATAGAGCTGTGTTCGCTCATTTCTCTCGAGATCAATTCTCACTACTAGTACCGTACAAGTCGATTCACCTTATTCGACATTATGCAATCAATGACCTTCCACTTCCACTGGTTTGACTAACATTCAGGGCATCGATTACATGCTTTTGTTTTTGTTAATGAATGGGGTGTTGTTTGTAGAGTGCGAGTGAGAGCGGTGAACAGCGTGGGCAGTGGGCCATATTCGCCCGCGCTTCGTGCCAGCACCCTGCCCCTGCCTCCCTCACCACCTCCCCTCACCTGTGTCAACTTCGGCCACAACTACTTGAAGTTGAAATGGGGCGAAGGAAAGAACCCTACCTTCACAGAGTACTTCGTTTACATGTGCAGTCCCCATTCAAAGGATAATGAAGATGATGAAGATGCCGATGAGTAAGTTTTCAATCAATCTATCATCAATATAATACAATGCTATTGTATTACAATGTAGGTTGATATTTGAATTATACTCATTATTTATACACTCACAATATACTCATTAGTGTTTTTTTATATGAAAATTACCTTTTCTGTTTCAAGAAATATTAAAATATTTTATTTTATTGAGGCCCCTCAAATTAATTTGTAATTGAAACTTTATAAACTTCAGTATTTGATACGCTTGTCATCTTAAATGAAACCTTACTCTTTACACAGAAAATTAACTATAACTAGTTTTATCCAGCCAATGCAAAGCAAGCTAACTGGTATTAATTGCTGTAATGCATGCATTCGTATCATACTGAGCTTACTGTATACTGTAAACTTTTTGGAACCATTATTGTCTGATGACAGTTATTACCTGTACCAGATTTTTGAACAGTATCTTCTTCCCGTAGATACAGTATAGTTTTCGTACTGTACTTTACTTAGAAATAATTGTTTGTTTCATTGTCTTTCACTATTTATTTATTCATATACAAATAGTGCTCTTACTTACTAAGACTTGTAGGTGTGGCGTCCTGAAGTCGAACATATATTTTAAGAAAAAATGACATGATAGTGTGTGAATCATAATATACTTTTCCGTCTCCCACTTGCATACGAATTATTTTTAATCGAGCAAGTATTATTTTTGTTTTGCCAGGGTAATGTAAATATTTTATCCAATCCAGTATTCTTAGTGAGTTATGAGAATTCGAAATATTTTACTCTGTTCTGGATTTATTGTAGAATTTAATTGTATAAATAGAAAGAAAAATAAAAATCTCAGTACCATTTTTGAATTATTTAATTTTAATTATGATATGACTTGAAAATGGCATCAATGTTGAAACATGTTGTGATAAAATAATTCAAAAAGAGTACTAAGATTTTTATTTTTCTTTCTATTTATATTACAAGTAGCCCTATACAGAAAAGAGATAAATTTAATTGTAGTATTGTTTTGGCAAAATAAAACTGATTTGATTTTGATTTCAGTCACTCACTTACTAGGAAAGTTTTCTTACCATAGGAAGTTTTAAAGTTCCATTCTATTAATGAGAACCGTCAAGTTGATGAAGTTTATCTGGCGAGTGAATAGTTGCACTATTTTGACTAATCGTTGCTGATGATTGAATTACACTTGTTTAGTAACTTGTTGGAAAAACGCAATGATTTTTGTTGGTTTTTTGACAGATTTGTGGGAACTCTGGCCTACCAAGGCTTCAATCAAACATGTAAAGTGAATCGCCTTCAAGAGCAGACGACCTACAGGTTCCGCATTTCTGCTTCGAATGAGACAGGTCGAGGTCCACTGTCCAGCGCCTACGAGTTCACAACCTCCATTGCTCCTCCGCCCCCTCTCAAAGGTACTTTTCCTACAGTTACGTTGAAAAGTGGCCATTGCTGCACTGATTACAGAACGCAAAGAATCACTTTTCCGCTCTAGTGCGGGAAAAATTTTTCTGCACTCCAGATTTGCAACATGGCAACGCAAAATACTTAGTAGGTTATATGGAGCAACAGTGCAGCAAAATCAAAATGAAGTTGGTAACAGTGACTGCTGTGGCTGCTATAGTGAGCAGAGGTGCAACGAAGCACAACGCGCTAATTATTAAGTAGATATTATAACCAAGGACAGCGACAGCACAGTGCCACCACAGCACACACCACACAGCTGCCCCCCGCCATTCAAACACACATACATTATTCAGGCAATTTTACCCATAATTACCCACTTTTCATATTCAATACTAAATATAAAAATAAACTTGAAATAAATATATCAATTTTCTCAACATAACCCTATAGGCGTTGCTAGCAAAACCAGAGTCTGTTGCAACGATCATCAATCTTACTCGATGCTTTCATAACATGTTGGCCCATTTCAATACAAGTAAACACATTATTTAGGGTTTATTCACTATTCAAACGTTACAGATAAATAAGAACCCCAATAAGATGTTTTCAAATTATTTATCGATTATGGAAATTCCGTCGTTATGAAGGTTTAGGGATGTGAAATTTACTTCGATATATAACTAATTTATAATATTAATTTGAAGTGAAAGTCGTTTGATTAAAAGTTTTTATTTCTGTTTCAGGGACCAAAGTGACTGAAATAGGAACAAGAAGTTGTGTAGTAGAATGGCAGAGCACTAGAAAAATGGGTAGCGACACATTAGTGTACTGTCTGCAGGTCGCAAGGCTCAAGAACCAAGAGTACAAGCAGGTGAGCTTGCACAAATTGCACATATCATTTTTTCATCTATTTTCATCGTAAATTTGGTCTTCTGGGTTGCTAACATCTAATATAATGGTGGGAACTATTATAACCATAGGCATATCTATCATGGCCTGACATAGACTGATGCGTCGGCGGCCTCAGGAGATTGGCAACGTGGTGGTATAACTAATTCCAGTCATCCGTTCAAATTGAACTTAGAGAAATGAAAAGCAAGTAAACTGGGAATAAATGGGTTGAAATGAATTGGGATTTGAATCGCATGCAATCTAGCCAGCTGACTGTAGAATCTATACCAGCGTTGCCATATCGTAAGGCAGAGCATCTGACTAGAGATGTCTTTGTCATAACTCATATTACTTGATTTATATATTCATATATACCATATAACTATTTAATTTCACGAATGTCACTCTTGTGAGTCTCATAATTACTTCAAATTGTTATAACAAAATCAAGAAAAACGAATAGGCTACTTACACTCAGTATAAAAACAACTCACATTGTCCAGAATGATATATAAAATGTTTCAGAAGCTATGCCTTCTTCCGCTACCCCAACCAGTGTGTCTTTTTCTTTTTTCACTCGTATTTTTCTTTCTTAGAGACCCCAACTATACGGGCGTCTCAGACGCGCTGAACTCTTTACGCTCGTTAGCCGGATACATTGTCTCTTATGCAGTAAATTATACGAGCGAAATGGACGCTCCCCATAACAGACCATGCATTCTGAAGGCGCGTGAAATAGATTCAGCGCGTCTAGGAAGCCCGTTTAGTTGTTCTATTATATTATTTGTTGTTTTTCAAAGTTATTTCTTAAAAATGTATTGTTTTATAATTCTTTTTCATGGCTCATATATCATACAGCATACAGGTTTCACACCTATGCAGGAATCAAAATTTTTATAACTCATATAATTTATTATCATCATAATAGTGAGGTCCACGTTATAATGGCAGTATTTGATTGGCAATGGTGTTGCTATCCTTTTCAATCCTTCGACAAAGCAGATAGCGCTATCCCTTCTAGCTTTGCAATGTTGTAAGTTTGCTGGAAATAATTTTGACAGTGACTGTACAGATGTAAACAAGCTTTCTTCAGGTCATTCGCCATGTTTTATTTTGATTCTAACAAAATACTTGAGTTGACATCAAGTCGCATATTTGATTTTAAAATTTTCTTTTTGAATTTGTTCAGATATTACCGTATGAGAAACACATTATAGTAGCAGAAATGATATATTATAAGTTGCTAACTTTGACCATCCTGGACTTGGTCCGTCCTCACAAACATGCTTCAGTTACTCGTATAGGTTACCGGTACCCATAGAAATATTGAAAGATCATTTCAAAATTATTTTTATTGAAATTATTCTATTATAAAACGGATTTCTATTTTGCTATAACAAATAGAAACCCTACCGAATAACTTAATTTCTGTTGATTTGAAGTTCAGATTGTTGCATCAAAGCTTTTTTAAATAGCCGCCAAGGTTTCAGCAGGTGTGTGTGAGAATGAAAATCTGATCTCTCAGTTATAAAAGTTTTAAATCAAAATATGAAAAGGGATATTTTATTGATGAATGTAAATATACTTGACATGATATTCATTATCATCAGAGAAAATTTAAACTAATATTAGATCAAATGTAATGGGATGATTTGAGTCACAGCTATCCGACATAGATAGCTGTGTTTCAGTACAGTCTGTGGCAAAATTTAGTCAAATTATAGAGAACTGGCAACCCTGTTCTCCCATCTTCACTGCCATTAATGTGGAGTTCAAGGCTTACCATTTGAGAATTATTAATAACATATATCACTTTTTGACAATTACTTCATTTAAATGGCTACCTGCTGAACGAATACATTGTTCAAATCTGTGTTGACGATTCCACATTGACGGCTACAATGCAATAACAATAACTTCTGGGATATTGCGGATTTCATTTTTTTTATTTTTAATTAATTCAAAATTATTGATCAAATTGTGAGCGAAATCCACACTGCACGGCAGTTAATAGCAACTTTGCGAGGGAGTAATGTTTTGTAACTGTGTAATCACACGATTAGGTTGCGTTTCCTGGTCCAATTGATCTGTCCACCTGCGATTCTCTGTTTGTGAAGCTATCTCAAATCAAACGTTTTCAAAACTTGACCAATAACTGTGGTTGAATTATAACAGACTTATTCAAAATGAAATTAACAATATTCCAGTTGGAATGTTGGAGCAATCGTACAGAAATCTCAACACAGATTTAAAGAGTGTATTCATGCTGGAGGAAGCCATCTTAATAGAGTAATTGTCAAAAAGTTATATATGTTTTCAATAATTCTCAAATGGCAAGTATTGAACTTCACATTAGTTGAAATGAAATCATTTTTGCCCTTCCCACTTTTGTTTTATGGCGTTTTTAAAAGTTCTTGTTATTCTGGGTCTCCCGGTATAAATTATGATTTTCATATGAAGTTAGTTATAGTGAATTTGTAATATGCACATGCTGTATCTATAATGTAAGCATATCTGAGACTAATAGATGAATGTGATGTGCCAGGTGTACTTAGGTGGTGATACGAAGACACTGGTGGGTGACCTGGAGCCAGGTGCAGAATACCTGGCGAGGGTGTTTGCAGTGAGGCGGACAGCAGGCGGGGAGGAGGTGGTGGGGCCTCACAGTCAGCCGGCCAACTTCTCCACGCTGCCTCTGCCCGATCAAGGCACCAAGCCAGGCGTTGTCCTGCCCCACCCCAAGCCACATCATTCACAGGTACATCAAATCAAAGTTTCAAATCATTCAATTTCTCGTTTATATATTCCTCTTTTTCTAAAGTTTTATTGTCAAAATGATTTTTAAGACATTCTGTAATAAGGATGATAACAGTAATTGAAGAATGTGCAATATTTCTGTTACTGCTATTATTATTTAAATACTTATTACGAATAAATGACAAGATTATAACTATGATTATAAGTATTATTGTATTAGATTTATAATATGAAAAATTAAAACAAATATATAAATATTATATAAAAATGACATGTTATATTTTATGTAAGTAAAAACATAATTATTATAAAATTCTACTTTCTCATTTGAACCCATTCTTTAGGTTTATTCATAAAAAACAATGACAATACAAATTTGAATACTATAACATTTAACACAAAACAATGAAGTTTTATGCATTGAATAATTTCTTAATAGGCATAGATAATTCAATGAATAAATATACACCCCACTATAAATAATATGTGTTGAGGTATACATCATCATTTCTTGAGACACTGAAGCGAATGGGAAGTTAAGCCATTTAGTTCGTCGTTTTACACCTTCAAGTTTTTGTTGCAGGCTGATACACAGATAGCTACAACACCTTTGCACGTATTTTGATCATTTATTTTACGTATTTTGATAACTTCTTGAGATACTGAAGCGAATGGCGAGTCAAGCCATCAATCCGTTAATTATCAGGCCTTCAAGGTTTTGTTGCAGGCTGTTACACAGATATTTACATCGTTCACACTAGTTAGCGATTAGTGAGAATCTTAGGGAGAAGTGTGTTCGTGGGCTTGGTTTTTAATTTCAAATGGAAATATACTGGTAATATTCAGACTCTTGATAAATTTAGAACTAAATATGTAATACTGTGTATCTATTGGACTTTCTGAAAGCGTTAGAAACTTGATGTAGGTACTGAAGTTGCCTCCCTGGGCTGAGTCTTGATCAACTGAGATCTTGATGAAGTTATTGTAAACTGTAATAATCGCCTTTTTCATCATGGTTCAATATTATATTATGGTCCAAAAAATCATTTTATTTTTACTTAATGTAAGTTTGAAGAAAAAATAATTCATTTAAATTTAAATTAAATGTTTAGGAAGGCTATATGACTTCGACCTTTGTCTTTTACATTTTTCACTATACTATTTCATTGTATTTCGACTACTCTCTTATTAGCTAGAATAGAATAAATGCAAACAATAATTTTATTCCGTTATCTTTTACAGACAAGCTCGCGTAAACAGCTGAGTGATCAAGAATGGGCCATCATAATACTGTGTGGATTCACTTTGGTGGCTGTTTTGGTAGCAGTTATAATGCAGCATTTCATCTATTAAGCTGAATTGAACTCATAAAATCAGTTCATCGTCCATAACAATTACACTGTAACCCTAAAATTACTATTTTATAAGTAAAAAAACTAGACTGAATTGCCTGATCAGATCGACAATAAGCGGGAGTTTGATTTCTAAGAGATTGGACAATATTGCATTTCAGTTCACTACTAAAAATTAAACTCGCAAACGTTTATGTATCAAACTTAAAAAACCGTACAATTGGTGCAATTAGGCTGGAAACGAAATTAATATTGGAAGTGGATTGTTATGCGTTTTCAGTAGCAGTTATTGGATGCTGGTTGTCATGTTCACCATTCAGAAGGAAAGAAGGTGTCTTCCATTCTCTGATTCAGTCTTGCTGAACTCATACATATTCCAGAGACTGATAACTCTAATAGTAGTATGAACATTCGATTGTATTTAGCAATTTATTTTTTATTTTCCCTCTTTGAATATGTACTCTCTTAGTTTTTAATATTTAATAACATGGGAATTCATTATAGTACGTACGCACTCTCATTGCATTTCATCAGAATAAGATATTATTTTTTGAGATTAATAAACTGGGTTAGGGGTTTATGAGTATTTCCTAATTAGGCTCCGTATTATATAGTCGTATATCAAAATGTTTGAATCTCTAGTTCAGCTATTTTAATGGATAAATTCATCTGCTACATGTGTAAAATTTCATCATTGAATGTGAAATCAGTGTTTATTTAACCACATAATTTGACTATCATCGTTCAGTTACAATATTAGTGACATTGTATTGTGTTACTAATACTGTACTATTACCATTACAATTATCATGGTAATTTAAGTAAGTAATTGTTCTCCAATATATCTGCAGGTATCTGTAATAATTGCTATTCCAGAATAGATAAATGTGTAATTTTATAATCATGAATTGTTGACTTTTATTATTTTATGATATTTAAATTCTAGTGAATGAAGTGATTGTCTCGGCCGATGTTGAAAGAGTTTAGGCTATTGTTGTATATTAAAACCCGTATGTAATAATGACGGCCTTGAAGGTACATGAGCCACGCTTTGCAAGGCTCGCTGTGCAATTCAAGACAATATTATAACTTGATTCACTTTGAAAATGATATTCAGTATATGACTTATGACTGGTGGTGTGATTTATTCTTTAGTTTTATTCCATATTATTGGAGTCTGTACGACTTTGATTCAATGATTCAATATTCTATATTATCAATGATAGTGACTGTAATGTCGAAACTTTCGGATTGGTATAGTTTTAAATAAATTAAATTCATCGCTATTCTTATAAAATGGATCAGTGCAATCATGACGTCGTCATTCATTCTTTCAAGAGCTTTACATTCGGGCCGTTAGATATTATTTCATTCTAATTACATGTATATTATTGACCTAATATCATGTTTCCTAAGCTTCAAGCACTACCATTATTATCTTAGCTCCCCTGATTATCCAACCACAGATTATTTTATTATATTTGATATTATGTTTGATAATCTACAACGTCAATTGTTGATGCGACAGTTTACAATATATTGAGAAAGTTGTTGATTATATAGAGCAAATTTGTTATTTTTTATAATTCATTTAAGAAAAGTTTAGGAAATATTTTTATGTGTACAGAGAAGATATATTGTGTGTGATTTTAGGGACGTTGTGTGTTATTGTTATTTATTATATGTTTGAAATTCTATTTGCTAATATTATATGTTATTGATGAGTTTTCATGTACACGTTTATCGCAGAAAGTATTAAATAATGAGCTCTTACAAACAAGATTTCATTTAATATATAGAATCAGTTGATATTGGTGCTAAATAAAATAAGGCCTAGAACATTACTGTGTTGACGGCTGGTGTTTGTTGAAAATGTAAGCTTTACTGGGGTGATAGATAGATATTGTATTTCAATCTGTTAGAGATCTTGCTCGTCCTATTGTGCTGTTTTGTATTGTAACGCATAACGTATCTGAACAAACGAAAAGTATTGCCTTAAGTAAAAGGAGGAGGAGGAGGAGACTGAGGTTGCAGATGGAAGAGAGGAGGAGGAGGAGGAGTGGTGGTGTCTGCAGCAGCCTAGTAGAGACATAGTTACCGAAACGAGCACGGCCTCCCCCCAAAACACCCCCTCCTCCATTCAAATGCAAAAAGTGCTCATTTCATAATGTCAAATAAAAGGACTCCTCAAGTCACGTGTACATTTATCAAACTTTTATTAGATCATTGATCAACATTTTAATACTATTTATGATTACAGCATTCAATGATAAATGTTAGCCGCTATCATCTCCATTCATAACAATATTTCCCTCATTTCAATATTATATTCTTCCATAACCGTAAATATTAGAATTTTACAAAACACAATTTTTTAAAACTTTGGTCATGCATGTAGAACACTTGTTAAAATCATTCCTCTGAGTATTTTATATTGTTTTTTAAGTTGAATATATATATTTTCTCGTTTATATATTTTTCTTTTTTTAAAGTTTTATTGTAAAAATGAATTTTCACAACATTCTGTAATAAGGATGATAATAACAGTAATTGAAGAATGTGCAATATTTCTGTTACTGCTATTATGATATACTTATTGCGAATAAATGACAAGATTATAACTATGATTATAAATATTATTGTATTAGATTTATTATATGAAAAATTAAAACAAATATATAAATATTATATAAAAATGACATGTTATATTTTATGTAAGTAAAAACATAATTAATTATAAAATTCTACTTTCTCATTTGAACCCATTCTTTAGGTTTATGATAAATTTAGTTTAAGATCTCTTATGATGTAGTTTTCATTGGAATTTGGTAGTATATCTCTGTGAGTCTTTGGAGGGGAGAGATGAGGCAAAGAATTAAGTGTTTATCCATATAGTGATCCTTGCTCCACAATGAGTAAAAATTGCAAAATAACATGAGTAATCTTCATTGAAGTAGAAAACTCGTAAAAAATTCTTGACTCCGGCTGGATCGAACCGGAAACAGTGCACTGTTTCAATGCACTGAGCGGATTGACTATTTGATAGGACTTTCCTCTTATGTAGGCTATGTTGGACAAATTAAATAAATTTGATTTAATCGTCCAAATTGGAATTGATTGATTAAACAGGTAATAAATAGGCCTATTACCATTTTTATAATCATTATGCAAAATACGCAAATTACAGAGATTCTGTACGGTATGCAAAAGTAAATCAATTCGTGTAGTTCAGATGTGATGATGAGTTATGCCAGCGCTTCACTCTCGCCGAGTGTGTACAAATGACAAACGTGAGTGTGGATGGCCACCATGCCACCGCTCAGCTCGCCTTCACTCCGATTTTTGTCGATACGAAACATAAAATAACATCTAACTTTCCTGTACTTTTCAAAAGTCGTCTATGTTACAGTACATAACTATGACCCGGTTGCCCGAAAGCCAGTTAAATTTTAACCGAGATTTATTTCACGAGAACCAATCAGAGAAGGCCTTTTGACAAGACGGCTTCTCTGATTGGTTCTCGTGAAATTAATCATGGCTAAAATTTAACCGGCTTTTGTGCAACCGGGTCTATATATAGTAGGGAACCTATATAGGGATAATGAGAGCCACTAGCCACAATGCCTATAGTGAGGTCCACGTTATAATGACAGTATTTGATCAACTTTGGTTTTGCTATCCTTGTCTATTATTCGACAAAGCCGGTGGTACTATCCTTTTCTAGGTCCACAACGATGCCAATTATGTTTTTTACAGTGTAGAAATATAATTAATTAATGCAGAGAATCGGCATCGCTATTCTTCTATCTTTATCCACTGCCATTATAAAGTGGATCTCACTATAATAGGCAATGAATGATTAAAAAAAGAGTATATAGATTACTTAAGTAAAAGGACAAGTTTGAAAGGCAATTTTGACCCCGCAGCTCTGTTTAGGGTGGTAAGAAGGTACACGTATACATATAAAAAGTTACCACCCCTACTCCTTGTGCTACGAGGTGGGGGTGGTTTAAAGTTACCAGTTTTTGGGTTTTCACCTATATCTCGGAAACTATGTATAATAAGGACAATAAACAGACCTTACCTTAAACAGTGCTGTGGGTTCAAAGTTGTAAATAATTGTCTTCCAAATATTTCTCTCTATGGCTGGACCATAAACAGTTGGTCCTCTAAAGGTGAGCGTGCCCTAGGTCGGTGGAGCGGTGCGGAGGGACGCGGCGCGGCGCGCAGAACGGAAAATGGAAGGTCCTTGCACTTTGAGCGCGGCGCCATTTTGGAATAGTTAGTCGTGACGTAGACTTGTCATTTGCGATTTGAATTTCAAGACATAGTTGTTGAAGTTAGAGTTCTAATTGAAGTCAGTTCTAATTTGAGGTTGAGATAAAGTGGTAGACGTGAGTGATGGATGACTCACATGAAGAAATGTTATTTTTGGCAGTTGTGGATAAAGCAGAGAAAGAGGAACTATCAAGGAAATAAGAGAAAATGTTGGTACATCCCATTAAGTTACCGTTAATCGAAGTAATTGATTAGAATGTGAACTGGAAGACGACAGAACAGCAGGCTGTTTACTAAAGCAAAGGTCGGAAACAGCGGAGCCCTAACGAAGTTACTCGAGCGTGGAGAATTTCCGACCTGACTTCCGTGCACTAGGAGCGCGGCGCGACGCGGTTCCGACCCCGAAAAGTACATAGACTTTTTGAAATCCACGTCGCGAAAAGTCCAGAGACTATTCGAAATCCACGTCGCGCCGACCTCGAAAAGTCCAGGGACTTTTCGAAATCCACGTCGCGAAAAGTCCAGAGACTATTCGAAATCCACGTCGCGCCGACCTCGAAAAGTCCAGGGACTTTTCGAAATCCACGTCGCGAAAAGTCACGCCGAGCCGCTCTGCGCTCCCCACCTATTGCACAGAGGTGCACTTTTTTACACTTTTATATATTTATTCAACTAAACTCTTACACAAATTATAGAAATGCACATGATAAATTCATCAATAAGTCTACCAGTATTATCAGGTACTCTGATGTACAAAACTTGATTACATCAATTACAAAACACAACTGGTCCTTCTGAAGGTTACTCACTATTTGTCCTTAAGATCACTATTTGTCCTTAAGATCACTATTTGTCCTTGATGATAACTCAGTTGTCATGAAAACAATGTTTATTGACATGTATTCAATTAAAACAGATATGAAGTTGATCTCCAAATTGTCAAAATATTTCAACGTCGTGAATTAGCTGATTATTAAATAGTTTGTGAGAGAATGTTCAATCAACAAATACCATCCGAGACACAAAAATTTATTCAATAATATGGTCAGTAGCCGAATTTGTCATTCAAATGTGTTCTACCATCTCCGGTTTGACCAACAGGCGGAGTCCATTCTGTGCTCGAGTCATTTTCCTCGGAATCATATCTCTTAAAATCATTATTTGGCATTTTTTCAACAACTTTTCGAGGTTCGTTGCAATGTTTAAGTTGATTTGTGGTAACCTTCTCCTTCTTTAATTTGCTCTGATAATCCTTTTTCATTACCAACTTGGACTTCTTTTTGGAAGGTTCGTTTGCATGAAGGTCCTCGGATGTGATCGGTGCACTATCTGATGCTTGCTGCTTCTCACACTTACTATCGCTCACCAATAACTTTTCAACACTAGGTTGAGACGGAGTCCAGTCAATTGGCTTTGCCAGATGCAAAAGACCAGATAAACTATCGTCAGTAACCTTTACATCCAACACTGCTTTCTCTGCATCTGACAGAGCAGCACACGCTGCTTGGTACTCGATTTCGCGAGCAAGTGCTTGCATCACTTCGTCGTCCTCTTCACAATCTTTCATTCGTTTGCCACCTTCAAATTCCTTTAAAGCCTTTTCATGTCTCATTTTACATTTTTCAAAATGCAAACTGGACTGCTCAAGTTTTTTTGCATTTTCTTCCTTGTCCTTCAACAGGCTCTCGTAGGTATAAACTTTCTTTTCGATTTTAGTATGAGCTTCCATTCTTTTTATCCTCTTCTTCTCAATGTCACCAGTTCTGTCGAAGAATGAGTCATCATCACTATCGTAGTAATCATTTTCTGCCCAGTTTTTGACTTTCTTTTTCTTTGAATGAAATGACTGTCTGAGCAATCCATGCTTGTCTAAGATCCTGCACGCCTCCAGAGCAGCCTGCACCACACATTCTTTCTTCTTACCTTTCACTGTCACTTCTGCTCGTAATGTTTCTCCAAGATCATCCACAGGAATTGCTATTCTACAGCAATATTCTCCGGGTCTTTTCTGTTCCACATCATAGTTCAGTTCCTTGCCTTCCCTTTCGAACCACCCCCTCAATGTTTTCTTTGGATCAGCGAGATACAACTCTTCATTGAGTTCAGATGCATAAGGATTATGCGACAGGTCAGTCTCTTCATCAGCATCATCACCCATCCCCCAATCAGCCCATGTTTCTGTATGTTTCTCATCTTCAGCTTTATTCTCAATTTCTCCTTCAATCTTTTTCCTCCTGTCTTCCAAGAGTTTACTCATGACACTTCTTATCGCATAACGACGTGTACTGAAGCCAAAGTGAAACTTATCAGTATCCACGTTCAGTTTGACGAAAGTGGAAGCTTGTATCCGTTGGTTATTTATGAAGGAGCCGTGAGTGGTGTCCATGTCAAACAAGTAGAAACCGGCCTGATTGTTGTCATCGGCAACCGGGTTTCCATACTGAATGATGGCGTGGTAGCGTGAGATCGATTGATGCAACGCCACTACATGACAATTTTCTTTCCGACCAAACAGATAAAATTCCTTTCTAACCGATTTATTAAGAACACAAACTCCTTCTTTCATTTCCTCAATTGAAAATCTATGAGCAGGTGGCATCCTACTCCATTTGGGTATTTTGTAACCAAAATAGTCTTGTGGTTCCTCTTCGTCGTAATCGACAATTTCCATTTCAACATTACTTTCCTCATTCTGATCAGGTTGACTGCGTTCACTGCTTTCACTAGGTTGAACAGACAAACCATCATATATGGGTTCAATCTTTGTTTTCTTTCGTGGACCAAACACGACTGGTACTTTGAATATTTTCTTTGTAACATCATCTCCATTGCTACTTTCATTTTTGATTTGCTCAGCTGACGCCGACTCCTCATCAGATTTCATAGACATGTCTACCGCCTACAATATACCTAGAATAGAAAAGAATAGAATTCTTTATTGTCATTAAACACACAGTGCAATAGACATAGTCATCAGGAAACATAAAACATACACCAGTCACACAGACAAATACAAAATAAAGCGTTTCACAGAAGTCAATATGGAGTCGGAACACACATCACAATAAACTTCAACAAAAAATGAGTTCTATGCATAAATGATACATAAATAGATATAGCCTATGAATATATTTGAAAATTGGAATAAATCATAAAAAAGAAAGGCTCAAATCATGCCATTCTTGGAATGAATATACTTGTTTGGATTTCAGGAACTTGTACATTATAGTTTTAAATTTTAAAACTATAAAAGTATAGTTATTTAGGGCAACTTAGTTGCCCTAAATGCAACTAACATTTCTAGCATCTAATGGTGAATTATTAAATAATTTTATACTCATACTAGCCGTCAGTCTCGCTTCGCTCGCCATATCCGTCTAGCCAGGGGGCTCCGCCCCCTGAACCCCCGACTGGATCGTCCATGAATGAAATCAGCAGGCTCGCTTCGCTCGCCTGCATTTTTCATTTGAGCATTTTTATCATATGTTAGGACAATCCAGTCGGGGGCCAGACTAGACGTCTGGCTAAACGGATATGGCGAGCGAAGCGAGCCTGACGGCTAGTAATATAATATTCCCAGGATTGGAGTAGCAGTGCCCAATCAATTTTTCCGCGATAAATGCATTTAAATCTTCAACTTGGTGCCAACCTAACAAAGTCAACTCAACTTAATGCCAAACCTGACAAAATTATTAATTTAGTTGCCAGTTAACAACTGTTTCGAAGAGGTACTCTATCTAGATTATAGTTCTATAGTAACATATGATATGGGAATTTCAATTATAATTAAGAGATTGGGAGAAGAAGAATATACATGCTAAAAGACGAACTTTAAACCCTTAAAAACAACCCTTACAGTTAAAATATTGCCAAAAGATTTCTTTTAAAAAATCTCATAAGATTTCGTTGCGCCTCTAAAGGGCCAACTGAACATACCTACCAAATTTGAACGATTTTGGTCCGGTAGATTTTTAGTACTGCGAGTGAGTGAGTGAGCGAGTGAGTGAGTGAGTCAGTCAGTGAGTGAGTGCCATTTCGCTTTTATATAGATAGATAATCAAAGTTCATTTGAGTCTTAGTCAATCTAGCCTGTGATACCTGCAGCTGATACCTATTTCTTGTGATGTGATTATGAATATAACTTCTTTGCATTAGTTTATCGAGATCACCTTTAGCAAAACGCAAACAATTAAGAATGAATAGACACGGTACAGTGAGTATTCCTAGTCTTACAAAATGATCCCTACAAGACTCAGTGGATGGGATGCCAATCATTCTTCTCAGAGCCTTCTTTTGCCACAGTAATACATCTTTAGCACCAGGAGCATTGCCCCAGATCAGAATTCCATACAACAAATGAACATGGAAAAATGCATAATATGCATTGATGACCAAATCAAAGCTGGTACAATATTTCAACTTGCCAAGTAAATATTTCACTCTATATAAACGTTTACAGAGGTCCATTGTATGAGTATCCCAGCTCAGCTAGAATTCAGGTGTATGCCTAAAAATTTCACATTCTTGTTCTCTCTAGCAGATTTTAAGCTGAACAGTAAGGACTCTGTTTTGTTACTATTAACGATAAACCTATTAACACTAAACCAATACTCAGCTTTATTAACAATGAGCGCTGTTTTCTGGCCAAACTTTCCTGGATCTTTATCATTTATCAGAAATGTAGTATCATCTGCATATAATATACATTTACCCTCAGTTGCAGAGGACCGAGCCCTGTGGGACCCCATTTCTAATATCAAGTGGCCCAGACTTTATTCCCTATCTTGGTGGTTTGCAACCTGTTACTTAAGTAAGATTTCAATAGATTGTATTCAATATCCCTCACTCCATAGTATTTTATCTTCTCAAGTAGAATAGCGTGATCCACAATATCAAACGCCTTACATAAGTCTAGAAGTGTTGCAGAAACATCATTAAGACTCAAACATCAATCATGACTCAGTTCAAAGCACTTCAGTATATGGCAGACAAGACCTTCCACAGCTTTACCTGTAGATTTGCCACTCCTGAAACCAAACTGGGATAGCATGAACAAGTCATTTCTCTCCATGAAATTGACCAATTGTTTCTGCATCAGACTCTCCACCACCTTTATTGATATAACTGGGACAAGAGAGATAGGTCTGTAATCATCTGGGCAAGATTTATCTCCTTTTTTGTAGACAGGCACAGTGACAGAAACCTATAGACAGGAAGGATAGACACCATCAATGAGTATCTAGTTTAATGAGGTAAGTCAAAGGTTGCAACAGTTCTTCTTTCAACTACTTCAATATGAAATTAGAAAGACCATAGAAATCCTCTGGATGAGAATTACTCAAACTATTTATTACCTCTCTGACATCATCCACAGTGACCTCTCTCCATCCAAAATGCACCTCTCTCTGTCTATTTTTTTATGACTCAGCACCTTCATAGCACTAGACAAATCTGCCTTATGGTCATTGGGTCTTTGTCTATTATTACAGATGTTTGCAAAGTGCTCATTGAAATAAGTAGCAGAAATAGGTAGGTCCTCATCAATACGTTTTAGCCGGTTGGTCTCAGAATCAATTACTCTCCAGACAGCTTTGCATTTGTTACTGGACTCACTAATATAATTTCCATTGGCCTGCTGCTTTGCTTCTCTGATCCTTTGCTTGTATTCCCTTCTCAATCTACAATAAATCGGCAAGAGGTCTGAATTACATTTTGAAATTTCATGATATACCACCAAAATTGAACGTATTCTATCCAATTCAGGAGTGAACCAATTATTCAGTGGTAAGTTTGCTTTTTATTTGCAAAATTTCTTTTTCTTTAAAATTGGACAACACTGATTGTGTCAAATTGTTTATAAACAAATTTGTGCCTAATTCAGCACTATCAACTTTGTTAAAAGCTTCAACCCAATCAATAGTGGATAGTTTATGTCTTAGTAAATCAATATTTGGACCTCTCACACTCCTGTAATAAAAGGGTTTTTCACTTTCTATACCGAGTTGTTTTTTCACCGTAGGTTAGGGCCGTATCATCCGCAAAAGCTGTAAACTCTCCTTTGAATGATGAAGAGTACAGATCATTAATGAAGATAAGAAACAATATTGGCCCAAGGACCGAACCTTGTGGTACTCCACTATTAATTTTCCTCAGTGAACTTTTTTGACCATTGAGGAAAACATATTGATGCCTTTCTTCCAGATACGATGCAAACCACTTATGTACCAGTCCTCTTATTCCAACCCTTTCCATCTTCCTGAGGAGAATATCATGATTAACCGTGTCAAATGCCTTTCTTATGTCTTTCAAAGGAAGACACCTGTGACTCGGTTTTTATCATTAGAGTTCAAACTATTATGAACCAGCATCATGAACCTCCGAAGTGCCATCTCAGTGCTCAGACCTTCCCTAAAACCAAATTGGACATCAGAAATCACATTCAGCTTATCCATGAAATTAATCAATCTAAATTTTACAATTTTCTCAAACACCTTTGAAAAAACTGACAACAAAGATATTGGTCGGTAATTGCCAATCGAAGCAGCTTGTCCCTTCTTGAAGATGGGAATAACTCTAGCGATTTTCATATTTTGTGGAAAAATGCCCTCTGCGAATGATTTGTTGAAAATGTAAGCCAGCACAGGAGAAATAACATGTGAAATTGTCTTGACCAGAGCTGTAGAAATACCATCATCACCTGTCGCTGTACCTCCTTTCAGTCTTGAGATAATAATTCTACTTCTTCACAAGATACTGGAGACCAAAAGAAAGAATTTGAAACGTGATTTGCATTAAAAACTCTATCATATGCTTCCTTTTGGTCTGTACTGGGAGCAATAAGGGAAGTCGACAATGAATTAGGCACATTAACAAAATACTCATTGAATTGTTCAGCAATAACTTTTGGGTCGTCAACAGTTTTACCATTAATCTGGAGACTCTTTACACAATTTTTCGCCTTATTATTGCCAGCTAAAGAGTTAATGACCCTCCACTGAGCTCTGGAATTATCCTTGACCTTCTCAAACAGCCTACTGTAGTATCTTTCCTTTGTTTCCTAAATCCAAAGATCAATTTTGCGCTTGAAATTATTATATTGAAGCCGAAGTCGAGCATCGTCAGGCGACCTTGATACTTTTTTCCTTAGCTTATCTCTATTCAATATTGCCAGACATAGCCCATCCGTCATTCAAGGTTTCAGTTTCTTCAAGCGGCGATCACTAGGACGAGCAAGAGTTACTTTACTATCAGCAATCGAATCATTCAGTATTTTAATAAAAGAGTCAAATGATTTATTACAACAATCAGCCGAGTACACGGACGACCACGACTCCCCAGTAAGGATATTTAACAATATATTGTAATCAACTATTACTCTCTCATCACTGACATTGTGGGTAGTATGCTCATAAGTGCATGCCAATAAACAACCAATGATTCGATGGTCAGTTATTTGAGGATCAATTACAAAGGCCTCATTCATAAGTGGCTTATTACTTCTGAATAATAAGTGATCAATACAACTGGAAGTGGTGTCTGTCACTCTCGTATTCAAGTTAATCATATTCTCAAAACCGTTGCCACTAAAAATACTCTTATATCTATCAACTATCTCATTATTCAAGTTCAAATCAATATTGAAATCACCTACGCATATTGCGGTACGATTAGTACCTATTCCAGCTATTACGCTCGAAAAACTATTGAGGAAGTCAGCAACAGGTTGACTATGCCACCTGTAGATAGCCAGAATAGTACAGTAAACAGACTCTCCCAACAGCAAGTCGAACATTAAAGAGTCAGCTCCTTCGATAAGAACATTTGTTTGTTTACAAGTGAGAGGCTTATCTTTAGAATAGAAGACAACGATGCCACCAGCCCGTGTGCGGCCGGCCACCGATAACGATTGATAGCCATCCAACTGATAAAGACTATCATCGCCCTCCTTTAACCAAGCTTCAGTCAGAACTATCACATCGGGCTTAGTATACAACGTACTTACAAATGATATGAACGAATCAAAATTCCTACTGATACTCCTAATATTCTGGTGCATTATAAAGAGTGATCCACTATGACACATAGCATTGTTGAATGCCAACGCATCAGAATAAAAACTAGTAATTATATCATCCATTTAGATTAAAATAATTAAGGGTATAGCTTGATAAACTTGAAAACATATGCAATTAAAATGGATGCTCTCTTGTGAAATGTGAAATGTAGACGCAAAAGAAGAGGCGACCCTCAAATCATTATAGTAGCAATGTAGTGAATCGAACGATAAGGATAAAATTGTCGAAATAGTAATGGATAAAGGAAGCAGACAGATAGAACACTTATATCATTTATCGGCATTAGACTAATCAGAGATAAAATAATGATTTTTAAATCAATGATTTTTAGTAAGCTCATAATAATATATTGAAAGTTAATATTTTCCTTGGTATTGGATATAGTCCTGTGAATAGTGAAAGATTTTGAACTATACATTTGCACTGGCCTTAGAATTGTCAACATCATGAATCGTAAATGAGCTTTGAGATAGTAGCATATCTAATTGTCCACTTGATTTGAGTTCGATCACTGGGCTTTTTTCCTGCTTCCTCATTAGAATTTTACAGTCTCTCACCCAAAGAAATTTAAAACGGTGTTCCTTGTGCGCTGATCTAGCCAATGAGAAAAGTTTCCTTCTTGACGGCGACAAACACTCATTGATGTAGATAGGTTGATCAGTATTACAGTCGATATGCCTGGTCGAAAAATCGCGCTTCACTCGCCTCTTCTGTAGGAGCGTGTTTTTGTCGGTTCTCCTAATGAACTTGACGACAACCGGAGCAGGCCCCTCCGGTCCAGCGCGACCCAGGCGATGACACACGTCGATGGCATCCTCCCCGATCTGGCAGCCGAGAGCACTCGATATGTTGTAGACCATCGAGTTCAGGTCTTCGTTGGGTTGCTGAGGCAGGCCTCGTATTTCGACCATGTTAATTCTCGAGTATTGTTCTAGATCCTCTACACGTTCTTTCAATGCAGCATTTTCCCGTTCCAACTTCACAGCTTTCTTAGTTAACTCCTCTATAGTATTTAGACAAGTTTCAAATTTCTCGTTCCGCTCCTCTTGCTTCACACTTAGCTCGGTGATTCCCTCATGGCAGGCCTCCATAGACTTCCCGAGGTCCAACTCCATCCTCTTTTGATCCTCCTTCATGACGTTCAGCATAGCAACTACGTCAGCAATCGTCAATGATGAACCACTTGAGACCGGTGTTTCAGTCGACATACTCTTCCTGCGTTCCAAGCTGTAATCGCTGCAGCGCCATATTTGATTATTTTCTGTCATAAACTTGACGTCATTAATTTTAAGTCCGGCACAAGCCCCATGTACCAGGGACGAACACACTCCACAAGCAATTTTATCATTATTACCGCTTCGCACTGATTTAAAGCAAATTTTACACGACATATTATACGGTTTAAAATGTAAGCAGAGAAGTAATATAAATCAACCCGAATTCACCGGTAGAAAACGAACTCACAGATACCACAATCGCTAACCAAGATAACGGAGCAGCACGAAAACGAAAAACGATGCTCTCTTCACAAAGTCTTGTCAACAACTTAACAAAACTATTATTCCTAATATCAATGTTTATGTCCCCCGTTACAGTTACAACTATTCTAAAACATTTAGATTTATGGAAATCACATAGATAATTGATGAAGCCGCTAGTGGCCTCTGTAAAATTTTCAACAGATGAACCGGGAGGTCGGTACACAGTAGCTATAATTAGTCGATCATTTCGGAATACAATAGCCGTTATTTCACATTGTCCCTCATAGCAATATTCACTAATATCTACAATTTCATATTTATTATGATGAGAATAGGTCTTGTTAATATAAATAACAATCCCTCCGTGAACACTATTAGTTCTACAAAACGCTGAACCGAGTTTATAGTGAACAGGAATAAACAAGTCTAATTCATATTTATAGAGCCAGTGCTCATTGACATAAAGCACATCTATTTGGCTATCCCTGAGAAACAACTCTAATTCATAAAATTTATTTCTAATGGATTGCAAGTTTATATGAAAAATGCAAGTAGACAGGTTGGAGTTGGATGATTTTATCCTACACTGTGACGACTTTGATTCAGTGACAAAAAATATGACTGAATCAGACTATTATTACCAGGTGACTCTGAAGATTGTCTCAAATTTAGATTTGAATGTAGGATAGGAGTACGAACATTGGGAATCAGGCAAAGAGATGTTGGAATCATTGTGGGCATATCAGTTACACATTGTATAGCGGGAGAACAACAAGCATTGGGATTAGGTTTACCCAAAAGCACTTCAGTTATGATACAAGATCGGCACCAAATAAGTCTCTCACGCCAGCCGGTTGACCATAATCCTCTTCCCTCATCGGTTGAGATGAAGCCCGTGCCTCATAAAGTGGAATCTTTTCAGGAACGTGTTAATATCCATGAAGTGAATGTTGAGTACTCCTGTATAGTTTTTCACCGCTCTTGATAGGTAGGTGTTGGCGTAGCTGATATTCTCATTGAGGGCAGGATCGTCGTACCTGTAGGGCACACTGCATACCAGGATATTCGTTTTTAGATCCACATCAGTTTTAGATATCTTGATCGCATTGCTTGGTCCAATGTCAGTTGAAATAGTTATTTGTGCAACTAGTGCGCAAAGTGACAGTTTGCTGCACCGAAAGAAACGTTTATGGAATGGTTTCTTGAGTGCAGCAGAGGAACTTTGCGCACGTATTTCACATTAAGTTTTTCCTACAGTTACCATTGAATATGAAAAGTGGGTAATTATGGGTAAAATTGCCTGAAATGCATCAAATGTTTTTCTGTGTAATTTTATTATTGATAAAAACCTTAATCCTAAAATCCTAAAGTCCTCGTTGTCGTTGGTTATAATAAATATCTAATACTAATAATTAGCGCGTTGTGCTTGGTTGCACCTCTGCTCACTATAGCAGCCACAGCAGTCACTGTTACCAACTTCATTTTGATTTTGCTGCACTGTTGCTCCATATAACCTACTAAGTATTTTGCGTTGCCATGTTGCAAATCTGGAGTGCAGAAAAATTTTTCCCGCACTAGAGCGGAAAAGTGATTCTTTGCGTTCTGTAATCAGTGCAGCAATGGCCACTTTTCAACGTAACTGTAGGAAAAAGTTTGTTACGATGGAGGTCATTTGAACCCGCCGATAAAAAGACACAGTCATCTTCCGTAAAATCTTTGACTATGTCAAGGCCTTGCTGAATAACGTGCTTCAACTTTGCACTAGATTTAGTACTTACTAAAACTTCCAATCCATCTCCAAATTCACTCGTAAAATTACAGAACTGCTTTCCCAGACTATCTGCTAGAATTGTGACTATTTTTTTCTTTTTGGAAGTATCACCGTTATACCGTGAGTCTTTGGTTTCCTTTGAGTTGAGGGGTGTTGATGAACCTGAGCTATCACCTGTATTTTTTGTGGCATCGAAGGTGACGATGTAATTGAAGAGAGCACCGAAAATCGGTTTACTGTTTCTATGGATCTGACCTGTCTGTGTTCATTTCTTAGTTTAATTGTATTTCTAGGTGTACCAAAGTTAGTAAAATCAATAGAATTTCGCTCCGAATTGAGTTTTTCTCTGTTGAGAATACTATTTTGCTCAGCTTGGATTATGTCTATGATAGCATTCTTCAACTCTTCATCCAAAGCAAGCCTGGATGTCTCCAGACATTTAATTCGAGATTTGAGGAAATTTATTTCCTCTTCTGCTTTCTCCTCATTGATTAATGAATCCTCGAAACATTCTCTTCTTCTATTTCTTTCATCACTCACGAGCTTAGATAATTGTTAATTCTCCTCTGTTAGCTCTGTCAGATCGTTTCTCAGCTCATAGTTGTCCGTTAAAGCATTGTCCAGTTTATTTAAGACTCCGATTATATCCGGAATCAAGTCAATAATTGCGTCATTTGAATATTTTTCGGCAATATAAGAGAGTGTTCCCCTAGTATTCACAGCCAATTCAACTACATCATGATTAACGAGGCCACAGTTTAAATTATCCAGGTCAGATTTAACTTCACGAATCAAGTTCTAGGGTTTTGCCGGGTCATACGTTTATTCATTTCTGATAGAGGTGTATAAAGGATGTAATGAGAGAGTACAGTTATAAAGGAAGAGCAGAAAGGAAATCAGATATTGCCAAGAGAGCTGTCGAGGCTGGAGCAAAGGAAGCTCCTGAGTATGGATAGGTCAGTATTTGTTAGATTTAAAACTGCCGCCTCATTGGAAGCGAAAGGTTGACAAATGATAGAAGAAGCCGGTGTCAACTATCAATGCGTTATCATAGCAAGTGAAGGACGCTACAGTTCTGTTAAGGTGTTGAGGTTCTTGTTTACGTCAAAGGGTAGATCTTGGGCCTGTTTCACAAAGGTACAAGTAGGTTACAATAGTCTTGTTGCCAACCATGGTTTTGGAGAACAGCTGATTACAAGCGTTTCACAAAAGCAGAATTGTAAACTTGTAGTTACAATGAATTTCTACAAGTTTACAAGTGATTTGCTTGTTACGAACAAGTGTTTCACAAAGATTTTCATTGTAGCCAACAATTTTTGTCAAAATTACTTGTTTGTAACTAAGAAATTTTTACCGAAGTGCAAAGCTATGTAAAGGATTTACAAGTGATCATTAAAATGATTTTAAATATTCAATAAATATTTCTAATAATCAAAAATGCCCTATATTCCTCCATAGTTCATTATTTTGGAAATATATGCATTAGGAAATCAAATTTAATAAATTTCCAAAATAGTCATTAATGTGTTACCTCATAGGTTATGTGTACTATAGTATTTATACACAGTATACATTATATATAGTACATATACTATATATATAAATAATAAATATTTCTAATAATCAAAAATGCCCTATATTCCTCCATAGTTCATTATTTTGGAAATATATGCATTAGGAAATCAAATTTAATAAATTTCTAAAATAGTCATTAATGTGTTACCTCATAGGTTATGTGTACTATAGTATTTATACACAGAATACATTATATATAGTACATATACTATATATATATATATTATATATATATATATAATATATATATAATATATAATATATATATATAATATATATATATAGTATATGTACTATATATAATGTATACTGTGTATAAATACTATAGTACACATAACCTATGAGGTAACACATTAATGACTATTTTAGAAATTTATTAAATTTGATTTCCTAATGCATATATTTCCAAAATAATGAACTATGGAGGAATATAGGGCATTTTTGATTATTAGAAATATTTATTATTTATATATAGTATATGTACTATATATAATGTATACTGTATATATATATATATATATATATATAATATATATATATATATATATATATATATATATATATATATATATATATACATACAGTACGTATACTGTGTAGGTTACAAATTCAGCAATCAATGAAGTAGACTGTACAAAAAAATTATATTGCTTTCAAATATTTTCAAAGTAATTATTAAAAAGTACAAGTAACGTTTTTAAAGGATGAAAAAAGGAAATTAACATGAAAATAGGTTATGTTTACTATTGAAGTACTTTTAGATCATAAATTTTTGTGAAACGTGAGTACTTGTAACTACAAGTACTTGTGCGTAACCATGGTTGGTAACATTGATGGTGTTCATGGGAGGTTGCGGTGCATGTACGGCTTCGGCGAAGTGAGCAGTAACCAGAAACCACGTGACTGGTGCACCACTACTTGCTCCCACCGAACGAAAAAAATCGAATTCTGGTTCACCGTTTTTGGCGCGTACTTTTGAAATTAATCGTTTACAGATTGGTGTTGACAAAATAATAAAGGTGTTATCAATATGAACATTTCAGCTATTATTTATTATTATTGAATCAATAATAATTATTAATTTACAATTTGAAAAAAATATATATTTTTAAATTTATTATACAAGCTTATCCAAGCCAATATTATCTTTTATGTAGGTTGCAACTGACAGACCTATGTTATCTTATCACAACAAAGCTGGAGTATTGATTAGTTCTTATAGAAGCACTAGGCTAATCATGTTTTTCCTTATAGTTTTTTTAAATAATTAATGATGGCTCGTGCTGTCATCAATGAAAATTTGACTACTTTTTCTATGCAATTAGTGTTAATGAGTAAAACGTTTTATAGAATATTAGCAAAATGTTAATAATTGAAGTTTATTGATTTATGTCTACTAACCAGATCTGGATTGATCCTAACCTAGGAATGAATCAACAAAATATAGTATTCCGAGTAATAGATAACATAAACACATCTTAGATTAGTAGAATAGTCGATAAAGCTAAAAAATAATAAACTTTCCAGCCAATTAATAATAAATGAATTTCTTGCTTTTCGACTATCCTGTAATTAATTCCATCAATGGAATAAAATACTTTGTACGCCTCATGCTTTTTTAGTCTATATATTCTGGATGTGAAGACATAACCTAACAAAACAGAAGACAACCAACGCTTTAACTCTCGACCAATAAGAAGCGTTGATCCCGGTACCGGTTTTGTGGAACATACTTTTCGAGCGGTGCAAGTGAGCATGCACTACTCCACTCTGTTCCAAGATGGCGACCGGTACCTGAACTGTCAAAAGCTCCCATCACCGAACGCATTTTCGTGTCCTTGGTCGAAATCGTACATGTACCGCAACCTCCCATGAACACAATCAATACTTGTACCTTTGTGAAATAGGCCCCTTGTCTCGGTATGAGAAAGAAGATAAGGAGAGTGAAGATGTAAAATTGATTAATCAGTCAGCTGGTTAGCCCTCACAATAACAGAATAACAGACCTGAAGATAATCATTGTGTTCATGGGAGGTTGTGGTACATGTACGATTTCGACCAAGGACACGAAAATGCGTTCGGTGGGAGCTTTTGACAGTTCAGGTACCGGTCGCCATCTTGGAACAGAGTGGAGTGGTACATGCTCACTTGCACCGCGAACATGCTCACTTGCACCGCTCGAAAAGTATGTTCCACAAAACCGGTACCGGGATCAACGCTTCTTATTGGTCGAGAGTTGAAGCTGTGGTTGTCTACTGTTTTGTTAGGTTATGATTGTCTTCACATTCAGAGTCTATATAGGTACTAAAAAAGGATGAGGCGTACGAAGTATTTTATTCCATTGATGGAATTAATTACAGAATAGTCGAAAAGCAAGAAATTCATTCATTATTGGCTGGAAAGTTTATTATTTTTCAGCTTTATCGACTATTCTACTAAACTAAGATGTGTTATTTTATCTATTAGTCGGAATACTATATTTTGTTGATTCATCCCTAGGCCAGTATCTATTTAGATAAATGTCTGGATAGTAGACATAAATCAAGAAACTTCAATTATTAACATTTTGCTAATATTCCATAAAACGTTTTATTGATGGACACTAATTGCATAGAAAAAGTAGTCATTCATTGATGACAGCACAAACCATCATTAATTATTAAAAAAAAACATTATAAGGAAAAACATGATTACAATATATATTTTTTTCAAATTATAAATTTATAATTATTATTGATTCAATAGAATAAATAAGAGCTGAAATGTTCATATTGATAACACCTTTATTATTTTGTCAACACCGATCTGTAAACGATTAATTTCAAAAGTACGCGCCAAAAACGGTGAACGGTGAACGATTTTCGTTCGGTGGGAGCACCAGTCACGTGGTTTCTGGTTATTGCTCACTTCGCCGAAGCCGTACATGCACCGTAACCTCCCATGAACACAATCAATAATACTGCTCTGAATTGTTCCGCAATTCAAAACACAGTCGATGACGATTTACAAGAATAAACAATACAACACTTAATAATTTAACCTCACAAATGTGTCACCCTAGAGGTTGTAACGTTTCTATTGTAAATTACTCACTTCTTCAGGCACTTCCTAGGTATGTAATTGTTGCACAGATATATAATGTAACAGATCTGAGTGAATCAATAACTTATAGAATTCAATTTACACTAATTTTAACATAATAATTGAGCAGAGCTAAACAGAACTACAAATTTATATTATGGTGTTCCTTGTTCCAAAAGGAATTGAAAGGAAAGGTAGTTATTGAGATGATTCTCTTTATTAAAAATTGAGGAAATATTGTTGAATAATCGTTATAATATTAAATTTGTCAAATTTATATCTCATAAGAGACAACAAAGAAACATGACGCTGAAATTGAGGGTTAGTTTGACAGTACTCACAGCAGTAGGAGTGGAAGTAGGGAACACACTTGATCACATGTAATTTGTAGGTGAGTAGCCCACTTTCAAAACTCGTTATCTCCATTTTTTTAATTTCGAGTTAAGACCGCCATTTTGTTCTCTGGGTTCATATACAACTATTCCCACTTGTTAAATGCTTCAGAACACGTTAAAAACGTATGAAAATGGCCATCAAAGTTTGGATACTGCTGCAAAACTCAAAACATACTTTGACAGTATTTTGATTAACATGTTGTTGTTATCCTTGTCTATCATTCCACACAGCAGATGGCGCTATGCTTTTATAGCTCCGCAACGTTGCCAGGTAGATTTTTAAGAATGTAGAAATGTAATGAATCAACAAAATATTGAATCTCAATTATTATGATAATATATTATTCAATCATTGAAAGATATATTTTCTTGACGAATAAAATATAATTGATTAAACGGTATCAGCTATCATGTATGGAAGGCTGTGACAAGGCAGAGAATCGGCATCGCTCTTCTATCTTAGTTCCCTGCCATTATAACGTGGACCTTACTATAGTCTAGTTAAGTTTTGTCTCCAAGATAAAGCCTAAAAGCATTAAGAGGCCTTGATCGCCGGGCAGACTTTGTAAAAAACTATACAGTGTAAGTTATTCATATGGGCGTATCCGCGTATATGACTTATGAGCTTAATATGGTACTGAAGATTCAATTTGAAATTACAATTTTAAATTGTAGGTCAAAGATTGATTACTCACGCCAGCATAAGATCTAAGTCCAGCTACATTCTATGAAGTTCTACTCCTTGCCATCTTCAGTCTTTTGCTCTCAAATCTTGTAATCCGGCAAGGCAGCAAAATCGGTCTTGGCGGGACCGGATTTAGCTGGCTTCTTCAAAGCAGGCTCCTCTGCTTTGTCAGTTTTAGCTGAGCACTCTTCTAAAAATGTGAAAGATAGCTTTTTTAAAAGAATACTCAAGAATGGAATGATAAGACACATTGGAACAGACAAAATTGATGATGATTAGCACCTTACCGCATCTGCCACATGTGCATTTTAATTTTGTAAATCGTTTTATAATTTTTAATTTAGCATTACTCTGATGAGAATGGTTAATACAATTTATAATTATGTCAACAAACGTTTGAAATACTAGATGTATGACTTGAAACATACCTTCATAATTCCAAAACTTGACTACTTTGCTACAGTAGCCTATCCTTTGTTTTACTGAGCGTAATTGTCGCAATTATTCTTAGAATATTTAAAATACTACTGAAAAAAATTCCTGTGTTACACCTACTCTGAAATGATAAGTGTTCTTGATCAACTTTGGGAAGATATTTTTATTTTTTACCAAGTATTTTATTAAAACTTTGATATAAATATAGTTGTCTCACGGTAAAAACATCAAAATCGAGGAAAATTAGATTTGTTGGTATAACCTTGTTTTATTCAAGATAGTTTTTTGAATGATAAATAGATTTTCCATGTGTACATCATATGCATTAATTATGAATAAATGAAGGAAACAAGGGATTGAGGTAGAATGTAAAGAATTTAGATAGTTTTGAGGTTAGGTTATCCCGCCATTAAAACTGTCTCAGTCAATCTGTTTGCAATATCTTCTTCAATTGCTATTGAATATCTTGTTATTTTGTGTTTATATTTAGATTGGCTGATAACAAACGTTTATTCCTAGAAGCCTTCTGTAAGCCAATAGATATAAAAAGACTGTAATAATCTCACTTTTATTATCTTCTTTATTAAAGATTAAAAAGTGTTTGAACCGTGAAATGATTCAATAGGTTATAAAATATCAGAGAATACCCAAGAACTTTTCCAATCAAGACTCCATCTGTTGTACCTATTGTACAAATAATAATTATAAATGTATAAGTAAGTACCTTACCTGTGTATGAATCAGAATATTGTCAGAAGCTAAATTTATCAATTAATATTTGTTTTCAAGACTGTTATGGACAATTTAAACAGCCTAACCTCCAAACCTCTATTTCTATTTAGGTAAACTCTTAGAACAGTTGTAGAATAGACACGGCCAATTGTATATTCATACTGATAGTCGATGAAGTCAACATCTACAGCCAAATCCACCCATCTTGACGTCACAACAGTGTGGTCACGCATCGTATAGAAATTATAGAAAACATTTTTACTTCCCTTGCCCTACTACCATAGGTAAGGAAAGTATTGCTTTCCAAAAAAATCTGGTGTGGTACACTCACACAACTTTCCTTGACAATTGAACTGTAAGCCTCATTCTTAAACGAGAATAATTTATGGGAATAACATAATGACAATTGGCGGCAACATATTTGAAACTATGATCAGACTACTGTATATGTGTGTATATAATTGTTTTCAGAGTACTTTTTCCTTTGTGTGAATTGTGGAATTCGATTATTTTATTAAAAGTCATCAAAATAGCTGTTCTACAGATGAAAAATCTCGACTATGTGTTCTTTTTATAAACTGCTCTACCTACCTACTTGATGCACAAGAAGGAGTTCACAAAGTCCATTTCTCAAGCATGACGCTGGATCCCATTAGTTTCCCAGGAAAAAGACTCATGCCAGTTGATAGAGCTGATAAATAACTATACAGAGTATGAATTTGAGATAAATCGGTCAAGTCATTTTTGAGAAAAACATGGTTTTTCAGTAATTATCTGCCATTTTTCTCGAGAATATTACAGAGCTTCTGCAATTTTCCCAGAGATGAGACTCAAGTCAGTTCATAAGGCTTATGGATGGTTATCCATGGTATAAATTTGAAGAAAATCATTAAAGCCGTTTTCGAGAAAACCGTGAAAAACATGGTTTTTTAATAACTATCCACCATTTTTCTCAAGAATATTACGAAGCTCCTGCAATTTTACCAGAAATGAGACTCATGTCAGTTCATAGGGCTCATAAATAGCTATCCATGGTATGAATTTAAAGAAAATCGTTAGAGCCATTATCAAGAAAACCGTGGAAAAGATATTTTTTTTAGAAATTATCCGCCATTTTTCTCAAGAATATTACGTGATCCTGGAATTTTCCCAGAAATGAAACTCATATCAGTTGAAAGGGCTTATAAATAATTGCTATTCACAATATAAATTTTAAGAAAATCGTTGGAGCCGTTTTTGAGAAAACCGTGAAAAACATGGATTTTTAGTAAGTATCCGCCATTTTTCTCAAGAATATTACGTAGTTCCTGCAATTTTCCCAGAAATGAGACTTATGTCAGTTGATAGGGCTTATTATGATAGTAGGGTTGATAGTAGCTATCCATGGTATAAATTTGAAGTAAATTGTTAGAGCCGTTCTCGAGAAAAACGTGAAAAACATGTTTTTTTAGTAATTATCCACCATTTTTCCACCTTCTTGAATTGAATTCTATTGAATTTCTTATTGTCGGGTCCTCATGGTATAAGGACCTTAAGTTTAAACTTTTCAAGTCAATTGGTTAATTAGGAATGGAGTTATTGTGTTCACAGACATACACACATACACACACACAGACCAACACCCAAAAATCATGTTTTTGGACTCAGGGGACCTTGAAATGAATAGAAAACTTGAAATTGGGGTACCTTAATTTTTTACTTTCCTTGCCCTACTACCATAGGTAAGAAAAGTATTGCTTTCCAAAAAAATTAAGGTACCCCAATTTCAAGTTTTCTATACTTTTCAAGGTCCCCTGAGTCCAAAAACATGATTTTTGAGTGTTGGTCTGTGTGTGTGTATGTGTGTATGTATGACTGTGAACATAATAACTCCATTGCTAATTAACCAATCGACTTGAAATTTCAAACTTAAGGTCTTTATACCATGAGGATCCATCAATAAAAAAATTCAATAAAACTCAATTCAAGATGGCGGAAAAAATGGTGGATGATTACTAGAAAACCATGTTTTTCACGGTTTTCTCAAAAACGGCTCTAATGATTTACTTCAAATTTATACCATGACAGCTATTTATATGACCTATGAACTGACATGAGTCTCATCTCTGGGAAAATTGCAGGAGCTTCATAATATTCTTGAGAAAAATGGCGGATAGTTACTGAAAAACCATGTTTTCACGGTTTTCTCAAAAACGGCTTTAACGATTTTCTTCAAATTTATACCATGACAGCTATTTATATGACCTATGAACTGACATGAGTCTTATTTCTGGGAAAATTGCAGGAGATTCATAATATTCTTGAGAAAAATGGCGGATAGTTACTGAAAAACCATGTTTTCACGGTTTTCTCGAAAACGGCTTTAACGATTTTCTTCAAATTTATACCATGGATAGCTAACCATAAAACCTATGAACTGACTTGTGTCTCATTTCTGGGAAAATTTCAGCTATCCATGGTATGATTGTTCAAATCTAATTTTTTTCAGAGTACTTTTTTCTTTGTGTAAATAAAATTGTGAAATTCGAAGATTTTTTAAAGTTGTCAAAACAGCTGTTCTACAGATGAAATATCTGACTATGTGTTCTTTCTATAAACTGCTCTACCTACCTACCTCATGCTCGAGAGGGAGTTCACAAAGTCCATTTCTCAAGGATGAGGTGGACCCCATTAGTTTCCCAGGAGAAAGACTCATGCCAGTTGATAGAGCTGATAAATAAGTATGGAGTGTATGAATTTGAAATGAATTGGTAGAGTCATTTTTGAGAAAATCGTGAAAAACATGGTTTTTTAGTAACTATCCACCATTTTTCTCAAGAATATTACGAAGCTCCTGAAATTTTCCCAGAAATGAGACTTATGTCATTTCATAGGGCTCATAAATAGCTATCCATGGTATGAATTTAAAGAAAATTGTTAGAGTCATTATCAAGAAAACCATGAAAAAAATGTTTTTTTAGTAATTATCCACCATTTTTCCACCTTCTTGAATTGAATTCTATTGAATTTCTTATTGTTGGGTCCTCATGGTATAAGGACCTTAAGTTTAAACTTTTCAAGTCAATCGGTTTATTAGGAATGGAGTTATTGTGTTCACAGACATACACACATACACACACACAGACCAACACCCAAAAATCATGTTTTTGGACTCAGGGGACCTTGAAATGAATAGAAAACTTGAAATTGGGGTACCTTAATTTTTTACTTTCCTTGCCCTACTACCATAGGTAAGAAAAGTATTGCTTTCCAAAAAATTAAGGTATCCCAATTTCAAGTTTTCTATACTTTTCAAGGTCCCCTGAGTCCAAAAACATGATTTTTGAGTGTTGGTCTGTGTGTGTGTAGTAATATTATTCTTTCTCAGATAAATATGACAAAAAATATTGTACGTAACTTGTACGGTAATATATTTACCACATTTGTATGATAATCCTGCCCTCAACTACGTTTCAGGCAGAAACAATCATACTTATGCGGAAAATTGTCATTACCGGACTTGTTACATAAAGTACTATTGTAGGCTACCGTACCTTATTATTTTCAAAACACATTTTAACTTTGAAGCCAATATCACATAACACATTATAACTTAACCGATATAGTTTTTGCCCGTAGCTAGAAATAACCTAAAAACACAATGAATCTGAAGTAGACACAATCTGAAAGTTTTCCATACGATGCGTGACGTCACTGCTGTGACGTCAAGATGGGTGGATTTGTCAGTAGATGTTGGCTTCAGAGACTAGACTTCCCAGCGTGTCTATTCTCTAACTGGTCTAAGGGTAAACTACTTCCAATCACTGAACTCTATTACTAATGTTAGTCTAGAGTTCACTGCTTCCAATGTTCCAATCTTAGACCAGTTATAATAATAGACACGGCTCATTGTATATTCATACTGAAAGTCGATGAAGCCAACATCTACTGCCAAATCCACCCATCTTGACGTCACGCATCGTATAGAAATATTATAATTATAGAAAACATTTTTGAGTTTGTTGTGTAAGTGTTTGTGGTGTTTAACTTACATTCAATGCATTGTTGTTAGCTTGGTTGTGACGTCAAGATGGGTGGATTTGGCAGTAGATGTTGGCTTCAGAGGCTAGACTTCCCAGCGTGTCTATTCTATAACTGGTCTAAGTTTCCAATCAACGAGCTAAAATAATATAGTAAACTAGAGTGGCTGAGTGGCCGCATTCCTGTTACGAATTGAACATGGGCAGCCATGACAGAGAGAGGCAAGAAGTGGCGAAAATTTGAATGGCCTTATTGATATAATGGGAGCTTGCATAAAATACAAGGCGCAAATCAGTTATATTTGATAAATACTGCATTGAATTTTTATCGAGAATTTTTAATATATGACTACAATTATTTCGTCAACATTGTTTAACACTAATTAATCTAGCTCTGGAAAAGAGGTCCTCGTATTGTAAGGAGTCTCATATCCCATATAAAAAAACTCAATCCATTTTCATTTCCTAAAAATCTATCAGGTATTGAATGAGTACGATATGAGTATCAATGATTGCTAAAATTAGCTTAGGGTGAAATTTCAAGACCGAATCCTCAAGGATATCCCGAGAGGTTTCAGACTAAACCATGAAAATGACAAACTTGTGAACTAGAGTTGATGTATATTTCTAGTCACAACCTGACTTCAATTATTTGAAAGATTGTTACTTGAATACCACAAGTCCAAAATTGCTGTGATTCCAGTTGGTAACTGTTGAAATATTGGAACAATAGCTCCAGATAAAATTGTAGTCACTTTAGAAGCTCTTTTTGTGCTCTACAATCTGAGATCAGGTATAGCGATCTATCTCATATTCCAGGTAAACCTGACAACAATGCTCCTTGTATTGTGAAAAACACCTAATTTTCAGCTTCAAGCATCATCACCAACAACATTGTCCTCACATTGATATTTCGCACAATGACATAAGTTCTTGAGATTATGTTCTATGAGAATCACCCATAAGATACACTTCATTTCATGTATTTCCTAGTGGAGAGGTGCGCTTAAGGACAGACACCTCAAGGATCAAAATTTCATAACACATAACTTTTGACACATGCTCAGATTTCATCGTACTACACTTCATCCTTCTCGGTTCGCACGGCGGTTCAAAATCATGCATAATAAGTCAAATTCGGTCGAAAAATGGAAAATTATTGTTGAGTGTACTAAGCCCATATTCCAATACACAAAAATTACCAATTTCTATATTCAAAGTTGCATGTCTTGTGAATACTTCTGATAACATTTCCAAATCTAGTGAGAATGTGAAAATTGTCCCCATCTACCCACTCCAATAAATAATAATAAAATAATACTCCGAACAATTGGAAGTTAAGATTTTAAAAATGGTGATTTCAGTTTTTACATTTTTTCGTAATTTTACTGTTGAAAAGAGTATCTAAAACGAGTCTGATACATCATAGAAACTTACGTTGATTACAAATTGTAGATAAATTCATCCTCTACGAGGTCAGTTGCCTGAAATCCATCTTGAATTACTTTTCGCTATCATAGAACCTGCCAAAACCGTTAATATAGAAAAATATCTACAATTTCCGGATTTTTTTTTCAACAATCAAATCTCACTTTACGAACATATTTTTTCATGAATTGTTTACAGCAGATGAAATAGAAATTCTATTGTACATTTCAAGATCATCTAATAACTTTTATAATAAGGGGTTACCGAGATACATAGCTTTGAATATAGAATTAGTCATTTCTTATGTATTGAATATGAATAAGTACCTACACTCAACATAAATTTTCTATTTTTTGACCGAATTTGACTGTTGATGCCTGATTTTGAACCGCCTTGGCGACGAGAAGAATGAAGTGTAGTACGATGAAATCTGAGCATTGTGTCAAAAGTAAATTATAAGTGTTTGAAATTTTGATCCTTGAGGTGTCCTTAAGCGAGCCTCTACTAGGAATACTGAAATTAAGTGCATCTAACGGGTGATTCTTACCCATGAACTTATGTCATTGTGCGAATATCAATGTGAGGACAAAGTAGATGGTGATGATGGTTGAAGCTGAAAATTAGGTGTTTTTCCACAATACAAGGAGCATTGTTGTCAGGTGTACCTGGAAATCTATATGACATAGAGCGCTCTACCTGATCTCAGATTGTATAGCACAAAAATATGCCTAGAGATATTTTGAAATATACATCTAAATTCAACAATCAGAAGATATTGTTGATTAAAAACAAAAATTCATCAAAATTGATTTTTTCTTTAAATTTTACTCATTTTTGAAAAGTTATAACAAAGTACTCTTGGGAGATAGAGAGTTCTGAGTGATCTCATTTTTTTCAGAATTATATAATCTGGGAGAGATTTGGCAGAATAGCTGAAAACTGGAAAATGAGCCGAAAATACGAGGTTTTTGGGCTTTCCTGTATCTAGCACAAGGAAATCTTGCATGGAGAAATTGGTTCTGGACTTCTCTTATGTACCCAAATAATATATTAAAAAATCAGAAATACAATATAAATTGCAAGCACACCCCCTTTTTTATGTCTATATTGACTGGACTAATAGTATCATCCATAAAAACGTAGGGCGATAAACGATGTTTAAAAACATCGATGTTCAAAAACATCGATGTTTACTGTTCGATGTTTTTCACTTATCGATGTTAGGATGAAAAAACATCGATGTTCAAAACATTGATGTTTTGTCTTTCGATACCCATCCCTAATAAATAGCTATCATGGTATAAATTTGAAGTAAATCGTTAGTGCCGTTTTTGAGAAAATGGTGAAAAACATGGTTTTTCAGTAATTATCCGCCATCTTGAATTGAGTTTCATTGAGTTTCTTATTGTCGGGTCCTCATGGTATAAGGACCTTGAGTTTAAAATTTCAAGTCAATTGGTTAATTAGGAATGGAGTTATTGTGTTCACAGACATACACACATACACACACACAGACCAACACCCAAAAATCATGTTTTTGGACTCAGGGGACCTTGAAATGAATAGAAAACTTGAAATTGGGGTACCTTAATTTTTCACTTTCCTTGCCATAGGTAATAAAAGTATTGCTTTCCAAAAAAATTAAGGTATCCCAATTTCAAGTTTTCTATACTTTTCAAGGTCCCCTGAGTCCAAAAACATGATTTTTGAGTGTTGGTCTGTGTGTGTGTAGTAATATTATTCTTTCTCAGATAAATATGACAAAAAATATTGTATGTAACAGTAATATATTTACCACATTTGTATGATAATCCTGCCCTCAACTACGTTTCAGGCAGAAACAATCATACTTATGCGGTAAATTGTCATTACCGGACTTGTTACGTAAAGTACTATTGTAGGCTACCGTACCTTATTATTTTCAAAACACATTATAACTTTGAAGCCGATATCACATAACACATTATAACTTAACCGATATAGTTTTTGCCCGTAGCTAGAAATAACCTAAAAACACCATGAATCTGAAGTAGACACAATCTGAAAGTTTTCCTTACGATGCGTGACGTCACTGCTGTGACGTCAAGATGGGTGGATTTGTCAGTAGATGTTGGCTTCAGAGGCTAGACTTCCCAGCGTGTCTATTCTCTAACTGGTCTAAGGGTAAACTACTTCCAATCACTGAACTCTATACTAATGTTAAACGGTGTACACACGTACGTTTGCCTCGGGTGAGCATACGTGTATGGGCTTGCATTCGCACGTGTGGACACTGTTCGCTGAGGCATGTGGGCGAACCGGAACCCTGTCGGTAAATTTTGGCGTGCTCAAAGGCGCCTCGGGCGAGCATTGAATGTACGTGTGGACGCGTTTTTGCCATAACGGGTGAGGCAAAACGTAAACATTGAAGGCGTCATAACCTAATTCCAATGAATTAGGTTAATGAATGACAAATCAAATTGTGATCCAATAACTAATTGTAAATTGTAGGATTTTTGTGATTTTGTAGGATATGTGAATTATTAATATTCAATAGAAACTGCATGGAGTATATAATTTTTATCATGATTAACAAACTTAGAACTGCATAATTTAAGTGAAAATAGCTTCTCTACAGGGTTCCTACAAAAAGTATAGCTCACATATTATCTTACTGTGGCTATCAAATCATGTTGTGTTTGTTTTATGTTATCAATCAGAGTTGGTAATTGAAATTGTAATCTTCAATATGATATTATATGTTTTAGATAGCTGGGCTATCACTAGAGAGATTTATTCAAACTTTGAACTAGTATTCCTTAAAGGTAAATCTTGAAGCTGATTTCTTGGAGAATCTTGTTTTGTCATGTGTATGAGCAGAGTTAGTTTTAAATGGGCAGCAATTCAGTATTTGATTCAATTTGTGGCTAATTTCGTTAAAGGAGACTGTCAATTTTGTAGGACAGTGTTAAGTACTTTGATTAGTTCATCAAAACTTCTGGAATTATTGTAGAATTTCCTTTTTTGAGATTCAGAATAGATATTGGAGACCAACAAATGAATCGCCCAATGCAAGAATCTCAAAGTTAGGGCCAATCGTTCTTGTGAAGTTATTGCTTCCCTCATGATGGTATCATTTGTTTGGATAACTAGTTGAATTAGTTTCAGTATATAAACAAAATAATGTTTTGACATCCTAATAAAGTTTGAATTGACAATCTCATATCTTATGTCATGTAGCAATTTATTTCCTTACTTAAACCTACAATCGTTTAAACCCACCACATCGTTTGTTGAGTTTTTATTTTCGATTTTATTATACAAGTCATATAAATAAATGATACAGCTGCATTTTGTAATAATTATCTTCAATGATGGAATGACGCCATTGTTGTCATGTTGTGGAAAATTTACATCTATCATGTCTTCGTGTCGTCTGCAAATCAGATAGCTTTTTGAATGCCGAGGCATACGTGGAACGCGTCCACAAGGACGTACAGTGAATGCCGAGGCAGGTGTGCATACGGTTGTTCGCGCGAATCTGTACGGACGAATCTTAGACCAGTTATAATAATAGACACGGCTCATTGTATATTCATACTGAAAGTCGATGAAGCCAACATCTACTGCCAAATCCACCCATCTTGACGTCACGCATCGTATAGAAATATTATAATTAATAGAAAACATTTTTGAGTTTGTTGTGTAAGTGTTTGTGGTGTTTAACTTACATTCAATGCATTGTTGTTAGCTTGGTTGTGACGTCAAGATGGGTGGATTTGGCAGTAGATGTTGGCTTCAGAGGCTAGACTTCCCAGCGTGTCTATTCTATAACTGGTCTAAGTTTCCAATCAACGAGCTAAAATAATATAGTAAACTATAGAGTGGCTGAGTGGCCGCATTCCTGTTACGAATTGAACATGGGCAGCTATGACACAGAAATATACAGAATGGAAACTTGTAATCAATCGCCTATCTAACCGATGCTTTTTACATGACCCCAATACTAAACACATCACGTGACCTTGGGAAGTTCCAATCTTGGTCTTCTGATTGGCTCGTGGCAGTGAACAAGATCAATTGATCCGGATCATTGAAGTGATCCGAACCTACCATCAATACTATTACAATGCGGCGCTTTCTAACAAGATGGCGGATTTTGGCGTCAGAGTAAAGCCAAGTTTCCGTACTGTATGTATACTGTGGCCATGACAGAGAGAGGCAAGAAGTGGCGAAAATTTGAATGGCTTTATTGATATAGGGAGCTTGCATAAAATACAAGGCGCAAATCAGTTATATTTGATAAATACTGCATTGAATTTTTATCGAGAATTTTAAATATATGTATTACAGTTGTTTTGCATCCATAAAATTAACTGTTTGAAATGCTTTACTTGAAGCCTTGGTGAAATTAATGTAGCCTAAGCTATAGTGTTCATACTGCTTAGCCATACAAGTGCTCTAGTAAATTGAAATGCCATACCGTAACTGCAAAATTATTATATTAGAGATTGGATTATTTTATATGTTATTTTGAGTAAGGAATTCAAAAACTAGTTTATGAAGACGTTTCTTTGATATCAGCTTACGGTACTTATCCACATAACTCTAAGTTCATAACAAGAAGGCAAAATATGATAGTCAAAAAAATAACAAACTAAGGCCGGTATAAGACGGTAATATTTCTGTCATATGCAGATCATATGAAATAAGTACAACTTATTTCATATGATCTGTATATGACAGAAATATCAAACAAAACCGGCCTAACATGATCATAATATAATAATAAACTAATAACAAACTAAGGCCGGTATTAGACGGTAATATTTCTGTCATATTATGCAGATGATATGAAATAAGTTGTACGAAATCATATTTTTTCATATCATAGAACTATTACCGGCCTAACATCAAACAAAACCGGCCTAACATGATCATAATATAATAATATTATATAATAATATGTTAGGCCGGTATTAGACGGTAATAGGTCTATGATATGAAAAAATATGATTTCGTACAACTTATTTCATATCATCTGCATAATATGACAGAAATATTACCGTCTAATACCGGCCTTAGTTTGTTATTTTTTTATGTAATATAAGCTGATGTCTATAGTTCATTCCAGTCAAGTTTGCAATACCATCATCATCATAAACATAATGATAATATTTAGTACTAACTTAGTAATATTAGTAATTTAACATAGAAATCAATTTAACTCACAAAAACACACCTATTCCTGCAGTAGCAGACTGGCAAAAGAGGCTCTTCTTGCCTCTCTCTGTCATGGCTGCCCTTAACCTAGCGCCGCAGTGCAGGATGGTTTCTTACAGCTTGGCGTGTTGTCATTCGAGATGGTGTCTGGCTTGAAGTGTTTCGGCCGCATTGCAGGATGACTGTTAACGGTTGCCGGAAGATCAACAGCTGGATTTTTTTCTTTATTTTTTGGTGATAGAGAAATTCTGATTGCAGATTCGTTCTCAGCGACCCCAGTTTAGCCTAAAGGCTCAGAATGTCAACAATGTTTTTAAATAATTAAAAATCATCATAAAAGTCATTAATATGGTAGTACACCACGTTTCTGGAAACTTTTTACTGGTGACTGGAGTTATTATTGACACACAAAAATAAAATAGTCGTGAGAAAGAAAACTGCTGATGAACGCGAATAAGACCGTCACTCCATTGTTCTATTGTCTCGGCTGCTTGGCTGAGCCTGGCTGGAGGGATCAAATAACCGACTGGTTTGTTCTTTCGTCTGTCCGCTAGGCGTAACTACGCCGACCATTGCTGGGTGGAAGATGTTACTGCGGCCGCTCGCATTCCCACCAACGCTGCTATTATTTGTTGTCTCAGCGCCTAGTCCGATTCAGCCAAGCAACCAGCCTGCACTGCGGAGCTAGGTTTAGTTCGCCGTGTAACAGTATACATACAGTACGGAAACTTGGCTATACCCTGACGCCAAAATCCGCCATCTTGTTAGGAAGCGCCGCATTGTAATAGTATTGATGGTAGGTTCGGATCACTTTAATGATCCGGATCAATTGATCCCATTCACTGCCACGAGCCAATCAGATACCAGGATTGGAACTTCCCAAGGTCACGTGACGTGTTTAGTATTGGGGCCATGTTAAAAGCATTGCTAAGATAGGCGTTTGATTACAAGTTTCCATTCTGTATCTATTCTGTGGCCGTGTAACACATTGAGAGCGCTAAAAGCACACCAACAGCCGCTCTATGGTTTACTATATTTTAGCTCGTTGGCTCCAATCCAATGCCTTCTTGTAAACACGCAACCTAGTTGAGTTATTCGGTGGCGGTAGCAAGCTGGCAAGAGGCATTAACCTCAACATCAATCCACAATTCCAATACTCCACGTCAGTTCACATCACAACCCGTAAAAATAGAGAATAGGCAAAACTTTGTAGAATTTTTATTTTCTTGAAAAAAGTGTCAGTTAGAGACAGTACTATCTTTCAGTTGGCTATGTCTTCCAAAACAAAAGATGATGTAAGTACCGGTGTAAACTTAGGCTAGTTTAAATATATTGTTATTGTGGATTTACATAATTGTTTTTAAGCTTACATTGTAATTGTTATTAGGCTTTTGGTGTTTGTTTAGAACAGACACATTCAATTTTTTACACGACATTTTATTCCTTTGTAACACTTGAAAAACTAAATGATGAAATATCGTCATTAAGTCATTATATGGATTACTAAAGCTCGGAGAAATTTTGTCCAAGATATAAAGATCTAGCCTATACAAGGAACAAGGTACCGTAGGCGTCTGTTGGTTTGAATCACGGAATAAGCATAAGTGTTTCTTTTCGTAGTGTTTCTTTCCTCTGTGGTTTGAATGTTTTAATTTCTGATCATATCAAGTTATTCTCTATTCTCTTCAGTCCCTAGAATCTAGATTATTCTACAATGTTATTTTGGTTTGAAGACTTCTAAACCAACTGATGAATGAATGTGTTATTGATCCTATTCACTATCTACGTAAAAAAAATTAAAGTAGGCTTACCTATCTACAATTTATTAACTTTATTCCTAAATTTTAATACGTATAGTTAGTGATGTAAAATTTCCGAGAATTTACGATCGAGGAAATATTCCCAGGGAATTTAAGGATAAAAATGATAAATTTCCGGGAATTTATGGGAACTTGAGAAAATTTATGATTTCTTTCATTAAAAATGAATGAAAAATACGTTTTTTGTTACACATGGTCTCAATCACCTGTCATACAACAGATTTATGTAAGAAATATAAAGCTGCGTTTACACCGGAGTTGATAATACAAGTTTTCAACATTTTTTTTATCAACTGATGTTAATTACAAAAGTCAATAACATCATGTTAAGTTGCGTTTACACCAGAGTTGATAACAATGTGTCAAACAGAGGCTTAGAAGGATGTTGTATGGACTCTCTCAGCTCAGCCAGGTACTAGACACTAGATTGTGTAGGAGGATCTACCATGCATATGATGCCCAATCGATATTGCAGTATGGAATTATAGTTTGGGGAGGTGTTTCATCTGCTTGCCTGGAGCCGCTGGCCGTCACTCAACGCACAATAATGAAAACTATCCTGAAAAAATAATCCAGGTACCCCATGTTGCTGCTATTCTCGGACTTCCCTGTGCTCAATCTAAGACAGTTATTTATAAAAACAATTCTCACATATATATATATATATATTATATATATATATATATATATATATATATATATATATATATATATATATAAGGGAAAATAAAATAAACCTATTTGCTAATACACAACACAATTATCAAACACGACTCAGGAACAACCATGGATATTCAACACCTAGATTAATGCATGGAATAGAACTCAAATCACCATACTACCCAGCTCAAATTATCTATAGGAATTTGCCGGACGTCATCAGGGAGGCTGAGAATTGCAGCGACGTGGTGTATAAAAGTAGGTTGGTCGGGTGGCTTTTTGGCATAGGCTGGATTGGAACTGAGGAACTGCTCCATTCACCGTACATGTAGTATAACTTACCAGCTCAATTCAATTAAAATAGGCCTATAACTTTTTCGCTTCATTGCTGGTCTTAGGTTCCCTTGCTCTCCCACTTGTAAATTTATAATCAAATCTGCTCTGCTATTGATCATGTATTTTTTTGAATAAACTATAAACAGCAGTTACATTTACTTATATAGGTTGTATAGAACGTGAGGTTAATAGTTCATAGCACAGATAAAGATACATGTTACTCTATTTTCATGCAAGAACTCTCCCACATTCACAGACGTATAGTCTTCTTGGGGGAATTCCACGCCATCTGTATACTAGCATTAATGTAATAATGTATCATTTTCTATTTCAATGGATGTATTCTATTTATAATTGAATTTATGAATTTTACATTTTTTTTGTAATGCAATGTGGAAAAATAAACTGATTTGATTTGAACATGAGTTATTAATAAGAAGTTGTCAACTTGACTGAATCGACAAAAATTTCTCGTAACAAAAGTTAATAACTCGTGTTTTCAACAGAAAATTCCTTGTTATTAACAAGATTTATGTTACCCATCGAGAGTCGGTGAAGATCAAAGGAAATATGTTATGTTAATAACAAAAGCCTCTTTTATCGCATTAACTTTTGTTAATAACAGGTTACTATGTTCCCCGCAACCCCGTTGCCCAGCATCCCTACCCTACAACTACCGCTGTTCCCTAATAACTACAGCTGCAGACGAAACACGTGACAAAGTTATTAACTTTTGTTGATAATAAAACTAGCAGCCAAAAGAAAATGTTATTAACTTATGTTGAAAATTTTACTTTCCTTGCCCTATTACCATAGGTAAGGATCCGAAAAAAATTAAGATACCCAAATTTCTAAATTTCTATACGTTTCAAGGTCCCCTGAGTCCAAAAAAGTGGTTTTTGGGTATTGGTCTGTATGTATGTATGTATGTATGTGTGTGTGTGTGTGTGTGTTATGAGTGTATGTGTACACGATATCTCATCTCCCAATTAAAGGAATGACTTGAAATTTGGAACGTAAGGTCTTTACAATATAAGGATCCGGCACGAACAATTTCGATGAAATGCGATTCAAGATGGCGGCTAAAATGGCAAAAATGTTGTCAAAAAAAGGGTTTTTTGCGATTTTCTCGAAAACGGCTCCAACGATTTTGATTCAAATTATACCTGAAATAGTCATCGATAAGCTCTATCAACTGCCACAAGTCTCATATCTGTAAAAATTTCAGGAGCTCCGCCCCATCTATGCAAAGTTTGATTTTAGATTCTCAATTATCAGGCTTCAGATACAAAAAAAAATTCGAGTGGAAAAGATTGAGCATGAGAATATCTACAATTAATGTTCAGTAACATTTCCACCTAAAATTAAAAATAAGCTCGAAATTCGAGAAAATGTGATTATCCAATTGCAAACTGTTGGCAAATGTTGATTCTCTTAAATGATTCACTATGAAGAGATAGCCGACCTCGTGTGACTCCAGCGTTATTTCCCTGTCACCAGCTGGCTCAAATCTTTGAATAGTAGACTTGAGATGCGCGGGAACACTAGCGTCAGGTGATCAATTTCCATAACGGCAAGGAAATTTGAGTGAGTGCGCCACACCAGATTTTTTGTTTTAAACTCTGGTGTAAACGCTTTATAATTTATTTACATTAGATCAGATGAAGATCATTATGTCAATGGTTGAGTTCAAAGCCACTGATCAATTCCATCGGGTTTTTTTCACGTTCAGTAAAAAACCTGATCACAGATGAACCACAGAATGGAAAGTCGGCTAGTATCCTGACGCCATAATCCGCCATCTTGAAAGAAAGTGTAGCATTGTAATACAGCAGTAGTTTTAATTTCTAACAAGATGATGCAGTCATGTGTCGTGGTCATGGTGTACTCAAATCTTGGTTAGAATGATACCTTCCATTTTGTGTGTATTCTGTGGCTGAACAGTTGCTCATGAGTGATGACTGACAGATGTTTCCCCTGTTGATCATATTTTGTAAGCAAAACTAGAACTAAACTTATTTCATTGTAATCAATTAAAATGGGTGATTGGAGTAGTTTTAAATGCTTTGTAAAATATTTTAAATGTTATTGAATTTATTTAATCATGCATTTCTCTGTTCCCAAATACATTATAATGGAGTCCATTATTTGTAAACAACCTCGTATTCAGCCATGTCTGTTTACGTTCAGCTACTCTATTTACATTCTTTTTCATCGGTGGAAAAGTACGATTAACTGATCAGTGAACGAACCGGATATGACGTATTTTTTCTTATCAGTTAGACCAAAGACCTTGAAGAGGTATAAACGCACAATACCTATGCCTTCCCAATGCTAGCTAGCTCTTACTTGAAATTAAAGGTTCCATTGAGGTATTTTAGCGCGAGATATTATATAATATATATTTTTTGTAAAATTATAGATCACAAACATTTTCAAGATCTTTAGTATGTCATAATCTTCCAGGCTGTCCCCTTAATGGCCGATTTCAATTCCAAATAATCTAGCGCTGCATGTGAGTCTATACATCGTTCAACGACAAAACAGTACTTCGTTCAGAGCCACGTTCATTCACCGATCTCATCGTTCACTCACCGATCAGTGGCTTTGAACTCAACCAATGATCACACATGTTTCAATTTAAAGTATTTTGAAGACAATAATTTTTTGCTTTTTATTCCGGCTGTTATGTGATATGAATACTCTTGTTTAATGAAATGATATGGAAGTCAATTATATTGATAACAAGATCTTGTTAATAACTAGGAATTTTCTGTTAGAAACATGAGTTACGAGATATTAACTTTTGTCAAGAGAAATTTTTGACGATTCAGTCAAGTTAATAACTTTTTGATAATAACTCGTGTTATTAACTCCGGTGTAAACGCAGCTTTAGGATGAAAAACTTATAAATTGTAGTAAATTCTAAAAAACAGTAATTTGAAGTTCATAGACTTAAAGGAGAAATGAACACTCAATAAATCATTTAATTGCACCACTATTATCATGCTACTTTCATGTCTCACAAGTTGAATAAGATTTTTTACTTACTAATAAATGCCAGTAAATCAGGTAAACAAAGTCAACAAAGTATTGAGTGTAATTTAACTTTCATTGCATGATTTTATTCAATTTCTCCACACAAAAATAATTGACCCCCTAAATAAAGATTAGAGTAGAATATAAATCCAAAAATTAGAAATTATAAAATACAGCAAAGAAGGCTAAACTAAAACAAGGAGCATACTCCAGTTTAATTTAATATAAAAAAGAAAATAATTCCACAACTTACAACCTTTCAAGAGTCATTGTGGCTCACTTAACTTGTAATAAGATAATAAATAGTCCAGGCAACGAATGTTCAAAAAGATATAGAGAGTAACGTATGGAACCCAATTTTTGACCTCGCAGTCCTTTTAAGGATAGTGAGGGGGTAAGCTTATAAAAAGTCCTCACTCCTACCACACTCAACACTAAAACTGCTATAAAAAATTGACAGCATAAAATGATAAAACAATTATACATTAAATTGAAGATAATTGAATGCTCTAAAACTCACTGTCTTTTAAATACTCCTATAGTCCAGCCAATAAAAGATTATAGAAGGAAAATTTTGAAACACAATTTTTTGACCCCGTAGCTCTTCTTTTAAGGATAGTAAGGGAGTAATCATATTAAAAGTCCTCACTCCTACCCCCTGTGTAATAAATTACATGTTTTCGATGCATTATTGTTGAGTAATAAGCCCTTAAAGTGCAAAAAGTAAAAATTTGGAACAATAACTGTCTTTTAAAAGATTTTACACTTTTAAAAGTGAATATCTCAAAAACTAAAGAAGATATCACAAAATTCTACTGTACAGAACTTGTAGGCAATTTATCTAGCTTCATTTTTACTCAGCCATGTCACTGAAATGTATTTTTTCCCAGTTACATGCGTGTCAGCCAGAAATGAAAAAATGCAACATTTAAACTACCCTCATCCCTTAAGCTCAAGGAGTTGGGATAAGGACTTTTGATATGTTCACCTTCTAACTAGTTCAAACAAAACTGCGAAGTCAATAATTGTGTTCCAAACATTCCCTCCGAATTTCCCTGACAAATGATCTATTGTTGTTGAACTGAAGATTTTACACTCAACACTATAACGGCTGCAACAGTCGTTGGGAGATGTGTGAAATAATTAGACCATAGATGAAATTGAAGAGAATATAATGCTCTATGAGCCCATGATTTGCACGGATATTTTCAATGAATCGTTAAAAATTTATAAGGCCAAAAAGATGAAAAAATCGGAGCCGGAAGGGGTTTTCTTCAAAATGTGATACCTTAGAGAGCTCATACCTAGAAAACTATGAGATATGGAAAAATGTTGGAAATGAAACTTGTAGGATTATTTGTGAGCTTTAATATTATGATTGGTTTTCGCCAAAAATTTCCGAAAGGCGCGTATTGTTCGAGATATATGCAAAAAACAAAATATGGCACTTTAAAACCACCCCCACCACCTTAGCACAGGGAATAAGAGTGAGGACTTTTGATATGTTAACCCCCTTACTACACCCTTAGAAGAGCTACGGGGTCAAAAATTGTGTTCCAAAATTTTCCCTCTATAATCTTTCATTGACTGGACTATACGAGTATTTAAAAGACAGTGAGTGAGTGAGTGAGCAACACCAGGCTTAAAGAATGATGATTTATTGATTATATTAATGTAAAATGTGGCTGAGCTTGATCAATAACAAATAGAATGATCATTTATTGACTATATTGATGTAAAATATGAGTGGGATTGATCAATTTCAAGCATTTTTAGAACAATTTTATAAATTTCCTCAAGTTGCCATAAATTTCCTTAAATTCCCATAAACTCCCAAAATTTCTTGGCCTCGGAAATATTCCCAAATCATAAGTTCCATCCCACTGGGAATATTCCCGATCCACATCACTACGTATAGTGTAGTGAGGCGTCCACGTTATAATGGCAGTGCAGAAAGGTAGTAGATTCTCTGCCTTGCCAGTGCCTTCCATGGAGGATAGCTGATACTGGTATCTGATATAATATATATACAGGGTGATTCATAATTATGGTAAAATAATTTAATACTTGATAGTAGAGGTAAAAATAAGAAAAAAAGTTCTTATAAACATATATCCATAAACGCTTCATTAGCGAGCTATACAGGGTGAAAGATTTCGCCCGGAATTCAGTTCCTCTGGTGAAGTACACCGATGCTGAATTGTTTGGGGACTAGTTTTTGAAAAACGTATAGTGGATTCATATCGAAAAATATCTGAAAAATTGAATAAAACTAGTCTGGAAGCTGTAGTGTGAGTAGTTTTTTGAGAAAAAAGTTGAAATATGCAAAAAATCTAAGTAGAAAAACACAGACTTCTACGTTTGATGCCCAATAACTTTCTTTAATGACCAGTAAACAAATAATTTTTCGCAATAAAAATTGTAGAGAATTTAATTCTGAAAAGAATTATGTAAGCTGTGTAAACTAAATTTAAATAAAAGTTGAATAAAATGTATTCGTATGTAGTACATTACACCACAAAGATTTGCTGTTTTATGAGGAGAGAACTAATAACTCATAGGTTGTAGCTGATTGCAAATAAAACATGGATAACAGCTGATTTATTTTGTTTTAAATAAGAAAATATTTAAAAGGGATTATCAGCTGAGAATTATTTTCAGAAATATTCTAGCTCACTGTTGAACAAAAAAAAAAAAACAAATTGTAAGTTATGCCTACTGTAACCGTGCTGTGTTTTTTGTTTAATCTATTAACCAGTTATTTGTAACCATTTCATTTTGCTCTTGTGTTAAGTGTTAACTCTTTAAAAAATGACAGGTAATTTTAGACATTATTCATACTCCGAATTAGCTGACATGCATTTAATGTATGGAATGGGACACTACTGTAATAGTACTGAAGCAAGATGTTTGTATCAAGAGAACTTTCCTAACCGAGTATGTCCAAGTTCAAGGTTTTTTGCCACTATTCATCAACGTCTGTCTGAAAAAGATTCTTTGATATCCAAAGAGCACATTCATGCAGGCAGACCCCGATCTACTATGACTGTTGAGTTAGAAGAACAAGTTCTTAATGAAATCTATGAACATGCAGAGAAGAGCACAAGAGAATTGTCAGTGCAGTTTAATGTCAATCAATCTATTTTTTGGATGATACTAAAAGAGCAACAAATACATCCATACCACCTCCAGAAAGTTCATACTCTATTGCCACGAGACTGTATTCTCCGTGCTGGTATTTGCCGATGGTTTTTAGTAAAACTTGTTTACCCAAACTTTTCAACAACCGTTTTATTCAATTTTTCAGATATTTTTCCATATCAATCCACCATACGTTTTTTAAAAACTAGTCCCCAAACAATTCAGCATCGGTATATTTCATCAGAGGAACTGAATTCCGGGCGAAATCTTTCACCCTGTATAGCTCGCTAATGAAGCGTTTATGGATATATGTTTATAAGAACTTTTTTTCTTATTTTTACCTCTACTATCACGTATTAAATTATTGTACCATAATTAAGAATCACTCTGTATATAGGCTATCTGTTATAATATTAACAGCTATTCTTATTAAAAATGATCTATCATCTTATTTGTCAAGAAATATCTTTTTCAATGATTGAATTATAAATTGTTATAATTGAGATTAAATATTTTGTTGATCATACATGCTAAAAACCGACCTGGTAATATTGCAGAGCTAAAAGAAGATAGCACAATGTGCTTTGTGAAATGATAAACAAGGATAGCACCACCAATGTTATCAAATAGGCTACTGCCATTACAACGTGGACCTCACTATAGGTAATTCTGAAGAGTTCTACTAAAGTGAGAGGAGAGAAACCTCAGCGAATTAATAATGTAAAATCGTGCTATGTCGAACCTTAATTATTTTAAAGACTAACATACCGCTACCATAACTTCAAATAGGTTATCTTGATCGTTCTTGGGTTGATCGCGACAATTCTATGTTAGCATAAATAATTTAGGCTATAAATAGCAGGGGGTTTTTAAAACTGTTCATAACAATGGTCAATCGTCCACACACTAAAATTATCATACAGGGTTAGCATAAAGTCTTGCCCTGATTTTAAAAAAAATATTACAGAATAACCGTTTGACATAATAATTTAAATCTAGCGCTCTTACATAGGTTAGTGTTAGTAGTTTTTTGACCAATGGATGGCGCTAGTGGTCTTAAACAATGACGCTGTCTGTTAGTTCACGTTAGTTGCGGTCAAAATGGCGTCGAAGCAGGAAAAAGCACAATGTGTGCTTTGGTTTCACGAAACGAAATCGCCCATCAGTGTTCAGCGTAATTTTCGTGCTTCTTATGGACTCAGATAATCCACACGCTACTGTACAGTTACAGCGAGACGGTGAAAAAGTTAATGTTTGGTACGGCCTAATGCACAATAAGTTTTTTGGGCCGTTTTTCTTCACGGAAAAAAACATTAGCGCTAACATTTACTTAGTCGTGTTTCAACAGTTCATTGCACCACAGTTAGAAGATTATTAACCATGGATAATTTTCCAGCAAGATGGAGCACCCCCCCCCACTGGGCTTTGATAGTGCGTAATTTCCTAGATGAAACATTTTCGGATCGGTGGATTAAAAGGGATTGTCCAACACCTTGGCCACCCCGCTCTCCAGACATTACTCCCCTTGACTTTTTTTATGGGGATATATCAAGGACAGAGTCTTCGCCACACCAGTTGCTGACATCGACGAATTGAAGGCTAGGATACAAGCTGCTGTGGGTACTGTGACAGAACACATGTTACAAAACACCTGGCGAGAACTGGAATACCGCTTCGACATTCTCCGGGCTACCAAGGGGGCGGTACAAGTTGAAGTTTACTAACATAAGTGATATTAAAATAAACTACGTACACTAACCTATGTAACAGCGCCAGATATAAATTGAAATGTCAAACGGTTATTCTGTAATACATTTTTAAAATCAGGGCAAGACTTTATGCTCACCCTGTATAATGACAGTATTACAGGCCTAGATTATGGGTATTCTCATTGAAGAAATTGTTTAGCCTATTTCATATAGACTGTTGTCAATCTGCCACCTTGACAAAGACGCCTTGAAAACACTCACTGGGCACTCTTTCACTGACTGGCATATAATTGAACATTTTCAAGGACATGATGGGCCATGGCACATCCACTATGTCCTCCTTCTAGTGTTGTAGGATTGAACTTGCTCCCTCCGCTGCAGTCTTTATATGTTGATCCTTAGATGTAGCAGAGAAGCCAAAATTTAATGACCACAGACAGTGTGAATACCCAATCTGCCGGAGACAAGCTGGCAATGAGTATAATGCTTACTAGATAGATAGATATTTCTTGATTCATGAAACATTTTCAGGTGCATAAGATCACGTCAAAATAGAACACATACATTAAGTCGATAATTTATTATGCCTACATGGTTTCAGTGGTTGTAGAGCATTGCAGGTCTATGCTGGATTCATGCAGCTGAAAAACTCTTCAACACCCCTTAAAAAGGGTCAGAGCCACGTATGTAGAGTTTTAGTAGCAGTAAAATAAATAGTAATCTCTTGATTCTTTTTCTTGTAATTTGTGTCCAAAAAAATTCAGCTTAGGCCCAATTCACACAGAAGAACTTCTGGCAGAAACGTGGCATGGTTGAAGTTGAAGTTTCCTCTTTCATACAACTCACCTGGCCGAGTGTACTGTAATAATTGATGGCAATATTCGAGCGATTTGCATTCTGGCGATTCGTTTCGATTTGTTGAAACAGACAAACCAATACCCAGAAAAACATTTTGTCTTCAAACCAATATATGACTGACTTAAGAAAATATTAGACAAGCAAGGTCCAATCATAACTTGAACAATCTATATCTATTGAAATCATTTACACTCTCTAATAAAAATAGAAATCTAAGTACCTTTTAAAATTGTTTCTAAGTCACAACATGTTTCAAGGGTACATATGTTTCAATTTTAAATGGGTACTTGGATTTATATTTTCATATTCAATAGTAGCCCTAAAGAAAAAAATACATTTATACTCTCTATATTTATAAATGTAATCTTACCATAAACTCACTAGAAATTCAACTTCTTCGAATGAAAACTGTGTCCTTGACATTGTTAGCTTATAAGAATTTACTTCATCCCATTTTTTTATTTTTATTGTTATGCCAACAGGAAACAAAACCCATCAAAGTCACTAATAAGTGGGACGGTTCAGCAGTCAAGAATGCTGTCGATGATGCTGTCAGAGATGTAAGTGATCTTATTCCTAGAAAAATTCATCCTAATCCCCAATGACTCAATTTTTAAACCATACATAACTAAACTTTTCAGGCCAAATTCGAAACATGGACACATTGAAGAAGCGTCACTGCCCAAAATGATAATGAGGTTTTGCGAATCCACTTACCAATTAACGTTCTCATAAAGGCAAGCTGTAGAGAGAGGTGGTTGAAAAATTATATTACGATTAGTTCTATGACTCTCGATGAAATGAAAAATTAAATCATTTTTTTGAATTGAATGAAAGTCTTGTCATGATTGATTATTGATTCTATGTCTGGGACATCTGATAAATAAGTGAAATTAACGAATATGGTTGCCAATATCGGCTCATGTAGTCTTCTTTATTTTTCATTCGAGATCTCTCATTGCATCTCATTTTCACGTTAAACCTTCGGTCCCGGATGCCTAAAAAGCAGTCATTAGGTCATGGCAGAGGCCCTGAAATTGATCAGTTGCGACCTGAAAACTCTGAGCCAGCCAGGTCACTCGATATTATTATTATCTTCAAGTGTTAAATCTTCTTCTCTTCTTCTTCTTCTCTTCTCTCTTCTCTATATCTATAAAAGGCTAAGCCCCGACAGACTGAAATCACACCACAGCCCAAACTACTGAGCCTAAAAACTTGAAATTTTGCACAATTGTTTATGGTAGCCTCAAAACATCCACTAAGAAAGGATTTCTAGAAATTTGCTTCCCTGAGGGAGCTGGGGCCCCCCAAAAATTTTGTACTTTTTAACCGTTCATTTCACAGCAAAGTCATAAGGAACTTTTTTGTTCAGCTACGAAAAAAATTAGATCTATGCAGAAAAATTCTGATCAGGAACACAGGGGGGTTCAGGAGAGGGCATTTTTCGAAAATTTTGATGTAAAATCACACTACAGCTCAAACTAATTGGCCTACAGACTTAAAACTTTGCACAAATATTCTTCAAGCATGCTAGACGCGCACTAAAACGGATTTTGAGATATTTTGCCTCTAAGGGTTTCAAAGGATGAAAAAGGATCCTATTAAGTAAGGTTATGAACATGGTAAAGTGAACGCCATATGGAACTGAGATAATTGACACATGATATTCTAACATATGTAGTAATCATTGGAAAGCTTAAAATAATTTTGTCAATCAGCTAATCGAATTAATTTAGCACGAGCTTGCCACGTGTGTATTCCATTGTTGTATGCTTGGCCACGCAGATCGGATTGCGCCTTCTATCAGCTGTATGGAGTCATATACATTCCGATTGGAAAAGAGCACATAGATTTTCTTTGGTTAGGAGTTTGTTGATAATTATTTTCTCAAATTCAAATTTTATTGCTATCAAAAATCACATTGAAAACTTTCTTAATAGACTACAAGATTACAAACATATACCTACATTTATTTGTAGCACGGCCAGAAAAAGACAAATTTGAGTACTAGCCGTGAGTTCATTCAATATAACTTACATATTATTTTTCGTTAATATTTTGTGAATAAAAAGTACGAGTTGATGAGAGATGTGAGTAAATCCTTATATTTGATCCAAATGGTTATTCATATTGTAGTAGTAGTCGGGATCACTACAATCAAAAGTTTTTTATTCTGTGGCTAATAAATTTCATACGTATTGATTGTCCATAATGTATCCAGTGTCCTTAATGGAAGTGATTGAACTACTGGAAATCAATGGCTTACTGGTTCTGGTCCCTCATAGAATTTATAGTATTCCTGGTGATTGAGCCTGTCTTTTTTCAAAGCGTTGACTATTAATAATAAAGCTTTATTTATAAATAGCTTACCCAGCGAACTTCGTTCCGCCAAAATGTCAATGTATCTCATGTCACACTTAACTTTATTTGGTGAATCATGAAATTTATCTGACAATCAATATTTTCATTCACATCTCAATACGGACTTCCTATGTGCTTTGTCATGCAGCATTCATTATTCCGAAAGCATATTCTTCTCAATCAATTGGTAATAATATCTATTAGTGAAGTGTTGAATTAAAAAAATAGATAGGTTAAATCAGTGTTTCAAAGATGAATCCAATGTTTTCATGGTTGTTGATTGTCAATAGATGGTCCAGGAAAAATGCGATGTACGATGAATCACACAGAATTCCATATTCTATCCATCTTCCATTTTAGGATGAATATAAGCTAAGCGAAATTCAAATAAATTGTAAATTATCCTCTCATTCTTCAGTAATCAATGAATGCAATATGAACAACTCTCTTTCATGAGGTGAATAATTTTTTTCAACATTTCCCAGTTTCTCAATGAAAGGGGAGTGATAATTATTATTTGTATAAGTCTTCTAAGGAACCATTATCTACAGCTGGTATCAATCAACTACACTTCAACTTCAAACTACCGTTTCAATACCATTACACAATTTATCACAGGTTGACATGTTTATTACAGCTGGTAACTTTAGATACTGAAATCATATTATCATGATCATCTTTCCGTTCTTCAGTAGCCGCTCGGCCGACAATTTCGAAAACATAGGTCTGTAAAATAGATTAATAAATAATTATTATTAGCCCCCCTATTAAAATTTCTGTTCAGTAACCATCCCCAATATTCACACAACATATTCCCAAAGTTACATGCCGTTAAGTCAAGTAGTTTTCAAGTCTATAGGGAACAAACATACATTCATCTTTATCTATATAGATGTACATTCAAATGAAAGCCTCTCTAAATGGAGGTAGAATGATAAGGTTGACAACTTTCAGTTCTGTTGCTTAAACATTTTTTTTCAAATCACTTTCAAAAAGTTCATGTAGTACAATACCTACTATTGTTTTTGAGCCACTTCTGGCGCTATCATAGTTTCACCACTATTCTGTTCCACAGCCCTATCTCTTGCAGTCGTTAACTATATATCTATAATCAATAAAGTAAAGAACTGGCTTATACACGTACGGGATAGGAAAATTATGTTTGACGCATCATCACGTCTGAAGTACTGGACTAATTAACTTGAAATTTTGCATATAGATTCTTAATTAACCAAGGATGGTTATAGGCCTATCTCCAATTCTTCAAAATTTCATTACGTCAAGTTTAAAAATAGATCCTTGCGGAGCACGGGTTCCTGCTAGTTGCTTAATAAATTTCATACTTAAATTTCTCAAAAAATATTATAATGCAATTACTATTGAAGATACTTAAGTGGACACCATCAACATTGTAAATTGTTCAGTAGGTCGCTGTTAGTTTTTTACTGTCATGCATTTACAGATGTGATACTATATTGCATCTTCACATCATTATACTGTAAAAATATTAGTAAGACTTTATTACTCAATACAATTATTTTGGATCGATTGAATTATTGTGATTTCTCAGAACGCTGTTTGATGAGTGGGCCATAAACGTTTGTAACACTTTTGTGATCTACTGAAATTGATTGTTTTGACTTTCGCATTACAGGTGTTTACAAAAAAATTCAACTACGTTGAAAATTTTGCCCTTCTGGATGTGAGGCTGTGCATTTGTGGGCTTGCTGTGGGAGTAGCTATGTTCACTTTACTCTGGGATTGGCTGCACCCTTTTCCCGAATCCAGGTTTGTTTCAAGTTCAAATTCAACTACAACGTTTTTAAAATGAAAACCTTCTAGAATTTCCATCTAGCTGTTTACCCTGCTGTCAATATTTTCAGTAGCAGAAGTCGTCGGGGTGAATTACAGCATTTAATTTGGATTCTCGTTTAATAATAATTCATTCTCCGGTAGATTTATGACTATTGCTTGCAAAAACTAATAAATCTACACAACTAGCAGTTGGAATGGGGAGATTCAAGTGAGGTGGCAATGTTTGTGGGTCTAGAATTCGACAAAAATTGACGTCCTGGCCACACCGATCATAGGGCGTTCAGTGGCGATGACAAGCTCTGTGAAAATGGCCTACTCCTTGTTTGTTTCTTATGATATGTGATCGGAGGTTGAAAAACTAAGTAACCGTCGTACAATCATATCATCCTCAAACTTTTCATTTTATGTGTAAGATCTTATACATCTAATAGCAATATATTCACTATATTTTCAAGACTATTTATTTATTATAAATATTGTTTGCGCACTTTCAATATGCATTTTCTGTGAATCTTGTATTCAAGTTTTATAAACCTTGGCTATGTGCTCCCTTGTCTTACTTGTTATGATATTTGTATCTTCTTTCAATACATTACAGTATAACCATGTAAACATGGTCAATGCGACTTGTTCTTGCCTCCCTTGTAGAATTAATTTTAAAATGTTGAATATTTGTTTCAGGCCGGTATTGATCATTTGTGTCAGTCTCTACTTTTTCTTGATGTGCGTTCTCACTGTGTACACGTCTTATAAAGAGAAAGGAATTTTCGTTGTTGCTGTCCAGAAAGATCCAGTCGGTTCTGAACCAGATAATGTCTGGGAAGCAAGTTCCTACATGAAAAAGTAAGTATTGCAGGAATATAATGATTATTATGTGATATAAATATCATACTTCACAGGAAGTAACCTCTTCAGCAATAAACTTATGATTCTTATTGCTATAGCATGCTCATATTGTGATTCCATTTTTCCTTTTTATTATATTCCACTCTTATAATTCCAAGCATGAGGGATATATAAACCGGTTCAGATGTTGAGCCTTCTAAGAGGTAAGGTTCTTTATTACCATACTTCAAATCACCAACACTTGAAATTGTAGTAGAGGATTAGTCTACGAATTAATTAGTGTATGTATAGTGTATTCATATAAAATTTCCTTGTTTTCTTGAAAACCTGGTAATTGAAATTCTAATATTTTCTTTAAAAATATATATTTTAGAATTTGTGTATTTTATTTCTCACTAGCTGGCCCGGCGAACTTCGTACCGCCAAATAGTTTAATGCATCTCATGACAAACTTTAGCTGGATGCACACCTGAGGAGGCGCAATGCGGCATTTTATCTATATAAATAATTTTCCAACTGCAAAATAAATAATTTACTAAAAATCAATTAACTCTGAACACCGAAGGCAGCACAATTATTCGAAACAAAGCAATGTCTTTAGAGCATGTAAGTCTTTAACCTGAGGCCACACTGCTGGATGGTTACACACGGAACAGTCATTTTGTTTTTAGCCGGGGCGTTTAGAATAAAATACATGGGCGGTTATGGAACAGCACACACTCTTATCTACTATCTATCGACGGCTGTTGGATGACGCAATGATTATAACACCTGATTTTTATTTATGTGTGTAGCCAGCTCACAAATCTTCTCCCATAAGGATTACATGTAAACTTTGAAAGTCGGATTAAAAATTTGATAGGCCTTAAACCTGGTCCAGAAAATAACGAACACAACTATAAAAAAATCATCAAATTGGTGCACACATAAAAAAGTTATTGAATATCAAAATTTGAGGCTCAATTTTTATTTATATAGATTATCTTCTGCTGTTTCAGTTAGAAAATCCGGATAAATGGATTAATAAGTTTCAATGTTATTCCATTGTTATGAAGCTAATGAATTCTCAGACTACTCAGACGGCAAAATATTACTTTTAATGCTACTGTTGTTGAAGTAATTTCTTATTTTCGAATTTGATTCTTGGGAGGGAGAGAATTATGAAACTAGAAGTTTCCAATTGATTACCTGATTACTGACTGTACTTTGTTCAATGGATCATACTGAGTCGACTGTAAAATTATCATTTTCAATTTCAGATACGATGATAAATACCATCTGGTGCTGACATGTTATGATGGAAAGACTGGCGCCAAAAGAGAAGCATCGGTGGTCAAGTCGATTGCCAATTTCTTCGATGAGAATGGAACTCTCATCGTGGAACTTCTGGAACCTCAGGTTTCCAGGCTGCATTCCAGTTTGTTGCTTGACAGGAAAGACAAGTAGCTATATCAACTCAACAGCACTGTGTATTTCATCTTATTGTTTTTTCTTTAATTCAATTTGTGATGTTCTTTAGATTGTAGCTACTAAGTTTCATAATGATGAGTCTATTCCAGAGGAAGGCATCGTCCAAACCTCTTTTCATTGCTTTTCAAACTCCGCCAACAGGATAATTTTATATAGATTAGTTGATTGATTTGCTAATTAGTTCATTATTTTAGCAGTTATGTCAAATTAATAATTTTGATAAAATATATTTTTCCGTACTACTTTCACATAGGTTCGATTTCTCATCCGTATTAGGCCTAAAAAGTCCATATGAAATATTAATTTATTTATAAATACAATTACAAACATAAAATATGATAGGGGGAGAGCAACAGGTCTAGCCTAAAATAGTTCTATTCCTGAATTTTAAAATGTATAACATTATAACATTAAAAGTGGTTAACATTTCAAAATAATAACTAATAACATTTCAAAAAGTGGTTATATTATCATATTTCATATCCAAGAATTTGAGTCCAATTTTATTTCCAAAATAAAGAAACTGATAAGATTTTATTATTATCATATAATTGATCTATTGCAGGGCATTACAAAATGTCTACTCAAAAACTATTGTATCATCAAAACCCTATTGAGTATGTACAAATGTACCGTAACTGAATAACTGAATAAAATTTGTTGAATGAGAATTGATATTGTGTAATTTTTACATAATTGAAAAAGCACAGTTTTAGTTTTGTCGCATCCATATTTATTAGACTTTTATACAGGACTGCAGTTTCGTGCACTACAGCTGAAGATGTGTTGGTGTCAACACGAAACTGCAGTCCTGTTGGTAGTGCCATAAATTAGAACAAAATGGACTGTAAGAAATAAAGCTATTAAACCTGGAAAAAGAATTAATATTACAAAATGTATAAATATCTCGCCAGAAAAAAATACATCGAAATATCATGATTTGAAAATAACTCACCATGAAGTCCTGTTGGAATCTCTTACCAACTGATTCTATTGGAATTTGGGTAGAATTTCCCAGGATTGACGGGTTCCAGTTGGTTGCCCCCACACGATACCCTCCAATATTTCGATGCAAGCTTCCGAGGAGATACGCTAATATTTTCCATAATCTGGGATAATTATTAATTGAAATGTCTATTTCCAAACCGATAACCAAATATGTACTGTACACTTCTGAGATAATATTCCAATTAACACACGTAACTAAAACTCCCACCTCCAACTATCCAGTGGAAATCAAGCAAGTTGTTAATTAAACAAAAAATAAACAATAATAAATTAATATTCCACAAATTGAAAATATTAATTTCGATCATATTTCTAAAATATTAATAAGCCCAACTATCGCAATACAAATAGAATTGGTTGATCTGAAATAAGCAAATTTGGTCGGACATCCACAAATATGCCCAATGCGCCACAACGGTTCAACCCTTTTCCGATCCAGTCTCATCTACCCCTGAGGACTGACTTCTAATTGCAACAACAAATAATCTAATCGCAATAATAGTAGCCTACTGCTACAATTCACTACCAGAATGTAGCATAAGACGGACACACAACTTGCGTACTGTAACCACCTGTGTAAATACTTACTTTATACTTGTTTTCATGCCTCTGGAAACGCGGTCGAGTCGTGGACTTCATTCTTTAGAAATTCCTCCACATAGTAGAATAGCCTGGCTATCAGGTAGCTCTTCAGGGCTTTCTTGAATTTGTCCTGTCCCTCTATGTATCGTATGGGCAGCTGGAACTTTGTTGAATATTTTGGTGCTCAAGAATTTAGGCCCATTCCTGGCTAAAGTTGATGTCACCTACGCTACATGGATCATTCGTGTCTGTCGGGTGTTATATTGATGAATTTCATCATTTCTTGCAAACATTTCAGGTTTCGTCTTCACCATCATGGCTATCTCCAGGATAAACATCGCTGGTAGGGTCAACATATTTAGTTGTAGAGACAGCTACGATGTAGACTAGCTACATTGTAGTTGGTCTACAATGTGCTATGTATGGTGCTTTACAAATTGATTGCACAATACGCTTAGAAAAATTCTGTTAGCCAATGCGCTTCCACCCCACATTGTTATGCCGTAGCTCATAATGCTGCTGAAACACCCATAGTAGACCTCCATCAAAACGTCCCTATTATTTACAATGGGCAAAAGCCTGCGAATCATATAATTGATGTCAGTTTTGATGAAACATTTTCAACGTGCTGGTGTCATTGAACTTTATAGTGATTCCAAGATATTTCGTAAATTCGCTTACTGAAATACTGCAGTTTTTCAGTCTGAGCAGTGGCGATTTGTCAGGCTTCTTACCTCTATTCAATAACAACTGTTTTCTTGTGCACCATTCTTGCATTTCTTGCAACCATTTTTGAGTTTTATATCTCATTTGTTCATCATTTTGATCATGGATTAAATGACTCACATTATCCGCAAACATCGATATTTTTCCTTCTGTATTTGATTCAGGCAAGTCCCAAATTTGATCCTTGAGGGACTCCTATATTTGTGGCATCCAAGATTGAAGATCTATAGTGTTTAGTCAAGCCATCCTGACCACTAAGTCTCACACTAACCACCTGCTTCCTGTTTAAAAGGTATGTTGTGATCCATTTCAATGATGTACCCTCAATGCCCAAAGCTTGTAGCTTCATTATAAATTTTATTGTGGGGAATAAAATCAAAAGCCTTTGTCATATCATAGAATACACACATTGATTCTCCCTTTGTATTCAAGTTGTCATAGATATGGATCAACGGTTCGAAGATTGCGTCCACTTTTGACCGTCCTTTTATAAATCCAATTTGTTGACAGGTCAAAATATTGTTCCTTTTATGAAGACAGAAAGTCGTCTCATCTTCAATTGTCTTGGAAATGTGCCTGTCTCAAAAGACTTATTAATCATCATAGTAAGCGGCTTGTCAATAATATGTTCACAATGTTTCAGCAGATTGCTAGGTATCTCATCAACTCCAGCACCCGTCCTCATACCAATCTCATCAATGAACTCTCTGACTTCGTTCTCTGTAGCAGGCCACAGCACCATCCTCTTGTGCATACACATGCACACAGATATGGAGCCTCCTAAAGGATTTGTCAGAATAAAAAATAAAAGAAACACTAAGCTAAGAAATAAGAAAGAAAGTTTGACTACAGTGGACCCCTTGCTCAGCATCAAATGTTATTCAACCCATGCAGCCAAAGCAAGGCCTCCTCATCTGCCAGGTGCAATCTAGGCAACCCTCCAGAGAGCCGATACAATGTGGTCCATTCTTTGGATCTCTCCATATTCACAATTGGGAGAGTCCACAAATCCCCATGGATGCTTACTTTTATTGCATCTATGGATCTTTTATTGCAGCAATTCGATAGATCCCTGGTCACTCGATTTTCTTCAGGTTTTAGTTTTTGAGAATTGGACGAGGTCAAAGGAAAACTTATCTGTACAGTTGGTGAGGCTACTTCCATAGTTTTCTTTTTTTCTGGAGTAGGCCTACATCGCTCTCTACTTCTGATCCACTTCTGTACAATGGCCGTTTGACTCTAAGTCCCCTCCCAAGTTCCACATTTTCCGACTCAGTGATAGTTCTCTTTTCTTGATTTAGCCTGAGGGCTTCTTTCGCGAGATTTTTACTTTCAGGGGAAGAGTGTTTGCCCGTGCCGTTGCTGGCCGATTTGGCCCTCGGCCTTTGGGATACAGGGTGGGTGTTAAGGGAGATTAAGATAACCCTATACAAGGAGACGGATCTGACTATCAGATCCCTACCAATAATTCTATTTATCAAGGTAGTACGCAATCTGAACCAACTGCGAATTGACGGCGAGCAAGCTGTACCTGCAAGCCCGGGATGTGGTTTTTCTATGGGGTTTAAGGTGAGGGCTATGGAGTAACGGTATGGCGGAACTATGGAGTTGTTAGTGGTATTTAAGATATCGTCAAATAGAGCACAATATAGGGTGTAAGTTATAGAGAATAGGGTGCAGGGTATGAGGTATACGGTACAGGGTATAGGAACAGAGAATCAATAATAAGATTATTATTCTCTACAGCAAATAAATATCTGCTCAATAATCCGCAATCTGAGAATTGTGCTCTAGCTCTCAGCAAGCTGGACCTGCTAGCTAAATACAGTATATCAATTTCAATTATGTGGTAATTAAAATTTAGAGAATAAGGTTTTAGGTGTAGGATTTCTGAATCGCGAGCCTGCAGCTGCGAAAGGATTTTCAGCAATTCTGAAACTGCTAAACAGGATTTCCGCGCTAATCTGATGACTGCGCGCCGGTTATTAAGGGCCAATCTGTGACTGCCCTTAAGGGTATGGGAATCACTCTCAATCGTCCGAAAAGCTTTTAAATTAATAGTCAGTATGTCGACTATTATGAGAGGATAGAAAAGATTTTTCACAGACACAGTCTGTAGAATAGTATTGGGAAGACAACAGTCTGTCGTTGTCAGGGTAGGAAAGGATTTTTCCAGGATTTTCCACAAGGAAAATATCGAGTCAGAGACTCCTAATTCAGGAAAAGATTTCAATAGACTTTTCCAAGTAATTGCCAGTCTAAGGACTACCACAAGATTGATCTCTAATTTGCAACTGAGATCACAGGAAAATTCGTGAACTTTCCACAGGTAAAGCCAGCAAATAATATTTGCTATTAAAGAAGACAGGTTTCTAAGAATTTTAGAAAGGATTCGCGGGTCTGAAAACCCGCGACTAGGATGATCTCGAATCTGGAACTGAGATCAGGAAGGATTTTAACACAGGAAGAATTAAGAGAAAGAAAGAGAAAGGATGCCGCAGTCTAGAAACTTCGGCGAGGAAGTCCTCAAGCTGTACCTGAGAGCTAGAAGGATTTTAGAATAGGGAAAGTTGAGAGAAAGAAAGAGAAAGGACGTCGCAGTCTACCAACTTCGACAAGGACGAACTCAAGCTGTACCTGAGTTCTCTAGGAAATGATTGGAATTTTCCTACTAGGTATTACAGCAAGTCAGAAACTGCTAAAAAAAGTTAAAATACTGGGCCACTCTATAGTATGAAAACTAAGCAAGGAAAATTTACCATAAATGATAATAATCTCTCTGCAGGGACAGAAATTAATCGAGAAAACTATTCTCAAAAGGAACAGGGATTTTCCCACAAGAATAAAAATTAATTGAGAAAAACTATTCTTAAAAAGGATAGGGATTTCCCTACAAGAATAAAAATTCAATGGAGAAAAATTACTCTTTAAACTAAAGGCCACCTTACTACAGAGAAGGAAAAATATACGGACTACCAGTCCTGACATACAATCACCTGAATCGACGTGGATACTGATACGGAGAATAGCGAACCGATTCCCACTTCCCGTATTATAATTAAAACGTCGTGAAGCGACAGAGTCGAGGCTTATAAATTAAGTACTCAAAAATAACCCGCTATAAGAGCCTAGCTAAATTCCCCACTCAACTATTTGTAACACAAACTTGAGATCCCTTATAGGTTTCAAAACCAAGGATAACTCGTTCACCCCCAGTGATACGAATTTAGGAAAAATAACCAACAAGAAAGAAAATCCCCCAGGAAGTTCTATCTTCAAATACAGTCGGCATTTTATCTATATAAATAATTTTCCAACTGCAAAATAAATAATTTACTAAAAATCAATTAACTCTGAACACCGAAGGCAGCACAATTATTCGAAACAAAGCAATGTCTTTAGAGCATGTAAGTCTTTAACCTGAGGCCACACTGCTGGATGGTTACACACGGAACAGTCATTTTGTTTTTAGCCGGGGCGTTTAGAATAAAATACATGGGCGGTTATGGAACAGCACACACTCTTATCTACTATCTATCGACGGCTGTTGGATGACGCAATGATTATAACACCTGATTTTTATTTATGTGTGTAGCCAGCTCACAAATCTTCTCCCATAAGGATTACATGTAAACTTTGAAAGTCGGATTAAAAATTTGATAGGCCTTAAACCTGGTCCAGAAAATAACGAACACAACTATAAAAAAAAATCATCAAATTGGTGCACACATAAAAAAGTTATTGAATATCAAAATTTGAGGCTCAATTTTTATTTATATAGATTATCTTCTGCTGTTTCAGTTAGAAAATCCGGATAAATGGATTAATAAGTTTCAATGTTATTCCATTGTTATGAAGCTAATGAATTCTCAGACTACTCAGACGGCAAAATATTACTTTTAATGCTACTGTTGTTGAAGTAATTCTTATTTTCGAATTTGATTCTTGGGAGGGAGAGAATTATGAAACTAGAAGTTTCCAATTGATTACCTGATTACTGACTGTACTTTGTTCAATGGATCATACTGAGTCGACTGTAAAATTATCATTTTCAATTTCAGATACGATGATAAATACCATCTGGTGCTGACATGTTATGATGGAAAGACTGGCGCCAAAAGAGAAGCATCGGTGGTCAAGTCGATTGCCAATTTCTTCGATGAGAATGGAACTCTCATCGTGGAACTGCTGGAACCTCAGGTTTCCAGGCTGCATTCCAGTTTGTTGCTTGACAGGAAAGACAAGTAGCTATATCAACTCAACAGCACTGTGTATTTCATCTTATTGTTTTTTCTTTAATTCAATTTGTGATGTTCTTTAGATTGTAGCTACTAAGTTTCATAATGATGAGTCTATTCCAGAGGAAGGCATCGTCCAAACCTCTTTTCATTGCTTTTCAAACTCCGCCAACAGGATAATTTTATATAGATTAGTTGATTGATTTGCTAATTAGTTCATTATTTTAGCAGTTATGTCAAATTAATAATTTTGATGAAATATATTTTCCGTACTACTTTCACATAGGTTCGATTTCTCATCCGTATTAGGCCTAAAAAGTCCATATGAAATATTAATTTATTTATAAATACAATTACAAACATAAAATATGATAGGGGGAGAGCAACAGGTCTAGCCTAAAATAGTTCTATTCCTGAATTTTAAAATGTATAACATTATAACATTAAAAGTGGTTAACATTTCAAAATAATAACTAATAACATTTCAAAAAGTGGTTATATTATCATATTTCATATCCAAGAATTTGAGTCCAATTTTATTTCCAAAATAAAGAAACTGATAAGATTTTATTATTATCATATAATTGATCTATTGCAGGGCATTACAAGATGTCTACTCAAAAACTATTGTATCATCAAAACCCTATTGAGTATGTACAAATGTACCGTAACTGAATAACTGAATAAAATTTGTTGAATGAGAATTGATATTGTGTAATTTTTACATAATTGAAAAAGCACAGTTTTAGTTTTGTCGCATCCATATTTATTAGACTTTTATACAGGACTGCAGTTTCGTGCACTACAGCTGAAGATGTGTTGGTGTCAACACGAAACTGCAGTCCTGTTGGTAGTGCCATAAATTAGAACAAAATGGACTGTAAGAAATAAAGCTATTAAACCTGGAAAAAGAATTAATATTACAAAATGTATAAATATCTCGCCAGAAAAAAATACATCGAAATATCATGATTTGAAAATAACTCACCATGAAGTCCTGTTGGAATCTCTTACCAACTGATTCTATTGGAATTTGGGCAGAATTTCCCAGGATTGACGGGTTCCAGTTGGTTGCCCCCATACGATACCCTCCAATATTTCGATGCAAGCTTCGGAGGAGATACGCTAATATTTTCCATAATCTGGGATAATTATTAATTGAAATGTCTATTTCCAAACCGATAACCAAATATGTACTGTACACTTCTGAGATAATATTCCAATTAACACACGTAACTAAAACTCCCACCTCCAACTATCCAGTGGAAATCAAGCAAGTTGTTAATTAAACAAAAAATAAACAATAATAAATTAATATTCCACAAATTGAAAATATTAATTTCGATCATATTTCTAAAATATTAATAAGCCCAACTATCGCAATACAAATAGAATTGGTTGATCTGAAATAAGCAAATTTGGTCGGACATCCACAAATATGCCCAATGCGCCACAACGGTTCAACCCTTTTCCGATCCAGTCTCATCTACCCCTGAGGACTGACTTCTAATTGCAACAACAAATAATCTAATCGCAATAATAGTAGCCTACTGCTACAATTCACTACCAGAATGTAGCATAAGACGGACACACAACTTGCGTACTGTAACCACCTGTGTAAATACTTACTTTATACTTGTTTTCATGCCTCTGGAAACGCGGTCGAGTCGTGGACTTCATTCTTTAGAAATTCCTCCACATAGTAGAATAGCCTGGCTATCAGGTAGCTCTTCAGGGCTTTCTTGAATTTGTCCTGTCCCTCTATGTATCGTATGGGCAGCTGGAACTTTGTTGAATATTTTGGTGCTCAAGAATTTAGGCCCATTCCTGGCTAAAGTTGATGTCACCTACGCTACATGGATCATTCGTGTCTGTCGGGTGTTATATTGATGAATTTCATCATTTCTTGCAACCATTTTTGAGTTTTATATCTCATTTGTTCATCATTTTGATCATGGATTAAATGACTCACATTATCCGCAAACATCGATATTTTTCCTTCTGTATTTGATTCAGGCAAGTCCCAAATTTGATCCTTGAGGGACTCCTATATTTGTGGCATCCAAGATTGAAGATCTATAGTGTTTAGTCAAGCCATCCTAACCACTATGTCTCACACTAATCACCTGCTTCCTGTTTAAAAGGTATGTTGTGATCCATTTCAATGATGTACCCTCAATGCACAAAGCTTGTAGCTTCATTATAAATTTTATTGTGGGGAATAAAATCAAAAGCCTTTGTCATATCATAGAATACACACATTGATTCTCCCTTTGTATTCAAGTTGTCATAGATATGGATCAACGGTTCGAAGATTGCGTCCACTTTTGACCGTCCTTTTATAAATCCAATTTGTTGACAGGTCAAAATATTGTTCCTTTTATGAAGACAGAAAGTCGTCTCATCTTCAATTGTCTTGGAAATGTGCCTGTCTCAAAAGACTTATTAATCATCATAGTAAGCGGCTTGTCAATAATATGTTCACAATGTTTCAGCAGATTGCTAGGTATCTCATCAACTCCAGCACCCGTCCTCATACCAATCTCATCAATGAACTCTCTGACTTCGTTCTCTGTAGCAGGCCACAGCACCATCCTCTTGTGCATACACATGCACACAGATATGGAGCCTCCTAAAGGATTTGTCAGAATAAAAAATAAAAGAAACACTAAGCTAAGAAATAAGAAAGAAAGTTTGACTACAGTTGGACCCCTTGCTCAGCATCAAATGTTATTCAACCCATGCAGCCAAAGCAAGGCCTCCTCATCTGCCAGGTGCAATCTAGGCAACCCTCCAGAGAGCCGATACAATGTGGTCCATTCTTTGGATCTCTCCATATTCACAATTGGGAGAGTCCACAAATCCCCATGGATGCTTACTTTTATTGCATCTATGGATCTTTTATTGCAGCAATTCGATAGATCCCTGGTCACTCGATTTTCTTCAGGTTTTAGTTTTTGAGAATTGGACGAGGTCAAAGGAAAACTTATCTGTACAGTTGGTGAGGCTACTTCCATAGTTTTCTTTTTTTCTGGAGTAGGCCTACATCGCTCTCTACTTCTGATCCACTTCTGTACAATGGCCGTTTGACTCTAAGTCCCCTCCCAAGTTCCACATTTTCCGACTCAGTGATAGTTCTCTTTTCTTGATTTAGCCTGAGGGCATCTTTCAAAGTTTTCTGAAAAGCGTGACAAATAATATTGATACATCCGTGGTAGCTCGATTTTCTTCAGGTTTTAGTTTTTGAGAATTGGTCGAGCTCAAAGAAAAACTCATTATCTCTACAGTTTATCTATTTTCATACAAAAAATATGTGGAGGCAAACAGGTAAAACCCAAAACTTGCCTCCCTAACACAAGTTACATAATAAAAATGTTATAAAAATATATAAACGTAGAATAAAAACTTATAAGGTAACTGTACCAGTAGCTGACCCTATTAGGCTAAGGATTTATTTCATTCAAACATTTTTTGTGAAATCCATGTTATTCCTTTTTTACTATGTTTTCAATAAATTATAGGTTCAAAAGTATCCCATTTAAAACATATTTTTAAACACTTCAACCTAAATTTAAAAATTTTTATTTTCATTTTGAAATAATGCATGATATGATCCTAATCTTGACCCCCAAATTCCAGTGTGATTTTAAACCTGACCCCTGATGGTCTAATACCTGACCCCTCAGTATCTCAAAATAAAGTATTCATTTTGTAAGTATCAAATAAGTCTGAAAGCCAAATTAAATGAGTTTAATAATTTAGTAGGTACTTACTTGTTTATTGATATTCTTACTTACATGATAGATATTCAAGACAGTGTAACCCGCCGCTTATCCGCCGATATTCAAGACCCGCCGCTTATGCCCTATTTTGGGAAACATGTCCATCCTTCATTTACATAAGAAACACTGGGTTAGGGATAATAAAGGAGAAAACAAAACAGTTTTAGAATAACATTAAGTTGTTCTATTTAATTTTTCAAATACATTACAAAAATATGGAAATTATTTAAAGAAAACTGATTAACTTTCAATAATAAGTTGGTAAGCATAGTAATGTTTGCTTTGAATTTCATAATAAATCAACAAACATTATATTCAAATACAAACATTATTATTACATAATAAAACAACACTAACATTGAGTTCTATTTAATTTTTCAAATACAGTACAAAAATATGATAATTATTTAAAGAAAAATGTTGCAGATGGACCATCTGCATGGCGTTGGCCAGAGAAAGAAGACATAGTGTGGTATTGACATTGTTCTGACTGACATTCAATAATAAGTTGGAAAGCATAGTACTTGAGTAAGATTATTTACAGGGTCAGTCTAAAGGTCTTCGTTAACTTTGGCTTTAAATTTCCTGATTTCAAGAACTAGGCAAATTCCTCTGGAGTTAGCCACTGTAGGTGGGCTTATTTTGCCCAAGACATTATCTCTCTTATACCACACTATGTCTTCTTTCTCTGGCCAACGCCATGCAGATGGTCCACTCATTGCCATTGTAGAGATGAAATATTCTGTTTCATTATCCAAAATTCTTTTATTTTAAATCTGCCCTGGAAATAGCTTTTTTCATATTCAACTATTACAAAATCGTTGACGTTAAAAGATTTCTGTTCATTATTGCTATCAGCTTCATTATTAATTATATCAATGTCTATTGCGCCTGAAGAAGATTCTGAGCCAATAATTACTTTTCGTTTCACAGTCTTTGTTTTCACTTTTTTCATTTTGGGCAATTTAGTTTTTATTTTTTAATTCCCTCTGTCTCTTTCTTTCTTCTTTTTCTTTCAACTTCTTCTCTTTGTCTTCCAATTTCTTTCTATTGTACTCCTGCCACTGTTCAGACGTAACAACAGAAGGTATTTTCTCCTTATTCCTTCGTTTCATTTGTATTTTTGGCTCGCCATTCTCTTGAATGACGAAGGAACTGTCTCATTTGGTGGTGGTTGTGTAAACCTTAGACCAGTTATAGAATAGACACGCTGGGAAGTCTAGCCTCTGAAGCCAACATCTACTGCCATATCTCCAAATCGTGACGTCATCATCGGCTAGAAAACTTTCAGATTGTGTCTATTCCAGAAGGATGTAAATTATTATTCATTAGAATGGTAAACTCCAGCTGCACTCCCGCTAAAATAGACACAATCTGCTATGGAAAACAATGTAAACAAACTCTACAGAAAAGTTTTCTATCTGATGCTGACGTCACGATTTGGAGATATGGCAGTAGATGTTGGCTTCATCGACTTTCAGTATGAATATACAATAGGCCGTGTCCATTCTATAACTGGTCTAAGTTGTAGACTTTGGTGATGAAGTTGCAACTGGGGTTGTTGACAGCTCATTGGCAGTGACTGTAATTGGTGAAGGTGGTTGATTGTCTTTCGGAGGGGATATTTCAATTTGTTAGCTACATTCCATGACAACAGAATCTAAGTTTGACTCTTTCAATACCAGTATATTGCTGGTATCCGCCAATTCTTCAATTGTGAATCCCAATTCCAAGAGTGAAACGTCATGCAAGGATGAAATTGTGCTGACTGTAGTTTGCAAGCCTCTAACCTCTAACTGCATTTTGTTCCACAAATCGAAAAGTGACATCACATGTGAAGGGCCAATCCATTGTCCTGAAACTGAAGCTGCTTTAAAGAACTCTAGCTTACTCTTCTCAATTAAAGTTTCGAGATAGAGCAGGTGGTATTCATTCTGTTTTTGGCTAGGGATTGTAGGCGTTGGTCTAGCTCCAATTTGCTCCAGTTGATCTACAATTTTATCTGCAACTGAAGTCTTCTCAAAAACGTTTTTGAGCGAAACAGGATCCCAAGGGAAAAGCCCGCATTTTCGGAACCCACTCTGTAGAACACTTGGAGTGACTACTTTTAAAATGGCTTTTTCTAGGTGAGGGGCAAAATTACGCCGTTTTAAAGTCTCAGTTTGGTTCTCTACTCTCCAAGATAAAACATGCTCCTTCCAGCTTGATTTCAACGTTTTAAAAACTGCTACGTCCATCGGTTGCAGTAAGTGAGTTGCATTTGGATATAGTGCAATCAGTATTATACCTACACTCTTGCAAAACTCACTCAAATGATGAGAGGTGGGAGCTATGTCCATCTACAAATATAATAATTGGGAACTGAGTAATATTATCCTTGGCCCAAGGATAGAAGACATTCTTGATGTAACTATAAAAGGTATCACAGGTCATCCAACCTCTGTCTGAGCAGCCAACACCCCAATGTTTAGGAATGCTGTTAGAAATATCTGAAGAAATGCGTTCATATTGAAATAAGACCATTGGGGGTGCAATAACGCCAGCTGCACTTCAGATACTAAAACAGTGAGACACTCTTTCTCATCATTATTTATGGTGCTATAAATAGTCTTGCCTCCATTCCTAGCCAATACTTTGGTCCCTTTAGGATTTAAAAAAACATTCGGTACTCTGTTGCCTTCCAATATTTCAATTGATTTAGATCGCGAGGATTCCGTACAAACTCATCAGGAATACAATTCCAAAGTGATATTAAAGACACTATGTCACTTTGAGTTTTTGATAACATCAATGATAATGGGCCAGATATCCACATATTCAATAGAGCCCGCACTACACCAAGATATCGACGTTAACCGGGAAATATCTCTTATGTGACAAAACGCATTTTTTTCGGGAGGCATAAAAAACTGATTCACTTCAATGAAAATATCATTTGGTGTATTTCACATGTTTTAATTTTCTTCTGTAACTGAACTCATTTTTCCATTTTCTTATTCATTTTTAATCTATTTCGTTTGCAAAAAAAAAATAAAATATTGAACAAAAACCGAGCTTGCGGCACATAGAAGGTATTATTTTGTTGTGAATCTCCACATAGGATAGATTACACATTACACCAATACTGTGAAGTTAGGAAGAATGCGGTCTAATAAGCCGGTCTTCAAAATCCACCTCATCCAAATCATTATAGTTATATTTGAAATTAGAATAAATGAACATTTAATTGCAGTCTACAAAGGTAAAAGTTTGAAGTTTGAAAAAATAGAATGCAAAATTGATGACAAAACTGGTTTAATGCAGCATAGATACTAAGTACATTCTAGTATTCGTTCCAAGTTACACAATAGATCTTTAACGAAATAAAATTGTTTGAATTTGTTCAAACATTTTGATTCAAACACGATTTTTCAAAATTATTATGACTTATTGTAGGATAAGTTATGGACAAAAGTAAAATAATCAATAATGTTGAACACATAATAAACATCAAATAATAACAACTGAAAAATCTCTTCATAAACTGCATGAAAAAATACATTATTTCATCATATCTATTATTCTAAATTATTGATGAAGCTTGAATAAAAACTACAGTTCCATAGTTTGAGGCTAAAAAGAAAAACAAAATACAAAAACCTTTCAAGTAAAGGAAAGCTTCAATAAATGAAAAGTTATAAAAACAATCATAACTGAATGGTGTAGTTTATTACCGTAGTATATTCTTACTAACAATTAGTAATTAGATACCCTAACATAGATTAGGTACTCATATTGTAGTGCTCAAGCATCGAATAATAGAATACTTTTCCATACACACAAAAAATAATAAGAGTCCAAAAAGCACATGAATAATAGAAAGTCATAAAAATATCAAATAATAATAATAAAAACTGAAAAATTGCTTTAGAAACTGAAAGAAAAAATTAGAAAGCAAGTACATTATTTCATTATCTATTTTTCTAAATTATTGGTGCAAACTAAAATACAAAATACAGTTCCAGTTTGAAGCTAATATAAAAACTTTTGGAATGAAGAATAGCTCCAATAAATGGAAAGTCATAGAAATAATCATAACTGTATCGTGTAGTTTATCAATATAATCTTACTAAATAATTAGTAATTACATAACATACATTAGGTGCTCATATTGTAGTGCTTAAGCATCAAATAATACAATACTTCTTCATAAACATGAAAAATTATAAGAGTCCAAAAAGTACATGAATAAAAAAATTTAAAAAGTTTGGATTCAAGGAAATAATAGCAGTATAGATTGATCATGAAATTCAAATGTTAATAATAGTTCCATATTGTAACATAGAAACTCATTGCAATATGAAGGATAGCCTCAATGAGAAAAACATGTAAAAATAATAATCATATAAGGATTCTGCAGAATATAAATCAAAATCATGAAAGTCAAAGCATAATTTTTCTGATGTTGTGAATCCATTCTTTTTTCCACTTATAAATTTAAACTTGATAAAAATCAGTTTTAAATGAAAATAGAAGTACTTACATAGTAGTAACTAGTTTCGACCTGTTGTGGTGTGTGTTTCCCCACCCTTTCCTCCAACCACCTTCCACACCATAACCTTGAGCAGAGTTCACTGTTCAGTCTGATGATGACCACCACAACAGGTCGAAACTAGTTACTACTATGTGAGTACTTCTATTTCCATTTAAAAGTGATTTTTATCAAGTTTAAGCATAATTTTTCAAACTTTAGATGATCATATTTCTATATAAAATCTGTTGAACAAGAATGGGAAGTATATTCTGTGCACCTATTTTGATTTCATTTTTTCCTGTTATCAGGTTTGTATGCTAGATTATCATAGAATGAATGATGATCTTTCTCTATCATTGTTTTTAGAAATTGAAGATCTCGATACTTGGATTCGTTTATTTTTAGTGGCTCTTTGTAGAGAGTTTTTGGATGTATGAGGGGGGAGGCAGCAGCTGCTGCTGTTCGCCTCTGTGGCAATACTTCCCATTCTTGTTCAAAGTCTATCTTATAATAGATTTTTCCATCTGGTTTGAATTTCAGCCTGCAAATGACAGTCACAACTAGACCTCCCGATCTACGTCCTGGTCTCAGTGAAACTAGGTTTGATTCTTGGGCTTCAAAGTTTTTGAATAATCTGTGGTCTAGAACCTTAACATCGTAAGGCTGTTTTGGCCTTGCCTGTCGCATCCTTGCAATGTAGTCCATTGGTGAATTGATAGGTGGGATGAAATATTTTTCAAGTGTCGCATGTACACTGTCTGCTTCCATCATTGTGTGCCCTTTTTGAAGGAACAGTTGCTCTATTTCAATGTTTTTACTAATACTGAAGTCATGGAGTGCACTAGCCAGTACTTTGTTTCTGTTTTGTGCGTTGCAACCATTAGAAATGAGCATTACACGTTTCGAAGTAGAGTTTTCCAGGAAATCTGTGATACAAGAGGTGAATTCATTTTTGCTGATGCAACTCCTCCTTGTCCCTCATGCCATACATAAAGTGTCACGTTACCATTGTTGAGACCATAGATGGTGAAATTATGCACTTGTAGTTTCTGTTTATAGTACATTGCTGATGCAAGTGTTTTTGGAGCTAAGAGAACACTTTGCAAATCCATTGTAATTACCAAAAAATCTCCATTGCTATTTTTAGCCAACTCCTTAGCAATGTTTTTCTCTTTTCTTGCAGCATCCTTTCTTTTCAGATGGTTCTGGTAGATGTTGTCTGGAATTGAACCCAGTTTGAACCCACAACAAACATCACACTGGTCTTTTCTTGGAGCATGAATGGATATATTTTCGTCCTTCAAAATAGTTTTAAATAAAGTGAGATATGCAGGAAGGCGATTTTGCTCTTGACACCACTTCTGATAAGTGCAAAACATGTGTGATGTGGATCGAAATACGGATTCAACATAAATTTTTTTCGATGATTTTCTACAGTAGTGACTTGGAACTTTTGGCAGAAGACTAAGCCAATCCTTAACACTGGAAACATCATCCAATTTCTTCTTTTTCCTAGGTGGAAGTTGTTTGGACACATTTTTTTTCTGCTCATCAAGTTGATTTGATTCTCTTTTCACCCATCGCTTATATGAATCCTCTCCAATAGCAAGGGAATTGATTAGAAACTTCCGACAAATGCGAATTTTTTCACCATCATGTTTGGGAAAAAGTATAATGTTTCCAGAATTTTTCCTCATTCTCTTTTTGGCAACAATCTCTTCATCATCATTATCACTGTTATCATTATTTTCTGCCTTTTTAGTAGAGTCTCCTTCCTTCTCCTAACGAATGCCTATATTGCTCACTAGACCTCTCAAATAACATTTTTTTTCAGCCCATGTCTCCTATCCCCAGAAATGATCAAATTCTCTCTGCCTATCAATTTCAGTCACATCAGCACACAAAAAACTAAGCTTATTCTTTTTTGTCAACTCTGTATGTGAGCATCTTTCTTTCATTTTTCTACCCACTCTAGAAACTTTTTGGATATTTCTATTTCCATCTTTACAATAGCCAACATACATAGCACCTTTAACTCGATTCATTTGAGCTTCTTTTCTACTTTTACGACTGTTTGAGAATGTAACGGCCCAATTATCAGATATTTCAGGTTGGTTTTCTTCAATAGCAATATTATCTTCTTGGGAGTTCTCAATTACAGTATTGTCTTCTTGGAAGTTCCCAATAACAGTATTATCTTCTTGAATGATCAAAGAGCCTCCATTTTCTTTGAGAAAACAATCTTCTGTTGTAATTACAATACTATTGTAGTCATCAATTATTGTGCCACTCTCAAGTATTTCATCACATAGAATTTCAAATGTATTTTCATAATTTTCATTTACAATACCAGACTCTGTGCCAGGAGTAGTCTCTGTGCCAGGGGTATATTATAGCCTACTACATGCATGAAGTCTAATACAAAAGAATTCGGAAATATTATGCTGGGCACGTTCATTAGAGGTGTTGTTCTTGGTTGAAACACACAGTCTACTCTATGAATTGTTCATGTGTTCTGGAGCTGAAATCACTTTTTAAAAATACTCTCCTTTTTTCAATCGTTACTCTATGAAATTTGCACCTCGTACATGATGAAAATCTCGTATGAGAAGTTGTGCCCAAAATAAAGCTTTTTGTAGGTGTATCACAGCAAAATCTCAATATTGACACAATTGAATTGATTAAATGGACACAAAGTTCATGGGCGATGTTTTGGCATATTGCATACCCAGATGTAGAGGTTGTAATTTTCAAGGATGTAACTTAAAAGTACATTTGAGCCCCTTTTTACAACTGTTTCATCCCATAAGTGCATTGTTGCTTTGTTGGTTCCTACATAATGGATACAGCTATTATATACCGAAAGTTGTTTCTGATAAAACACATTTGAATGAGCTAGTGTGGGACAGAATAAAACTTGCTGCATATTTGTACACAAAACCTGCAGATTTGGTTCAGCCTTGGCTGCTTCAGTGTCTTGTTTAAGAGCTGCATAACCACTTTCAGCTTTTCTATGATGTAGTTCGCTTTCAATCAAGATCCTATCCCTATCAATTTTGGAGTTAGCAGCACAAAGTGAAACAAAGTTTTTATCACAAGTTGCTTCTGACTTAGGTAGACCGAAACCTAAATGAAAATTATCTAGAAATAACTGCCTACAGTAGAACTCAGAAACCTTTATATCAGGATATATCATACATTTTGACACTGACAAATCAGGTGATAAGTACTCCTTTGTTGACTTTTGACGAGAATAATGGCTTTCTTGCTTAGGAAAGCTCATTATAATTATGTTTTTTTACTATTTCCCTTGTTTCCAATCCTATTTTGTGCGGACGATTCTTGTGTTTTCCTCTGGCATCAGAAAAATCTGTGCACCCTCTCTTCATCTTGTTCTGCCGCATTTGAATTTTTCGTGGTGTGACACCATGTATGTTATAAAAAATCTTGAGGCATACCTTAACTCTACCATTGTTCAACAAATTTATTGAATACTTGAAGGTGGCTTATCTTCTGGATAAATTTTCATAAACTTTTCGACGTTTTGGTTCCACAATCTCCATACACTGCACTAGGTAGGTGTTCTTCTCATCAGGTGGTAGCTGCAGGAAATGATCAAACAGCTGCAGTTTTTTTTCGAAAGTGATGGCTCCACATTCCTGGTCACATTTGCAAAGTCTTTCCTGGAACAGACAAGAAGATCAATTTATTATTAACAGTAACAGGACAATGTTATAAAAAAATATTTTTTTTACCAATAACATTGATGATTCACTTTTTCCCCATAATCGCGTAAGATTTTAGTTTGAGATTGCTGCCTTTTAGCCTGAATTCCTTGGCATTTAAGATCTGAGTTGCCAGGTATATACTGTCATCTATATTGAGAGTTTATTATTGTTTTATATTATTATTATTAGATCCAACTTGAAGATTATTTCTCCATTGTCAAAATACAACAATAACCCTACCATACATTTGAGATAAATCATTTTATGAAAATGTCAAAGAAAGGAAGTGATGATTCAATAAATTAAAATATAACTTACTAACAACATAAATTTCATTGATTTAGTTCATTAGAAGGGTTAAATGTTAGTTTGAGAAATATTATTAACACAAAATGAGTCAAATAAGTTATAAAAATATTGATAGGCATATTGGTTAAAGAAAGAGTGAGGTTGTGCTCAAACAACGTTTTTCCACTCACCTCATTTGGGCGTTCAACTGCTGGTTTTACAACTCCTTTCCGATTTGTGTAAGGCAATCCTTGGCTTTTTAATCTTTTTCGTGCATTGTCTTTCCATTGAAGAACATTGAGTTTGCGTTTTTTCTGCCGATTTTGATTTATCACAAAACATTCGTTGATCTGTAGAGTAGCTTGGTCGGCCATTTTTAAGAACTTACAATTTAGCCTAATCTTTCAATTGAATGTTTTAGCAACTTATTTCTTTCATTATTAGCAGCAATGAAGGCCTCCAACTTTTGTTTTTCAATGGCATTCGCCTCCTTCATTGCTGCTTCAATATTTTGAAGGGCTAGCAGCCTCTTACGCTCAATTAAGAGGCTCTCTCGACGTTGCTCCTCTAATGTCTGCCACCTCCTACTCAGCTTCCCCATCCTTCTTTTTCGAGGAGATGGCTCCTCTACATCATGAAAAAGGGTCCTTTTTCGGGGGATTTGGATGGAGGGAGTATTTGAATGGGTTGACGGGAAAGCAGGGAGTGACAAGGTAGATGGGAAAGGGGAGATTGAAGGAGGGGAAGAAGCGGTCGTCTCTGTAGCCGGGACATGGGATGTTGGGTAAATGTGGAGGGGACTCGGGATTTTGAAGAGAGAGAAGAAGTTATTGTGGAGGGGGATGTTACAGGAAGGGTTGTTGATGACTCCGGGGTGAGGCTGCTGCCAAGAATGACAGCTCTATTTAAATTCACAGATGTATCATCTTTGAACATTTCATCTATTTGATCATAATACTCCCATTTTACAAACCTCCTCCCTGTTGATTTTTTTACATTGTGTTTATCTCTTATTCGTTGATAAAATTTGTTCATGTTCCTGAACTTATCTCTATGGAAGCAGCAGCGAAACCTTTGTAGCCATACTGTTGAAAGATGTTTTCAATTTCTGTGCAGAGAGGGAGGTCTTTACTTTTAGAGCTGCAGAACTTCATCAGCCGTTTCGAATATTGTATATTCTTATTTGAATATTCATCAATTTTATTCATATTCCTGAACTTATCTCTAATGGGAGCTGCAGCGAAACCTTTGTAGCCATACTGTTGAAAGATGTTTTCAATTTCTGTGCAGAGAGGGAGGTCTTTACTTTTAGAGCTGCGGAACTTCACCAGCTGTTCCGAATATTGTATATTCTTATTTGAATATTCATCAATTTTTTTCATATTCGTGAACTTATCTCTAATGGAAGCAGCAGCGAAACCTTTGTAGCCATACTGTTGAAAGATGTTTTCAATTTCTCTGCAGAGAGGGAGGTCTTTACTTTTAGAGCTGCAGAACTTCACCAGCTGTTTCGAATATTGTATATTCTTATTTGAATATTCATCAATTTTTTTCATATTCCTGAACTTATCTCTAATGGAAGCTGCAACGTAACCTTTGTAGCCATACTGTTGAAAGATGTTTTCAATTTCTCTGCAGAGAGGGAGGTCTTTACTTTTAGAGCTGCGGAACTTCACCAGCCGTTTCGAATATTGTATATTCTTATTTGAATATTCAAAAGGCAAAAGCAGCGTCTACACTGGGACATTAGTGGCGGCCACTAGATAATACGGGATTGTGGAATTGGAAATGTCTGAACTCAAATGTACATGGCATTCCCAATTTCGTATTCCTGCGACAGCTAGTGGACGTTTTGTTGTTGTCTCTACTATTGTCCCTTTGCGCAGGCTGCTTTATACACTGTTGCCTCTTTCATGATCATCCATAAGAATAAAGCTCTCAAAACTCTATAGTAATTTATAAAACATCACATTATTAACATATTATAATTCAACAAGCTAGAATCATATACCTGTTTCCTGTACTTCAACTAACTCTATATTTCCAGAGTTGCTCGCAAGGAAGTTTTCAAAGGAGGTGGGATCTGTGAAATAAAAGAACACAAATTTAGTAATCCATCTAGTACATGATTCATATAAATTCTTCTATTAAGGTTAGAATGGTAAAAATAATTGATTGTCAACTCAAGGGCAATACAATTAAAATTATAGATAACAAGTAGTGGGTTGAAGCTGAATATTTATAACCTACTGTACTGTAATAGGGTGCAGGTTAGATGAAAAAGGTCGCATATTATGTAATAATCATAACCTGACCTTCTTTTTCTTTAACCTCAAAACCTATAGTGAGGTCCACGTTAAAATTGCATTGTTTGATGAGCAATGGTGTGCTATCCTTGTCTATCATTAGACTAAGCAGATAGCGCTATCCTATTCTAGCTGGGCAATGTTGCCAGATAGTTTTTCAATAATGTGGAAACATAATTAACAAAATATTTAATCTTGTTTATGAAAATTTGTTATTGAATTTTCTTGATAAATAGAATTTAATTATTTCAAACAAGAATAAATAGTGTTGATGTACTGGTATTATTTATCCTCTATAGAGGGTGGTGGCAACGCTGTTCTCCTATCATTGTCCATTGCCATTATAACTTTGACATCACTATAATTGAACCAAGCCTTTTGTTAATGTTCATACACTCTGGTTAGAACCCAAACAGTATAGTGCGTCTTATCACTTTTAGTTCCCCCATCTCTCTCTACCTAGCTCTGTCTATCTCCGAGGAGGAGGAGAAGGGTGCTATCTCCCGGCAGAGCTGAGTGAGACCCCAGTCATCGTTACAACCGCATCAAGTAAGTTAATCCGCTTTATGTATTTTTCCTCGGTCCTCCGTATTTTGTAAACCCCTCTAAGTTACCCCACGTTGTTCACACTCAATAAAGTCCTAGAATATGACTTAACCTAAATCAACTGCCCTTATTTATGTTGTCTTTAGTGTCTAATAACTACCACAAGCACCTAATTAAATAAATAACATCAAGCCTAAACCAAATAAATTAACTGAAAAAAATTGAATTTTTATCACATTCAAATTTGGCAATTCAGCTTTGTGTCGAAACCAACAAATCTTCAGCTGAATTCAACAAATATTCTTAATAATATTTTTTGTTGTCAGTAGGCCACGAAGGCAAGAGACAATGTCAACGAATGTAAATAGATAAACAGTACCTGACTGTTACCTAATACTATAATATTTATAACACTCTAATCTCCGACAATAAAATGAATCAAGAAACACTCATTTTTCTATCAAAGAACTCGTCCAGCTTATAAAGTTGGTTTTGTACTAGCCAATCATACATCTTTGCCTTGAATATATTGAGAGGCGCAGTTCGGAATTCAGTTGGCAGCTTATTAAAATTGTTTTGGCAATCTGAAAGCTGTTCAATGACTTTGACAGTCGCATATGTTGAATATTAATCTGTCTATTGTTTCTAGTGCTATAGGAATGAATATTTTCTCTAGTTTCATACCTGTTCAGATTTTCCTGTGTGTGTATTGAAACAGAATATATATATATATATATATATATATATATATTATATATATATATATATATATATATATATATATAGATTAATTACTGTCAAAATTCTGCTATTTATAAACAGTGGCCTGCAGTGTTCTAAGAATGAAGAGGCTGTGATAATTCAAAGGGCCTTCTTTTGCAGAAGTAGAATATCGCCTGTGTGCTGAATTACCCCATAATAGCAAAACGTATGACATTATGCTGTGGTAAAATGAGAAATATGTTGTTCTTAAATATTTGCTCGATACCTCATTGGCAAGACCTCGCAGTAAGAAGATTATACTCTGCACAGCTTGGTGCTTATATATTTCACATGAGGTTCCCATGTGAGTTTAGGGTCCACGTGGATGCCTAGGAACTTCACACTAGACGGATTATTGTGTGGAGCACCATGTTTCAAATTGAAATTAATTTGTTCAGTTTTATCTTCGTTCAGAACAAATCCATTTGTTAGGAACCAGGTAGCAGCTCGTTCCCTTACACTTTCAGCTTCCCAGATAAGGATTTGTTAACTGAAACTTCTATTTATAAATGTGGTGTCATCCGCATACAGCACAGTGTTCGTCCCCATATATAGTCAGGCAGATCATTAACAATTACGAAAAAAAGGAAAGGACCCAGTACAGAGCCCTGAGGCACTCCAGATTCTACACCGAGCATGGAGAATTTACTGTCACTAATTGAGAGCGATTTGAAAAAGATAAGACCTCAGAAGTTTCAGGGCAGAGTGCCCAGTTCTGTAGTAGCTCAACTTTTTTAGGGGAATCTCAAAATCTACACAGTCGAACGCGCGGCTCAAGTCACAGAAAGTGGCCTGCGTGTAGCTGCCCAACTCGAATGACTTCAATATATATTGTTTGATGAGCAATGGTGTGCTATCCTTGTCTATCATTAGACTAAGCAGATAGCGCTATCCTATTCTAGCTGGGCAATGTTGCCAGATAGTTTTTCAATAATGTGGAAACATAATTAACAAAATATTTAATCTTGTTTATGAAAATTTGTTATTGAATTTTCTTGATAAATAGAATTTAATTATTTCAAACAAGAATGAATAGTTGATGTACTGGTATTATTTATCCTCTATAGAGGGTGGTGGCAACGCTGTTCTCCTATCATTGTCCATTGCCATTATAACTTTGACATCACTATAATTGAACCAAGCCTTTTGTTAATGTTCATACACTCTGGTTAGAACCCAAACAGTACAGTGCGTCTTATCGCTTTTAGTTCCCCCATCTCTCTCTACCTAGCTCTGTCTATCTCCGAGGAGGAGGAGAAGGGTGCTATCTCCCGGCAGAGCTGAGTGAGACCCCAGTCATCGTTAAAACCGCAACGTTACAACCGCATCAAGTAAGTTAATCCGCTTTATGTATTTTTCCTCGGTCCTCCGTATTTTGTAAACCCCTCTAAGTTACCCCACGTTGTTCACACTCAATAAAGTCCTAGAATATGACTTAACCTAAATCAACTGCCCTTATTTATGTTGTCTTTAGTGCACTACTCTCTAATACCTACCACAAGCACCTAATTAAATAAATAACATCAAGCCTAAACCAAATAAATTAACTGAAAAAATTGAATTTTTATCACATTCAAATTTGGCAATTCAGCTTTGTGTCGAAACCAACAAATCTTCAGCTGAATTTAACAAATATTCTTAATAATATTTTTTGTTGTCAGTAGGCCACGAAGGCAAGAGACAATGTCAACGAATGTAAATAGATAAACAGTACCTGACTGTTACCTAATACTATAATACTCATAACACTCTAATCTCCGACAATAAAATGAATCAAGAAACACTCATTTTTCTATCAAATAACTCGTCCAGCTTATAAAGTTGGTTTTGTACTAGCCAATCATACATCTTTGCCTTGAATATATTGAGAGGCGCAGTTCGGAATTCAGTTGGCAGCTTATTAAAATTGTTTTGGCAATCTGAAAGCTGTTCAATGACTTTGACAGTCGCATATGTTGAATATTAATCTGTCTATTGTTTCTAGTGCTATAGGAATGAATATTTTCTCTAGTTTCATACCTGTTCAGATTTTCCTGTGTGTGTATTGAAACAGAATATATATATATATATATATATATATATATATATATATTATATATATATATATTATATATATATATATATAGATTAATTACTGTCAAAATTCTGCTATTTATAAACAGTGGCCTGCAGTGTTCTAAGTATGAAGAGGCTGTGATAATTCAAAGGGCCTTCTTTTGCAGAAGTAGAATATCGCCTGTGTGCTGAATTACCCCATAATAGCAAAACGTATGACATTATGCTGTGGAAAAATAAGAAATATGTTGTTCTTAAATATTTGCTCGATACCTCATTGGCAAGACCTCGCAGTAAGAAGATTATACTCTGCACAGCTTGGTGCTTATATATTTCACATGAGGTTCCCATGTGAGTTTAGGGTCCACGTGGATGCCTAGGAACTTCACACTAGACGGATTATTGTGTGGAGCACCATGTTTCAAATTGAAATTAATTTGTTCAGTTTTATCTTCGTTCAGAACAAATCCATTTGTTAGGAACCAGGTAGCAGCTCGTTCCCTTACACTTTCAGCTTCCCAGATAAGGATTTGTTAACTGAAACTTCTATTTATAAATGTGGTGTCAGGCAGATCATTAACAATTACGAAAAAAAGGAAAGGACCCAGTACAGAGCCCTGTGGCACTCCAGATTCTACACCGAGCATGGAGAATTTACTGTCACTAATTGAGAGCGATTTGAAAAAGATAAGACCTCAGAAGTTTCAGGGCAGAGTGCCCAGTTCTGTAGTAGCTCAACTTTTTTAGGGGAATCTCAAAATCTACACAGTCGAACGCGCGGCTCAAGTCACAGAAAGTGGCCTGCGTGTAGCTGCCCAACTCGAATGACTTCAATATATATTCTTTGGAGTGCATCTACTCTCGAATACCTACCACAAGCACCTAATTAAATAAATAACATCAAGCCTAAACCAAATAAATTAACTGAAAAAATTGAATTTTTATCACATTCAAATTTGGCAATTCAGCTTTGTGTCGAAACCAACAAATCTTCAGCTGAATTTAACAAATATTCTTAATAATATTTTTTGTTGTCAGTAGGCCACGAAGGCAAGAGACAATGTCAACGAATGTAAATAGATAAACAGTACCTGACTGTTACCTAATACTATAATACTCATAACACTCTAATCTCCGACAATAAAATGAATCAAGAAACACTCATTTTTCTATCAAATAACTCGTCCAGCTTATAAAGTTGGTTTTGTACTAGCCAATCATACATCTTTGCCTTGAATATATTGAGAGGCGCAGTTCGGAATTCAGTTGGCAGCTTATTAAAATTGTTTTGGCAATCTGAAAGCTGTTCAATGACTTTGACAGTCGCATATGTTGAATATCTGTCTATTGTTTCTAGTGCTATAGGAATGAATATTTTCTCTAGTTTCATACCTGTTCAGATTTTTCTGTGTGTGTATTGAAACAGAATATATATATATATATATATATATATATATATATATATATATATATATATATATAGATTAATTACTGTCAAAATTCTGCTATTTATAAACAGTGGCCTGCAGTGTTCTAAGTATGAAGAGGCTGTGATAATTCAAAGGGCCTTCTTTTGCAGAAGTAGAATATCGCCTGTGTGCTGAATTACCCCATAATAGCAAAACGTATGACATTATGCTGTGGAAAAATGAGAAATATGTTGTTCTTAAATATTTGCTCGATACCTCATTGGCAAGACCTCGCAGTAAGAAGATTATACTCTGCACAGCTTGGTGCTTATATATTTCACATGAGGTTCCCATGTGAGTTTAGGGTCCACGTGGATGCCTAGGAACTTCACACTAGACGGATTATTGTGTGGAGCACCATGTTTCAAATTGAAATTAATTTGTTCAGTTTTATCTTCGTTCAGAACAAATCCATTTGTTAGGAACCAGGTAGCAGCTCGTTCCCTTACACTTTCAGCTTCCCAGATAAGGATTTGTTAACTGAAACTTCTATTTATAAATGTGGTGTCATCCGCGTACAGCACAGTGTTCGTCCCCATATATAGTCAGGCAGATCATTAACAATTACGAAAAAAAGGAAAGGACCCAGTACAGAGCCCTGTGGCACTCCAGATTCTACACCGAGCATGGAGAATTTACTGTCACTAATTGAGAGCGATTTGAAAAAGATAAGACCTCAGAAGTTTCAGGGCAGAGTGCCCAGTTCTGTAGTAGCTCAACTTTTTTAGGGGAATCTCAAAATCTACACAGTCGAACGCGCGGCTCAAGTCACAGAAAGTGGCCTGCGTGTAGCTGCCCAACTCGAATGACTTCAATATATATTCTTTGGAGTGCATCTACTGTGGATCTATTTTTCCTAAAGCCGTATTGATCGTAGATGCACTCCAAAGAATGGCAGGAGATATATTGAAGTCATTTGAGTTGGGCAGCTACACGCAGGCCACTTTCTTTGACTTGAGCTGCGCGTTCGATTGTTGAAAAAAATTGTTTGGTGGATGCAAACAGGATGTTTATGACCATCTCAAACCTATTACAGATTTACATTCAAAGAAATTTTACGTTGATGAAATTATTTTTTATAGTTTGAATAATATAGTTCTAATATTGAATTATTTATGTGTAGCTGTCAAACAGTTTTTAATTAATTTCATCTGGTTTGAGTATTAGGCATAATAGGTACAGTAGGCCCTTTGTTTCAGATTCACCCACTACACAAGTTTGTATTTCACTTGCACATTATTTTACGAAAATATTAAAAAAAACTTACCTTCAAGAGAAGCATGAACTTCTTCTGTAGCATTCACAACATACACAAATCCATTTAAATCATAATGTTTGTCGTAATTTGACATCTTGGAGCTGGTTCTATCATTTTAAAGGAAGCAGAAGATGTTGTTTTGCCTGCACATGCGCAGAGAAGCAAGCAGACTACAATTCAATCGACCAATGAGAGCTCGGATAGTTGGAACTGTAACAATTTACCAAGCTTTGAGTGTGTGGCAGAAAGATAGAACTGGAACTGGTTTCTGGTATAGAATCTGTCAAAATGCTTCCCATGGGACGCAGAACTTTTTACCTGGTAAATTGTGTATCATACATAATGCCTGGTAAATTGTGTATCATACAATTTACCACATTCTATGTACACAGAACGGGCCCATTATTGGAACTTCAGAAAACAGCTGATATTAAATTGAAATCGACCTACAGAATCAATACATGTATTAGAGGAGGCTATGGTACCATACAACAGTTGTATGGTTTAGTGGAAAACAGTAACTGTTACTGTTTTCCACTAAAACATAAAACATCAGTTTTGAATATTTTGTGCCAACGTTCTTCCAGGCAGCTTTACAATTATTGTTCATACATGTGTTCTGAAGCTAAAATCACTTTTCAAAACTACTCTCCTTTTTTCAATCGTTACTCTATGAACTTTGCACCTTGTACATGATGAAAACCTTTTATGAGAGGTTGGGCCCGAAATAAAGTTTTTTGCAGGTGTATCATAGCAAAATTCTAATATTGACACATTAATTATTTCATCTTTCACATTGAACCCATTTGTGGTTACATCTATTAATTCAGCAATGAATGGTTTGAGGAATGATGAGAGCTGGCTTGGTTTTTTGTCACCATAAATACCTATTGAACAAACTCTGCTTTTCAGTTTCTCCAAAGTGGGGATTGAGAATGATATTGGATATATTTCTTTTGATGCACTTTGGAATAAAGGCAACCCATCAATATTGAATAGAAGACCTCTATTGTTGGATATATCCTTTATTTTTGAAAATATTGATACCAATTTATTGTCGAATCAAATAAATCGCATGCTTAGAAACAGAAAGGCGTATCAACAGTAGCATTGTTATTCAGAATCAATGAAAAAAAACTTCTCTTGGCTACAGAAATTTGATATGACCTTCTAGTGACCATTTGTTAAATTTTTCAATTGAAAATAAGTTTTGAATGCCCATTTTCAAGGAAATGTTAAAGTTCTATTCTACTTTGATAGAGAAAAAGTATAAAATAACTGAAAATTACCATGTAAAGGCGTAAGAGGGACTTACGCCTTTCTGTTTCTAAAAAAATGTTGATAGTAAATTTTTAAGCCCTGCTCTTATGAAATAGGAAATGCTAATTTTCATGTTGTTCCAGAGGTTTATGGAGTAGTTTTCTTCAATAATCATACAAGGAAATGCATTCTACAATATATTGGGAAAAAACACAAATATTTTTTTCTAAGATTCACACACTAAAATCATTCACATTAAAATTAATCTAAAAGCGTATAGGCTACCACATAGCAACCAAAAAATTCTTCTGCTAGGTTTATGAACACTTGCATTTTCTTTCTCATCAGTAGAAATACCATCGTCCACTTCTTCAGAGCATGTTAATTTTTCGTAAAATTTAGTGTATGGAAAACGAATAATGCCAGATGCACACAAATCTCTCAAGTCCTCATTCTTTGCTTTCGAAAAGAATTTGATTGGTGAATGCTGGCTTCAGACGAATGTTTCCACCAGAAGATTTCCTGTTACCTCCAACATTGAATTTCTTGAATTCCTCATTCATCTGGTATTTGAAATAGATTGGTCAGGATCATCCTTCACATACTTGAAATGCACTATTTTCAACCTGTGAACAACATTACCTTCTACATCAACTTTTTTGTTCCTTATCAATTGGTCACTCACAAGTTTAAAATTGATTATTTCTTTGTTACTCATTTTTGTACTTCATAGGGCTTCTTTCTAGCCATTATTTGTATTACAGTATTCCAGCCTGACGGCTCATACACATGCACCTTCTTCTTGGCCTTTTCTATTGTAGAATGAACTGAGTCCACTTCCATCTGTATACGACCAGGAACTAGGTATATATGGTTTATTTCGGGACTTTTTCCCAGGTTCTTGACAGCATACAATAACATTCCACACATATTGTAGTTACGGTTTTGGCTGCCGCAGCTGTCACTAAATAAAACAAAAGTTTTTCCAATATTTTTCAAGTAGGAAAAGACACATGAAGCAATTTCATTAGATCCACTAATATGAATGTACTGGCCTGGAGACATATCTTGAACAACCTAAATGTATTTAGTTTCAAAGTAATGCGTTTTAAGATTGTCCGACCATCACTAGTTAAACTACTAAAACACTTTTTGGTGATGTTTATTCAAACCAACACATAGTGGAGAAAGTGTTGATATTGCAATGTTGCTTTTTAAGGCCCGGTTTTGCAGAAAGCTGCGATAATTCTTTATTTTTGCTACTATTACTTTCAGATCCAGGTTCTCCATCAAACTCACTGCCATTATCATCACTACTTTCATTGTCAACAAGATCACTATAACAAACAGATTGAGGACTTGAATTGAAAGTATCCTGATTTGCCAAGCTTATGTTTGAGGTTTCTACATTTTCAAAGTCAACTTGCTGATATTGAAAGGCACCTGCTTATCCTTCGGTGTTGTGTCCTTCTCATATTTCCGGTGGTGGGTTTTTGTAAAATATTGAATACTTGTTCATAATATTGAATAACCTCTTTATTCGAAAATCTCAAGTCATCTGTACATAGTAGTAATCATCAGGAGCTCGGGCGAGGCACAGTTCTACCAACTTGTATAGTAGTGTAATATTGATAATATAATATTTTAATAATATATAACATTCCTTCTCCCATAGATAGAAAATAAACATGTAATGCTAAGTAATAAAATAATTTAACTGTCTCCTTATATAATAATATATATAATAATACTAAATAGTGAACTGTGTCTACCCCCTCTTACAAATTCAATTTATCTGGTTTCTTTATTGTTCTTTTTGAATGACGAGTAGGCATGGGTTGGTTTGGCTGCTGTACATCCAGACTGGTGACCTCTGTAGTGGTAATATCAGGTGGATCAACAGGATCATCAGGAGCTTCTTGAGTGTTGTCCCCATGCTCTTGTCCTTCATCCGCATTTGTTGAGGATTGTTGTTGTTGAGATGGTCTTATGTATGTATAGATTGCTGAATGGTCTTCCTGAACTGATTCACCAACAGAAAGGATTTGGTTTGTGTGTCGTCTCCAAAGTTGACCATCAACTGATATGGTGTAGTGTAAATCTCCATCCTGATTGATAATGCGTCCAACTTTCCATTTTTTGTTTGGTGATGCATAGTTACGAACAGCAACTTTTTGTCCTTCAGAATGTTGAATATGTTAATTTTAGGTGAAGTGTGGAATGGATTTTAACTTTATAAATAAATACAAAACTGTTTCACTTTACATTTTATTGGACCACAACTGAGAAGAAAACAATCACAACACATGAACGCCATAGCAACTCTTTTTCCAGGCACATCAAGCGCTAGTATACGCACACAGTGCTACCACAATACTCCATATAAAATTACCTCTCAACACCCTCCCTTAATTTTATAATTTCAAAAAAGAAAACATTCCTTAAGAATACAAATTCATAAGTTACTACATGAGACCAAATTAACTATAAGATAAACATAAGACATGAACCAAATTTACTTAATAACAGCAGATCTGAATTGCTCAAATTTCAATTTATCAAGTGGCTTTGTTAAACCATCAGCAACATTTTTAGAACTCTCAATATACTGAATTTCTATTTTGTTTTCTCTCAATTTCTCAATGAGAAAGTGATACCTTACATCAATATGTTTGCTCCTTCTATTAAAAACACCATTATTTATCAATTTTATTGCACTTTGATTGTCAATATTAAGAATTACCTTTACTTCACTTTTTATCAAGTCTTCAACTAAGCATTTGAGATACAACAATTCTTTTACACAGTCAGCAGCTGCAATATATTCCGCCTCTGTACTTGATAAGGCAACAATAGGTTGTTTTCTTGAACACCAAGCAATAGGCCCTCCAGCATAAAAAATTACATATCCTGAAATACTTTTACGGGTTTCAATGTCATTTGCATAATCAGAGTCACAATAAGCCTCAATAATATTACTCTTATTATCTAATTTTTCATAAGCTATACCTTTGTCAATCGAACCTTTAATGTATCTCAAAGTTTGTTTCACATTTACAACATCCCTATTAGTGAAGTTTTCCAAATGCCTACTTTCTAAATTTATAGCCAATGCAATATCTGGTCTAGTTTTACTTGAAAGATACAACAAACTGCCTACAGCTTCTCTCATTGGAAAGTTACTGACTTTACTCTCATTCATAGTGATACTGTTTTGGTTACCAATAGGAATATTAGAAACTTTGGCCTCAGTCATATTATACTTGTCAATAATTTGAAGAGCATACTTAGATTGTTTCAATACAATTTTATCAGTTGTCTCATCTATTGTCATCCCTAAAAAATATTTAGGAACAAAATCGATCTTCACTTCAAATTTTTCACTCAATTTCATTAATAGTAATTTCATGTCATCTTCGTTTTCTCCTATCACTATACCATCATCAACAAACAATGCTAAAATTATCTTAGAATCTTTAGTCTTAAAAATACAACGTTCTACACTTACAGCTACTAACCCATTTTCAGCTAAACTTTTAGAAAAACATTGATTCCATTTTAGTGGTGCTTGTTTCAAACCATACAAAGCTTTTTTAAGTTTTACAATTTTAGTACCATCAAAACCTTCTGGTAGACTAATAAATATCTCCTCATCTAAATCGCCATACAAAAAAGCAGTTTTTATATCGAATTGCATCATTTTATAGTTTTTAATTGCAGCAATACCGAAGATCAATCTGAGAGCAGAATTGCTAACTACTGGACTATATGTTTCATTGTAATCAATCCCTACTTTTTGTTCAAAACCTCTAGCCACTAGTCTGGCTTTATACTTACCAGACTCTTTAATTGTAAAGACCCACTTGCTACTAATAACCTTTGATTCAATAGGTTCATTTACTTCAACGTTTTCCCATGTATTATTTTTAAACAAAGAAGACTTTTCTTCATCAATTGCTTTTTCCCACAAATCTTTATCATTACCAGTTATAGCTTCCTCATAAGTGAGCATTACATAGTCATTGAATTTTACAGGAATTTTCCTATTTCTAATTGGTCTTTTGGAATTATTCTGATCAGAGTCGTCCGGGATATTATGTTCTACTTGATTAGCATCTACATTTTCACAGTTTACGCCTACAATCTCAACTACTTCATCATTATTATTGTCACAATCGGGAATTTCACTTATCATTTTAACTTTTCTGTCACACTCATTACTGATGTCTGTTTGTATTTTACATTCACCCTGTGAAAAGATTACATTTCGGGAAATAATAATTTTTCTAGCCTTATCATCCCACAATCTATACCCATTTACAGTATATCCAATGAATACATACTTTTTAGACCTACTATCTAACTTTTTCAAATGACCTGGTACATGACTGAAAGCATCACTACCAAAAATTTGGATTCTCGAAAGATCAGGTTTCTTTGAGAACCATTTCTCATACGGGGTGCAATCCAGAGTTTCCGTTGGGCTTCTATTAATTAGATAAGCCGCTACTCTAATTGCTTCTCCCCACATTTCCTTGTCTAAGTTAGAATCAAACAAAAGAGATCTTACTTTTTCAACTAAAGTTCTGTTCATTCTTTCTGCTTTACCATTCAACTCAGGTGAATATGGAACAGTATACTCTAACACAATACCTTTGTTTTTACTCCAATCTTTGAAATTATTACAAGTATATTCGCCTCCATTATCACAACGAAAACGACCAATTTTCAAGTTCCAGGTACTTTCAACTTCAGCAGAATACTGTTTTATTGCTTCAAAAACATCATTCTTATTCTTAATTAAGTATACCATAACAAAGTGAGTATAGTCATCAAGTAGCACAAGAAAGTATCTATTTTTGTCCCAAGTTATAGGTTCTATAGGCCCACAAAGATCTGTATGAATTACTTGAAGAGGCCTAGTAGCTCTATCTCTGACACTACTGAATGGTTGCCTAGTTTGGCGAGCTGTTACACATATTTCACATAGTTTACTACCAGTTTCAATCAAATTTCTGTTACTCAGATCAATTCCACTACTCAAACACAAAAGTTTTTCCATATTTTTAAAACTCATATGCCCTAACTTCCTATGCCATGTAAGAGCATCATTTTTTACAGCTACATTAGTTTCATGAAAGCTTTGTTGATCATTCATTGTTAGTTGCACAGAAAATAGGTTATTATCCTGCCTCTGACCTTCAATAATAATTTTGTCACCTTTTTTAATCTGAACCTTATCTTCAATAAAACGTACTGAACCTCCTTTTGATGTAATAGCACTAACTGAGAGTAAGTTTTTACTTAGGTCAGGAACATATAATACATCATTTAGGTTACATTGATTAGTAATAATACCGCCTTTGGATTCTGAAATCATTGATTGAGACGTTTTAGCTACACCTATCTCTACATTTTGTTTTTCAATATTATTTAAAAATTCTTTATTATTAACCATATGCGATGTTGCACCTGAGTCAATAACAAACTCAATCATAGAATAGTTCTGAGTGGATTGATTTGTTTTATTTCTGTTTTCTGATGTTAGAAAAGAGACCTGACTTGACCGATTTTCTTTCTTTCTAAAGAAGCAATCTTTTTCATAATGATTAGTTTTCTTGCAAATTGTACAACCTTTTTTCTTATTACATTGAGAAGCAAAGTGTCCTATTTCATTACAGCTGAAACATCTCTTGCTTATATTACTATTATTATTACCACTTACCCCTGGTCGTGAGTTCTTGTTCTTACAATCTTTGGCCATATGTCCATATTTATTGCAATTGAAACATTTAATTTCCGTTTTAAAGGCGACCCCCTCGGTGCTGTTTGATGTTCCTTCATTCCTGCATTCTTCAGCTATGAGTCTAGATGTTAGAGTCGAAAGTGTCTTCTTTTCATCTGGCATCGATTCCCAAGCACTAATGAAGTATTTAAAATGTTCAGGTATTATGCACAATATTTTAGAAATTATCATATCCTCAGTTATTTCGTTGTTAATAGATTTTAATCGGTAAGAAAGATTTTCAAGATTACTTATATTAGAAGCAATGTCCAACTTCTTATCAAACGAAAAATTGAAGAATTCTTGTAAGAGGTTATATTTTTGCTGCTCACTGTCTCTTTCGTAGATTTTACAAAGTTTGTCAAACATAGATTTAGAGTCATCACAATTTATTACGTGCATTAAAGGTCCTTTCTCAATAGTTGTAATGATGAGTTTCTGTGCTTTAGCGTCTCGTTTTATCCATGATAGTTTGTCTTCATCCTTGGTTTTTACTGCTGCATCGAGCGTCTCACTGCCATCAACAATTGTCCACAGATCTTGAGATTTTAGAATTATTTTTACTTGAAATTTCCACACACTAAAGTTTTCAACGTTTTTAAGTTTTTCAACACTTTCTATATCGGCCATTTTACTTTTGTTTTACGCTGCTCAAGCCTCAAGGTCACCTCTATTGTCGCTACGAAGCCAACACATCACAACTTTTACACAAACAATAGATTTTACTTTCCATTCATACTCACTGGGCCCATAACCTGTTGAATATGTTAATTTTAGGTGAAGTGTGGAATGGATTTTAACTTTATAAATAAATACAAAACTGTTTCACTTTACATTTTATTGGACCACAACTGAGAAGAAAACAATCACAACACATGAACGCCATAGCAAGCAACTCTTTTTCCAGGCACATCAAGCGCTAGTATACGCACACAGTGCTACCACAATACTCCATATAAAATTACCTCTCAACACAGAAAACGTGCGATCTTGGAACCCAATGCTTTGTCTTCAGAGACGATCATGTGTTTCCTTTATAATGTCAGGGTGGAAGATGTCAAGTTTGGAACGAATTTCTCTTCCAAGAAATAACTTGGCTGGTGATTCTCTGGTTGTAACATTTGGAGCACGGCGGTATGAGAATAAGATGTTCAACCGCTCCTGTAGACTACCAGGATAAGTATGTAGAGATCGTAATCCTCGTTTTAAGGTGTAAACATAGCGTTCTGCCTGACCATTTGAAGCTGGATGGAATGGTGCTGTTGTAATATGATGTGTACCATATAATTTCATGAAATTTTGGAATTCCGAACTGGTGAAGGCTGTTCCATTGTCAGATAATAGAGTATGTGGGAAACCGTACCTAGCAAATAGCTTCTCTAAGACTTTAATAGCAGACCATGATGATGTATTAGGTACTATCTCAGTTTCAATCCATTTTGAATGAGCATCCACAACAATGAAGAAATACCAATTTAGGAATCTTTATGACCTGTGTTAATATTGTATTATATACGATGCATAACATGAAAATAAAATTGAATTGAATTGAAAAGGAATGGACCTGCGAAATCCACATGTAGACACTCCCATGGATGGGATGGATATTCCCAGAAGTGAGTTTTCCCTTTATCAGAATTTTTTGTGTATGGACACAGGAAGAGCAGTTATTAGCAAATTGTTCAATGTCCTTTTGGAACATTCAGAGTTCTTCTTCCTTTTTTGCTTCACCTTGATGGTAGATGTAGAACTGGCTATCTTTTTTCAAATCATGGATACAGAATACATTCACTGTTAGCTGTCTCAGATGGATTTCTTGAACTGGTATAGTTGGTATATATTCATTATATAATCAATACAAAGAGAAAGAACTCAATTGTCATCATCTTGAGCAATGCTTTTCAGTATTCAAGAGTTTGTGAAATGATGATGCTAGCCTCTCGTGGATAACCAATTCTCCAGCTGCAACACATTTTGCAGCATCATTTTTTTTCAAATTCAGCTCTTCACACATGCAGCATGAGTCGACTTGAGGCCTTCCAAATGTAATGGAGGAATATATTTTCGTAGCAGAAACAGCTTGTTGTTTTTCTTTGCATTGATCATGCATTGCCCAGTGTACAGTTGGCCTGGCTAAACATATTTTTCTTCTGACAGAAGCAATAACATTATACCAGTCATCTGGCAAACAAATCTGTCTGCCTTCAAATGACTTTTCTATGAGACCAAAATCTGTATACGAATTGTAACGTTTTTTATCTGTGTGCCTGTTTTTAGGGGACACGTGCACCGGATTTTAGCTCTTTGTATGGGTCTATTTATGAAAAAAGGAGGTTATAATAAGCAGAGTTAAATTTATTTTTCAAATTCCAAAAAATCGAATTTGGAAAATTGATAGAATGCAGGATGTGGATAAAAAATATACTAGGAGAGGGATAACTATATTAGGTTGGGGAAGTATACTGGCAAATTACAATAATAAATTATTCTTGTACTCACCGCTTGAACGATTTTTATCTGTTTACCTGCTTTTAGGGGACATGTGCACCGGATTTTAGCTCTTTGTATGGGTCTATTTATGAAAAAAAGAGGTTATGATAAGCAGAGTTAAATTCATTTTTCAAATACCAATAAATCGAATTTGGAAAATTGATAGAATGCAGGATGTGGATAAAAAATATACTAGGAGAGGGATAACTAGATTAGGTTGGAGAAGTATACTGGCAAATGACAATAATAAATGATTCTTGTACTCACCACTTGTTAAAAATGAGTTGCCTACGCGCACTTAGCCAATGACATGTATTGGCTGTTCAGCTAATGCAGACTTGAGCATAGATTATGGTAACATACGGCAAGGAGACACGAGATTCTAGACGACATGATACTGCAACTTGACACAGCACTTTCAAGGACCGCACTGCCCTTTTTCCGTCACTGGCCGGTTCGTTACTTGCATTGTCCTGTTATCATTATGCCATTAAGGATATGAGGAAGGGTAGAGGTGCCTAAATTGTTTTTGAAATTTTATCAAAATCTGCCTTATTTGCTAGTTGGCAGATAGCAGGGTTGAAATGTTAGTTTATGTATTGAAATTTGACTGTGACTGACACTATTTTTGATATTTTTATATTCTATGAGAATGGATCGTTACAGAATGAACGTATATTTTTTTGCAACATTAATTGTGGCACTTTTTGGACTAGATGCAAGAGAGAAAAGGCATTTTTGCTGTTGCGGTTCTGCCCTATGCATGAATCACTGTATATTATCACATGGCTTCATGAGGATGCATGTGTAAGTCGACATGCTTCAAAATATTGAAGAAGCTACTCCTTGAGAACCTCATGAAGCCATGCATTCATCCCACACATACATAGCTGCATCATTATTAGCAAGGTTGTGTACTTTCAAACTATAGCAATACATATTTTGCTGATAATAAGCATCTGAAACATCTAAGCATAGGGAAAGGAACTTTCTGGAGATCAACACTCAGGACTAGAATTTTATCTATTTGTTCTTTTGCTTTTTTGCATCAGCTTTCAAATAATCCCTAGTCTTCTCAGCTCTGGCCAAGTGAACTTGATGCTGACTTTCTTAATATACCAATCTCCATACAAAAACGTTTGTTGTTCTCTCTGGCTGGCTCAAAAAGGTGCTCATGGCATTAAATAAACTAAGTTCATGAAATATAACGTTAATATCAATTTCCCCGCTATGTGGTCTGTGGTGAATAGGAAAATAAATAGATAGACAGTACAATAATAGACTTTCGTTCAGTGCAACACAGAATTGTGTATGTAGAAAATGACAATAATTATGAATCAAATTACAAAACAAAATCCATCCTTCTATTCTTTTTCCTTGCGAATTCATCAATCATTTCGTCTGTGGAGATGTGATGGCTTCTGTGAACTGACATAAGAGCCAGTCCACTTAGTCTGTCCTGTCCACATGCGTTTTTCAATAACGTCTTTAATCGCTTGAGCGTGGAGAAGGTCCTCTCAGCTGTTACAGTGGTCACTGGCAAAGAAGAAAATATTTTCAGGAGGGTGAAAATATGTTTGGGTAAAGTTTTTTATTACATTGTCTCAATGGTTCTATGGCACAAGAAGTCTTGTCTTGTTCCATTTGTTTTCCTCAAAACAATTTCCACAGTGAGTACTCACTAGATACTAGTTCCAGATCAACCATCTTTTCATAAAGCTTCAAAGATTCAATATCTATTTTCTTGGTTGCTGAGGTGGGTAAAAAGCACTGAAGTGTTGCCAGAAGTTTTTTGTGGTCGGTAAATCTGCATTTAAGCTGATCTATCAAATCATCTAGAATTGGGATTGCCACCGATATTCTAAAATAATTTTGAGGGTCTTGAGTAGAGTAGTTGCTTCTATGGCTTTGGTGAGGAGCTAATCTTGGCACAGAAATCTCTTTACCAACATCACTCAGCATGGATTCTGTTGTTTTGAAAATGTTGGAAAACTCAAGATTGATTGTTCTCCTTATAAGTTTTTAAAATTGCCAATAATATTGTCAATGTTGTCAACTGCAGTCATAAGGTCACAATAGGGGAACTGAAGCACTTTGCAAACATATAGTGTGGTACAGAATGTGTTAGCCAATAAGCAAAGGCACACTACAAATTCACTAGCAATAATCGATTTCAAGAGTGAAGATGCTTCAGAAGATATCTCGATATCCTGACTTTTGTCAAAACTTATTTCTAGAATTTCAATAATGGCTTTGCACATCTCCTTAAACTTTAGCAAACTGTTGTGTTTCTCCACCCATATGTGTTGGTGTTACCACCCATGTGTTACCACCTGGTTTCCCATTTAGTATTAGGAAAGTTAGATTGCAATAGAATTGTCCTCTTTGGCAATGCCTCTATAAAATTTGTAACAGTTTTTACAAATTTGTTACACAACATTGCAGTTTCTGGCACATGGGATGCTGCAGGAGTGATATAAAGCCAAATTCAAAGAATGTGAACTACAGTGAATTTATAGTGCTTTGGGGATAGTAATTTTAATTATTGCCTGCACCCCTTTGAATGAGCTCTTCAAGGCAGTGGCTCCGTCATACCCTTGGCCTATCATATTCGTTGTGTCCACACCTAAGTCATTTAGGGTTGAGAGAATTGTGTATGCTAGTCCCTCTCCCGTTGTGTCATCGGCTTTGACAAAACATAAAAAATCTTCCTTGCAAATAAAAACTATAGGTCTTTCTTCATTAGTGTATCCTACACAAATTGAGACTTGCTCATGTCAAGCAATATAAGCTGATTCGTCAAAAATAATTGGAAATGCCTTAGCATTATTAAAATCTGCCACAATTATTATTTTCTGTATCAATTCTCCACAAATGTTGATTATTCATTTTGAACCTTTGGACTGATATACAATGCATTCAAGTTTGCATTTTCTGTGTGGCTTATTAAATTTGTATCCCTGCACTTTAGTCTCATTCTCAAAAGTGCACAAAAATTGCCGTCATTGATAAAAGGCTCTTCTTCATTGATTGATATTGGTCCATGATCATCACTGCCCCTTAATGCTGCAACATTATATTTTTTATAAAGTAGTCACTTAAATTTGTACCACTTCCTATCTTGTAATGTCCAAATTGCAAATCAGTACGAGCACCTTTTTGATGTACTTTAGACCAATATCTAGAAATAAATTTTTCTTTGAACATTTCAAAATTAATGATATCAGATTTTACAAAACTCCACCATTCCTTTCGATACTTGTTCTCATTTTTATTGAAGCAATTTTCAATAATAGTTTTGATTTTGTCCCATGATTTTACACTATTCCTTTCAATGTAATTACTCAAACTTACCACATAATTAATAGATCCAGAACACAATAATTGATTTTGGCTTTCTTCAATTGATTTTTTATATCTGACTTGTGTTTGTGAAACTTTAAAACTAAGGCCGCTACCTCGGAATTACCTGCATCTACCCTATGTTCTAACTTACGGATGTCATCCTTCATAGCAATCTGTTGTTCTTGAACTAACCCTACTTTATGTTCTACCTTAGTGATTTCTTCTTCAATATGCTGATCTTTTTTATTCATCTTTACATCTAATTCATCTACTCTAACTTTCAATTCATGTGTGTTCTGACTAACCTGACCTATTTGCTTATCAATTTTTTCAATGTATTCATCTATCCTACTAGTAACTTTTTCTTCTAACTTTTCAACTTTAACCCTCAACTACATGCTAGGCGTCTTCTAATGATTTTACACGCGGCACTGAGTGCTGCTATATGTAAATTGTGAGTTTTCAATCTTCCACAAACTCATTTCATAGAATTTGAGCTGTACATAGGTGATGAAAATGAGAAAAACTTTCTTGATACAATATCCTTATTTATTCACAATAGTCATTCAAGAAAAAATTGAGAAAATTATATACTTCAACATCTTATTGTTGGTTTAGCAAAGAAAACAAGCTTCTATGGAAATACAAAATAATAATAATAGTATATAAGGAAAAGTGGTTATCAACTTTAGCAATAGAAAAAAAATAACATAGAATGAAAGAAAAGATTATTGAGTGCAATTGCTGTGAAGTTTATTTATCTTCAGTCCTCCTCAGATGACTCAGCAGTGCAGCTCCTACATCCAACTTTTTGTGTGGAATGGTTCCTGCAGACAAATCGAGTACATTGTGAACAATGAACTGTAGTCTTATTGTTCCTGTGTTTCCCACATTCATGACATGGTCCAGATCTGGTTTGAACAGGAGGTGGTATAGGGTTTGGCTGGGCATTTTTGTACTGCAACAAGTATGCTTGAATCTCCAATGGCAAGGTTTTTAGACCAGCTCTGTTCTTCAAGTGGTCGGTCATGAGACTTATTGCTAGTCCTTCTAGGAAATCCATTCTTTTCTTCTTTGCATTCTCATTGTTGATGTTATTAGCAATATAGATTACATATGAATTTACAGCAGTCATGTCAAGGAATCTGAAGAATAAAGTCATCTCCTGGTTTTCCTGGTTGTGCTGTAATTGACACACTTTTGATCAACAGAGTCAACTCCACCTTTTGTGCGATTGTAATCCAGAATTATGGTTGGTTTCCCTGTTTCTTCATCGATTTCTCCTTCATGATGCATAGTTGACAAAAGAAGGACAGCTTTGTTTTTTTTGGGCAGTATGAGACGATTGTGCAGTCGTCTTGGAATGCAAATAAACTTGATCCAATTTCTCTGGTTTTGTTAGGAAGAAACTCACGTGGTATCTCAGGCCTATTTTTCTTCACTGTACCCAACAAAGTAATTCTATTCTCCAAAAGATACATTGCAAGCTCATGAGATGTGTAGAAATTGTCAGGTAGTCAAATTCCTATTTGTGCCCTCTATTGGATCTACCAAAAGCTTCACAACATCAATTGTTTTGTTTGATGTATGAAAAGGCCCTGCAACTTGTTTCCCACAGTATATTTCAAAATTTAAAACATAGAACATTTTGGCATCACACATGGAATACATTTTCCATATTGTGCCCATATTTTGCAGGCTTGTTAAGCATATACATGACAAAGCTGCAACGACCTCTGAATGGGTGCAACATTTCATCAATAGTAACAAACTCTGATAAACTGTAACAATTTTGAAAATTGTCATTCAAAGCAGAGTAAATTTCTCTGATGGGAGCTAGTTTGTCTGTTACAGCTCTGACAGCTCTGGTATTTATATCATCAACACGGATTGATTGCAAAAGAAATCTAAATCTGTTGATGCCAAATGTTGCTATTTGATACCAGTACTATTTGTTTTCCATGCTCGTTTAGCATCAGCTTCGCAGCTTTTGTTTATTGACAGGAAATACAAAATGCCTATTAGAGACATTATTTCCTCCCTTGATGTATGTTTGCAGTCTCTGTCCCTTGAAACGTTCACAGATGCTTGCTTTTTTCAATGAAAATATTTGTGTACTTTACTATTGAATCTATCATTTCTAAGCTAAATAACTTGAGATAAACGTCCAATTCACTTTTGGCATCTCTAGCGATACTTTTGGGCCCTGGGAGTGTTTTGACAATATTCTTAGCTTTAGTTTTAGATGATAGAGCACATTTGCTACTCACCCAGAACTTATCACTGTTTTTGCCCTGTCCCAAAAACACTTGAAAATCATCATTTGCATGCACAATAGCTTCATTGTCGTCATCACCTGACTGTTCACTGTCACTAGAATGGTTGTCTAGAAGAACATCTTCCCTCTCTGGTTCATGCATACTTCCCTCGTATAAATTAAAGTAGTCTTCATTGTCCAGGTTGTTTTTGTTTCTCTCTTCATCTGATAGCTCTGCTAGAATAGCAGGTAGATCTTCAAGTGTCAGAGGTTGGTGTGTCCTAATGAAATAAGAAAAAAACAAAAACTAAATATTAATACATACAGTAATAGAATTCATAATAAATAACAAATATTATCGAAAATCGAAGTCACAAGACTAATGTAGACTTCATAAATAACCCATAACCTACAAGCAAATCAAAATACTCAGGTGGGCTTCATAAAAGCCTTTCAATACAAATGGAACAAACTAGATAATAAACTATATTTTTCAACAATAATTACCTAGAATAAAACTAAAAACTGATAAAAGTTATGATCAATAATAAAATTTACAATATGGATGAACAAATAATGTACTTACATTGTAACACACTAGTGGTACATAGTGCCGCAAAAATGAGGTCTTCCCACTTCAACAGTCAGATGTACACTAAAGAAATGCCCCCACTTTTCTACAAAGTCTCATCTACTATGAAAAAGTATGATGAACGAATAGGTGGCAGCACTGGAAAATGGCAGCCATTGCAGCCACCTTAAAAGTACAAATATGCAGAAGTGTGGTATGCTGTGCCCCTACGCATGTAATTGAGGGTTAAGACTCCCCTTCTGAATTGCATTTTGCATTGACGTAACTCTTCCTTCTAATGTATCAATTTTTAGATTCATTTCGTCCCAATTCTTATCAATATTCAGATTTATTTTATTCATATCCTTTTTACTTTCCTCCTGCATTGTTTTCATCAAACTCACCAGATATGATAAATTAAACTGATTCATGTTATTATTCTGTTCTAAATATTTGTATTACCTTTACTTACATTACTCTCTGTATCAACATTGATGCCTTCCTGAGTAACAGAACCAGCACTGTCTGTTTCTTGATATGTTAGGTTTGGTGAATCTTGACTCAATATTATTGTATCATCAGATGGTGTTAACAAATCATTTATCTTAGTATTATTAAGAGAACTCTCTGAATAATATGATTCATTCATGTCTGTAGATTCTGCTTTCTGATTTCTTAGAAAATAACTTGACTTGGACATTTAATTTGAACTATGTTTTTTTTTTGAACTATCAACTGAATATCTAACGTCCCACCAGGGGTACCAATTTGCAACGTCCTTTACTAGATACAAAATAAAATACTTTTAAACTGTTCACCAAAAATATATTTAATGATAAATTCACTTGAACAATTTATAAACATAATTACAATAGGACAAAACTCACCCTGAATAAACTCACCCCACAACACATAAACCAAGAAGCCAGTTATTGGCGCCAGAAAAACAAACTAACCTCACTTTTTCAAGTATTTATTTCATATATGTTTGAGTTTATTTCTTCATTTTCTAACTTTAACATCTCTAATTTATTACTTTATTAATTTATTTATAGATCTTAAACATTAATATAAGTATCTATTTCAACACAATGTAAAGTTCTATAAAATAAGTAATTTGACTTAATCTGTTTCTTTTAAATATTTATAATGTAATTAAATTGTATTTTATTAATCCTTAATTGTTTTATTTCTCTATTCACTTTTATTATTTCAATTTATTTTCTCAAAGTAACCTACAATCATTACCAAACCATTTTAATTTTCATCATAATAATAGAGCAGTAAGATTCAAAAGTAATATTACAATGCTAACTCTTGCCGGCCACAGAATTTTATTGTCTGTACAATCAATAATAGTTTTTTTTTCTTCCGCTTGCTTTTTTCTACTCGAATCCATGATGATTCTTATATCCCAGTTTGAATCACTTTTTGTTTTCAAAAAATTGTTACCAATAAGTCTAGCATCTTTGTGGTAGCTATGCAATTCGTGTTTTTTGAATGATTCCAAAGCATCCCTCCATCTAGTGAAAGGCTCTTTCACAAGGGATTTTAATGTTTGATTAGATCCTTTGCCTACACATTCTTTGGAGAATAAGAAACAATATTTACAAAAAGCATCATCCGGTTCAGTATAACACAAGCCAAGGGAAACTATAGTAAGGTCCAAGTTATAATGGCAATGTGTGATTTGCAATGGTGTTACTATCTTTGTCTATCGTTCAACAAAGCAGATGGCACTATCTCTTTCACGCATTGCAATGTTGCCACATCGTTTATCAACAATGTAGAAATTCAACTAATTGACAAAATATTCAATCTCGATCATGAAAATTTATAATCAAATCTTTAAAAAATATATTTTCTTGACAAATAAATGATTAACTATTTTCAACAATAATGAACAGTTGAATTCATCAGATATACCAGTATCAGCTGTTTGGGTGGCAAGGCTGAGATCTGGCAACCCTTTTCTCCTATCTTACTACACTGCCATTATAATGTGGACCTCACTATAGTTAACCACTCATTGTCTTTGGAAACGCAGATTTCTTTTTCCACTTGCAGGAAATATGTATGCTCTGGAACCCAAGGAGATGTCGAAATGTCATATTTTAAATCTTTACCCAAATTAGAGATAATATATATTCACATGTCAAGAGGATGTAGAAGAGATTTGCTATTTTCCGCGCTTTTGTCAACTTCATCAGTTTCTTGATGTGTAGTAGGGGATGATCCTGATGTAGACGCATCATCACCATTAAGAATACTATTATTGCAGGAACTGTAGAGATTATTTATGTTTGAAGAATATTGCTGATATTATAGTGAAACCATTGTCAGTGTTGTTCAACAAATGTTTTGAATTGGGTCATTTTCCTTCTCATTTTAAGATAGCAAAAATAGTTTCTCTATTCAAATCAGGTGACAGAAAGGCTCCCGAAAACTATCGCCCAATCAGTTTGATAAGCAATTTGTCTAAAATATTTGAAAAACTTATAGATTTATATAGATGATTGATAGAATACTGTACCTAACCTTTATGAAGGTAATAAAATAAAAATAATTTTGAAGAACATTCTTAGAATTTTAAAGTAGGCCGGCACATCTATAAAATGAATCTGAGTCTATACTATTTCAATTCATGCAGGCGAATGGGTTAGAGTCAGGAAAACTACAATAAGTTTTTGCCATGCCTGATTTAATCGCCATTCACTATTTTAACACTACACTACAATTTTTAGTTGTTTTATTACTGAAATTCAGGGGTTAGAAAAAATTTTGAAATTGGAGATTTCTTGTTTTCATTGTCAACCACTCACGAAAAAAAGTGGACAACTTTCATACAAAAAATTCACTCATCTGGTCCACTGTCAACTTCATCTCCAGAAGTCATTTCATTTTCTTCTTCGTTGCCTGGTTTTAGTCCATTATAATATTGTTTGTAGCACTGGGGCACATATTTTTCTACTAGTTTGAGAACATCTTCCACTTTTTTTGGGTTTATTTGTATTGGCTGTGAATAAAGTCTTTTGGCCAAACTCAAATCCACAGTAGGCCTACGCACAGAAGTTTTCTTCATTATGATAAAGGTTTCACTGACGTCCAGTCCATGATTCACACTCACCTGAACACTATCATCTTTGAATAGGAAGATTTTATATTTTGAAATAGTGAAGAACTTATTTGTCATTGTGCTCTTGGGTTTCTTCTTAAAAAAAGTGTCCAACAATGACCTAAAGTCTCTAATAATTGGTTGTAGCACATTGATTACATCGAAGTTCTTGGATGTGTTTTGCACCAGCGAATAATACTGTTCAGGAATATATATATATTCTTTCTTTTTCTTCTGATGTCCTATCAATCCAAATTGCTGGTCGCATGGTAAAAACGAGTGGCCTCGTTCAGGATAGCGATGTATGATCTCAATTTTTTTTGAAATAGTCAAAGCTGATAAATAGTGTACCATAGACATATTTTTTTGTTGGCCTGCACAATTATCACTAAACAGATACAATTTCTTCACAGTTGCTGGAATGAAGTTCCTGATGTAATGATCAAGGAAAGAAATGGTTTCATCTGCTCCTTTTTATGCTTCCATTTCATCAAACATACATTTTGACTTTTTTGTTTTACCGGAATAAAAACACTGGTTGTAGACCCACAGTTTGTTGTCGTGAATAGAAGACATCACCTTCAGGAACTGATGACAATGATAAGTTTTGTTGGTAATCAAAGCACAGCATTTCAACAGATGGATCATTCTCTGCAATCAAAGCTTTCTCCTTCAAATCTAAAAAAAACTTGTCAGCCTTTGTAATGTGTAGTTTTCTCTTCAAAATTAATGCAGCCTTCTTCTCCTCATCCACCTCATCGTCAATAGATTTTTTTAGTTCTCCACAAATTGCACAAGCGTCAACACGTGGCCGACCAAACCGGTAGTTGAAGTGAGTATTGAAAATCAAGCTGTAATATTCATAATTGACAATAGGCTTCACTTTTTGACCCTCCTTCATCTTAATATAATTTTCCGATTCATATTTTTCCAAATACAGTTTGTGCATTTTCATTACATTCAATTCTGGTGAAAGGATTTTGCGAGTAGAATCATGTTTTGAATAGTGTGAGTCTCTGGCTGGGAAAGACTCAATGTGAGCTTTTATCTGGTTTACAATACTATCTGGCATTTTTGTACTGCGGGATCCAGGTTGCAATCCACGTTTATCAGTTGGTGGAGTAGGATTTGAAGATTTGTATTTTGCTATGCGTTCCACTCTTTATTTGTTTATACCATGCAATCCACAAAAGGCATTCTTACACACTTGATATTCATTACTACTTGTTCCTTCACTTGGTTGATATTCATTACTACTTGTTCCTTCACTTGGTTGAATCCATAACATTCTTACTTGAATAGTATTTAATAACAATGAATTAAACTGATATAGAATAAGACTGATGCAACTGCACTAAAACGATTGTACATAACCTCAACATAATAGATTGAAAATGAATACCAGACAGTGGCGGCTCGTTCTATGTGTTCAATGGTTCATTGAACCCCCAGAATTGAATCAACTTCCTATACAATGATGAATTTGCAACTCAAATAACAAATAATTATATTTCTATTTTATACTCATTAAATTACATCACAACATTTTTCATCTACGTAAACTTAATGTCGATGTTTTGCGGCCGGTGCCTGAGAGCCCGGAGTGGCTTGCTTGAAACAGCACCGAATGGAATGACTATGGAATGGTGGAGATGGAAAGCAGTGTTCATTTCCCGATGTGAACCCAAAAACAGGGCTGGGTATGGTAGTGGAACGGAGGAGGGGAATCGGTTTGCTAGCACGGATTTGGTTCACAATCCTGTGTGAACCAAGTTTGCACGAGTTCATCCGAGAGTAGCCGAACCTAGCCGAGGCAATTGAAGCATTTGGTAAACCTCGGAATGAATCGTGAGTATTCGTGATACGGATACAGTGCCATCTTGAACTTGCTTATAACCAATAAATTTTAATTTGGTGGCAGTAAACAGTAAAAAAGCAGTAAACAAGAAGTAGTCTAAGCGTGACAGTTTTGAGGTTATACGGTATGGTTACGGGTATACACTGTTTACAGTTGTGATAGATCTCACTGCATTTTTCGTTATATAAATTTGTTTTGCGTGTAGAAGAATATAGTAATTTCTAGTGTGTTTTGTGTATTCGTGAGTATTTCTAGTGTGTCCATTTTCTTTTAGTGAGAGTGTGAATATAATTTATTGTGTTACCGTAACAGCATTTTGATGAAGAAATATGAATAAGGTTCAGTATTTGTTAAATACAAACAATATTAATATTGAGGGTAGGTGTAAAATAAAACATAATGGTGACCAACTCCCGAAGTAAAAATCAAACAAGAAAAATATGAACAGGACAAAAAATTTATATTTGTAGAAAATAAGCTCAACCTTTGGGGTGTAATTATTATTGATCACGTTTACACTTGATTATGCGCAATACTCTATATCCTATTGACCTTTCTCTCCAATAGATCATGAGGTTGAACCCCCAAGCTAGAAGATCATGAGCCGCTACTGATACCAGATATATCCAGCCACAGCCTAACAGATATATTGTTCTCATTCTCAATGATGGTGGAAATATCAGATTAAATATCAAATATCAGATCAAATTAAATATCAATCTGATCAAATATCAGATTGTCATTCTCAACCACTGTCTGTCGTGAAACAACCAGATATGAGCCAAATACATCAGAGCACTCTAGTGAGCAAGAGAAGCACTAAACTTATCTGGTTTTCATTCTAAGCGATTCTATTTTTTTCGTGATTCTGAAACAGTTAAAACCCCACTTTCAGCCTAAGTGGTCAATATCTGGTTTTCATTCTGGAGCCTTCAATTCTGGTCAGGTATCATCCTCGGGACCTCTTACGACATGCCTTGTTCGTGGAGTCCATGATGGTATGAAGTTGTGTCTTAAAGCTGGATTTTGAAGGGGTGAAACATGAAGTTGATTTGGGGTCACACATGAACCGCTGTAAATAAATGTATTACAGCATTAATTTCTAACTCTTCCTACAATTCATCAAAAGCTAAAACAGGAGTTTATTCTGTTATTTAATTTAGATTTTATCTTGACGTTCTGATTTCATTCTCAAAATTTAACAGATTGAATTAAAACGAATTTACTTGCCAGAGTGTCATTAATATACAATGCAACATTTATGAAAACATCCGTAATAAATTAATAAAATGCTTTTAGAAAATGAATAATTCAGAATACTTCATTAATAATTATGATGTTAACTTCTATATCAATTTATATAATACTCTTAGAAAAGGAATAATTCAGATTGAAATGATGCTAACTTATATGATATTTTTCGTTTGGTTTGCGAAATCAAATATAATTTTTCATATAGTGGCTCGACTAGTATTGTTGGAAACTTGTGCGCTAGTCAACATTTATTTTATTTATTTATGAACTATAGGACGCAATATAAATGTAAACAACGGGCATTCGCCCAATACTGTTTAGAACCTTAATTTAAATTGAACAGTCCAGAGTTTATGATTTGATTTACCTACAAATACAAGTCCAAAAACGATTATCAACTAGAATTATGAATTTATCACAAAACAAGAAACATACAACACAATAAAAGAACAAATATTGAAAATTTCACTTTAAGGTAAAAATAAAGTTTGCCCTATAAGATTCACCTTGTAGATAGTTTTTACCTTTAATTAAATAAAATTTGTAGACACATAAAATAATTTAAATCGTATTAAAATTTGAACATTCATGTATCAGGCTCAATATCAGGAATTAACTCATGTATGGTAACATTCATTAATATTAATTTCATGGAAAAGAAAAACTTTCTTCTTCATCTATTAGGATTTCTATCATAAAAATTTACTAAATCATTCGAAAGCCTTAATGCCAAAAGAAAACAGAGTCTGAAAAAATATAAGATTATAAAATGTCTCAAAGTCAACATAATATTCAAAATAACATTCCAATTTAAAGACTATCTTACTGACTTTCAGCAATTCTTTACCATAATATATCTTTAGAAACATTAACTCAAATGTAACGTAACTGAAAACTTTCTATACTTCTTTAGAAAAAATTATAATTATCTTCCATTACTAATAAAAACAAAAGGACTATTCTCAATGAAAATTATTAACTTGAACAATAACAGGCTTTGTTGATACAATACTCTGATGAAAGTTTCAATTAATTAAATTCCCTAAATTATATTTTAACCTTATTTTATGTACCTTAGCGGTTATTTGAAGAAACAATTATTCGTACATGATGAAGAAACACAATTAAACTTTTCAGGACATGGCACTACTAGAAAATTTAAACTTTAATAAAAATAAAACTAGCTCCTACATTAACTAATGATATAAACTTGCCCAAAAAAGGCGAAACTAATGACCACATCTTCACTCTCGTAGTGCTCCTAGCAAAGTGTCCTCCGAAACGTAATCTGGTCTCTCGGCTGAGGAATCACCCCACTACTGTATTTAGAAACAGGTCTCCTATTGGGCGAAGGGAATCAATTTGACCAATCGTCGCGTGGCGTCTAGAGCCTTAGGACCAAATAGTAACTGCAGAATCAGTAGTTTGTTATAATTGTAATACTTGCTGTTTTCCAACTTATCGCACTCTATGTCGCGACAGGAAGGATAAGCTTTAGAGATAATTCCATAATCTACATTCCTCGACGACTCGGAGCCACAATTTTTAAATATCTATCCTGGGAAACTCGAAGTCATGGCCATTCATAATAGAGAGAGAAAATAATTTATTTCGCTAACTCACTTACGATAATGACTCTAGTCTATTGCGTATTTAATTTACTATTATAACTTGGGAAAAGGCCTGAATTAAAAAATAGTGCTCGGCACAATACCTTAATGAATATAAATTTTTAATTATTATTCAACGAAAATCCTAAATAAATGCTGCAAATCACCCCGAAGACCTCTGCTACTGCAGACATTGACAACAGGGTTAACAGCTAGATGGAAATTCGATGAGAACTACTATCCAAAAATTAGTTGCCAGCCCGGGAATCGAACCCGGTACCTCCCAATTGCCAGTCAGGTATGCTTGCCCTTACACCAAACTGACAATCTCTGGATAGCAGCGCTCATTTTATACAAAGCCACAGCGGCCAACCAGTTACAGATGGAATTAAATAGAGAATGCATTTATCCAAATGCTAATTAATATATAATTATTATTCAACGAAAATCCTAAATAAATGCTGCAAATCACCAATTTAGGATTTTCGTTGAATAATAATTATATATTAATTAGCATTTGGATAAATGCATTCTCTATTTAATTCCATCTGTAACTGATTGGCCGCTGTGGCTTTGTATAAAATGAGCGCTGCTATCCAGAGATTGTCAGTTTGGTGTAAGGGCAAGCATACCTGACTGGCAATTGGGAGGTACCGGGTTCGATTCCCGGGCTGGCAACTAATTTTTGGATAGTAGTTCTCATCGAATTTCCATCTAGCTGTTAACCCTGTTGTCAATGTCTGCAGTAGCAGAGGTCTTCGGGGTGATTTGCAGCATTTATTTATGATTTTCGTTGAATAATAATTATATATTAATTAGCATTTGGATAAATGCATTCTCTATTTAATTCCATCTATAAATTTTTAGCTGAGAATCAATTCGTTTTCCAAGAGGGCAAATCAACTGAGGATGCTATGACAGATTTAGTTCGGATAATTACAGATAACGTTCAGAGCAACAAAAAAACTTTAGCAATATTCCTGGATTTAGCAAAAGCCTATGATACCATCCCTCACTTTTCTGAATAAGTTTGAAAGTATAAGTTTTAGAGGAACAGTTTAAAATTATTTTAAAGCTACTTGCAAAATAGATCTCAGGTACTCACTCTAAATGAAAAAACAAGTTCAATGACATTGACTGGGTTTGGCCTTCCCCAGGGAACAGTCCTCTCACCGATATTATGTTCAATATACATTAATGATCTCTTAAAAATAAATATTAATAACTGTACTACTATATCTTTTGCCGATGATACTGCCTTGGTGTATTCACCGGACCAGATTGGAGGCAGGTGGAGCGATTGACGGAATCGGGTCTGGCTGTTGTGAAGTCATGGCAGGATCAACATTCATTAACTCTAAATGCAAAGAAAAGCGTTTACATGGCCTTCTCACCCTCAGTGAGATCAGCCCCCCGGGAAGGGTCACATACGGGTATTGCAATTCACTCCCCTGACTGCGCTTATTATGCATATCAACGGGTGAGGCATGAGGACTGTGGTTGCAGCTCGTTAGAAAAAGTGAATGTACTAATAAAATATCTAGGCGTTAAGTTCGACTGTCATCTGAAGTGGAATGCTCACATTGATAGTTTGTGTAGAAGATTGAGACATGTCATATATAAGTTTCATAAATTGAGCGGTCTCGGGGATGCGAATATAATGAAATTGGTATACTCGGCATATGCTCAATCAATTTTTCAGTATGGAATCAGTATTGCAAAGACATGTAATAAAAGTCGCTCTTGGTCGTCTTTTTTAAAAATTGTATGCTATTTTGGCAAATAAAGAATTTTAATTTTAATTTATTTTTCTATTTTTTGCAAAAAAATCAAAAGTGGAGGCTGTCCTTGTGCAGATCGTTTCGACATTTTCTTTTGCATTTCTTCCTAAAATAACAATTATTATTATTTTGAAATTTGAACTCTTCTTTATTTATCTATGTAAATAATTAAATAACACTTAAGTAATTCAGTTCCTATGTACTTGAAAATATTTATTTTTAGGAAAATTTTGGAGGGGGGGGTTCCAACCCCAGTAGGCGCCCCCCCTGGGTATGGCCTTGACTGTATATTATTCTAGTGTATATCATTTATTTAATAAAGCGCGGCTAGAATTGTATAGTCGTCTCTAAGGAATTAGACCTTACGATTGAAAAAATAAAGTAATTTTTCAAATAGAATGGAAGAAAGCGAAAATAAATTTCGCTTAATGAAGTTATGAAGAAACTACGGAAGTTATTGATGAATTTGAGAGTTGACTCACCAAATCATCTCTTAATCTTGACTCACATATTGAATCCCGAAATGTTATTCATTTATGGAATATTTTATTATGGTATATACAGCATCATGGCGTTAAGGAAAAAGTAGAAGCTAATAAAAGTTCCAGAAATATAGTAATTTATTATTCTTCTAGTACAAATTTTGCTTCTGTCCAACACATTGTGAATTATTCAACAACTGTTATTTGAATATCATTATTTTACATTTTGTTACATTTGTATAAAATATTTCGTGATCCTGTTGTTCTTTTAACGGTAAACATTGTTATAAATTAATTTTATTTACAAAATTAAATGTACAAGCTAATATTCTGTCTACAGGTATTTACATTTTATCTATATTTAGCAGTCTTCACATCTATTTACATTCTACACTTTTCGACTGGTGCCTACACTAAAATGATTTACATCCTAGAGTTATTATTAAATCACAGTTATCAATAATCATCACTAGATAACTAATTGTTTTTTTTGAAAATGTTTCAAAATTAGCTATTAATAATATAATCTGTGCTGTTCAAGTTGTATCATGATGTTATTTAAAAGCAAATTTCCATAATGTATTACAAATCAAATAAATGTACTGTATGGTAAATTGAAAATGAATTTTATAAATTTGTTTTGCAAATGTGTAATAGCTAAATAGTTGAATTTTAGTTTTTTATTTGAATAAAACAGTTTGGAATTTGAGTTTAAATTCTTTTGTTAGATCATATTTTTCGATATTCATTGTTCCCAATTTTCATTGTAATAATTGATATATTTTAAAAATATAATCTTGAACTGGTTGTTTTAAAATTGAAGTATTTAGAAAACCTTTTCTTTAGTTGCAAAGCTTCATCATTGTCAATATTAGTAGCATGGGCCCCTTATCATTGTGTATATTTATTATCATAGCGCTGTTGTGCATGGAAAGTCACATGATAAGAGTGCAACAATTATTGAATGGCAGTGTCACAATGCCTCTTGTGTTCACTATGAAAGTGCGCTCTTAGAACAGAATCTTTGAGCATTCCAGATTTGGTCACATTTTTGTATCATGTCATGATAATCTTGAAGTAGTGTTAGTGTTTTGTTAGTATGAACTATGCATAGATCACTTCAGAATTCACAAATTCTCGTTTCCTCCAATATATTATTGCCTAGAATCGAATCTCTTTTCAAGATACTAAGTACATCTATTTCAGTTTCCAATAAAAAATGATAAATTGGTACCGTATACTATACAAATCAATATCGAAGTTAGGAACTAATAAAATGCACTGCATTCAAAATCCACAAATCAAGTCTGAGAATACTGAGTGAATGATGATTTCAAAAGTCATCGAATAGTTTCATCTCCAATTCGCCTACACATGGTGCTGACTTCCAGTCGGACTCTGGGTATTCGTCGAAGTTGCGCGTGTCTCCATCGTAGCTCACTCTTGGCACTATTGGTGGCTGAAACCAATAACATGCTCTTTAATAAACCGAAGTTTCAACAACCATTTTATTTAATTATAATGCTGCTATATGTTTTAGAAGTGTACAATAAAAATTCTAAGGCCTTACAGCTGGAATAATCCTTTTCCATAAATCAAGGACGTGTGTTTAAAAATGTGGTTATTTCTTCCAAATTTCAACAGAATCTCAAACATTTGAAAATTATTATTATCTTGGTTTGTTTTCTGGTAAGCAATTATTACTTCAACACAATACTACACATTATATAGTAGGCAGTACAGTACATTACATATTGATCCAAAAGTTGCGCAACGTAATTTTTGAAGCAGCATAGGTGACAATTATTACAAATTATTATAATATAGGATTTTGTTTGATAACAATGTGTAAATGAACTGCCAGAACCGACAGTTAGCTTATTAGCACCGATTGGTTTGTTGACCTCTCGTCATTAGAATACTGTCTTTTTAGAATACAAATCTGTCTCATGGTTCTGGGGTTCTAGAACTGTGAATCGAGATCCTACGTGAAGTATGAAGATAATTACTCTATATCTACATATTCTTACGTCCTGCTTTATCTTATAATAATGTAATAATAAAGAAGTTTCATCATTTTAAAGATGAAATTAGCGTCAATGTTAATGTTCTCAAGAGTACTAGCCGATCAAGTGTTTTAACTAAAGACAATCTCGGCTGTTTGTGGAAATATCCATAACTAAAATGTATGAATTCAGGGCTACTTGTTTTTATTTATAAAATATAATTTTAGTACCCTTTTTTGAAATTAATAAAATGTTGGATTAAAAATACAAATTATAACAACTAAATTCAGTGATCCACAGGTTTTAAAATTTTATTAATTTCAAAAAAGGGTACTATAATTCTATTCCATAACTAGATATAAAGTAGTATTTTTCATTAACTAGGTAATATTATGTGAATTAATATTATTTGAATAGTTCTAGTAAGTGACCTCACCTTCTGTCTTTTGAAGTACACATCTTGCCAATCCATTGATTTGAACCATCGGTGCCTCTTGATATCCTCTGCACCATTCTAAAGAACAGAGATATTTATTATGTAATTATTCTTCCAAATAGATAACTTTATTAGTTGAAATTTTATAACTACAAAATTTTCTTGAATTTTGTGACCTCAACTTCGATTTATGATTGAATTTATTTTTACTTTTCACATAATTCAAAAATATCGACAAGATGATAATTTGTTTAAGAATGTATTGTTTAATTAGAGTATAGTATCTCTTCTGTTTAGTGAACAGAGACTGTTGCTTGCATTTCTAATTCGATAAGAATCATATTTCGGAAAAGCTCTTCTCAGCTAGAAATCATTTCTAAATAATATTTTTTTCATTTGAAAGCTTTCAAAAGCTGTTTATAAATCCATGTATCGTTTAGTATAATAGTAATGAAACGTATAAAAGTTTGAGGATAGGGAAACTAGACTAAACAGAAATTGCACTAAATGGAAACTAAAAGTTCAAGTGCATGTGAATTGATGAAACGTGAGAGACAATGGGAAAGTCAACAGTGTGCAAAAACCTTCGTTATGAAAAAGTTCAATGTTGCAATCGTACCGTACAGTAATGAAGATAATAAAATTCATACTAGTTAGGCTACTTCATTTTTCCTTAGAATAACTACTATGTTAAGTATGTATGTCGCATATTTGCAACATAGCAACAATGTATTGAGTGCAGGTTATAGATGAATATTGTTATATCGTAACTTTTTTCCAAGTTCTCATCAAACATTTTAAAATCAGTCAGTAATTGAAACTCACCTTCATATTTCCCAGCCTTTTTGTTCTATCTTGTACTAATAGTTTCTTGATAAGATCTTTGGCAACTGGATCTATATGCCTGGGCCATTCGATTTTTCCAGCCAAAATTTTCTCATAGATTCCAAATGGGTTGTCATCAAAAAATGGTGGATAGCCCGCTAGCATTTCGTATATTAAAACACCTGAAAATAAAAAATAGAATAAAATAAACATGAAAGATTCGTTGATTATCATTTTTGCCAACACACTCAATTTACTGCCATTATATGAATGGATAAATAACTATTATGTAAATTTTGCTTAAATAGCGAATAATCCCCACAAAGACTGAGTGTGTGTGTGTGGGGGGGGGGGAATGAGTTCATTTAACAATATTTATGATATTTCTATATTGTGAATTAAAATTAAATTGGGCAATAATTTTATTATATTGCAAAATTTTTCAGTGATTCAAACAATACAAACCATTACTTTAAATAAAATGGAATTACTTGATAAATAATTTCATAAGGAAAAATAAATAAGCTTAAAATCACTCCTTAGAAATAGAGAAATACTTCATGTGCTTAAATTCTACAGGCGGATTGAATTAGTTGCTTTGTAGCATCCCTACCGATTTCTAACTACCATCTACTCAAATTGTGCTTGTAGGTGGAAAAGATAAAAATTTACATGTGTTTTAGGTGATTGGGGATATTTCTATAGACCTACAAGGCCTACAAATAATAGTGCAATATAACAGTAAAACTCAGGATGTACGCATGTTATAAATAAACCAAGGATGCACCAATCATATTCTATTATGAAGCTGGAATTGATGCTTTCGGCTCACCTAGGGCCCACCAATCAACGGCCTTGTTATGTCCTTTACTTTGAATTATTTCTGGTGCTAAATACTCCGGTGTGCCACAAAGTGTCCACGTCCTGAAATACAACATATTATGAAAATTAAAATCTTATTTGGTTTTATATATACATATATATACATTTTTTAGCTTAATAAATTTCAATGCTATAAATACTAAAATTCTTTCAAGAAGATGAATTGATTGATCTAAAAATGTTTGATCTGAAATTCTATTGAGAATGTTGAAAAATGGTAAATTTTGATTTCAAATTCAATATTCCCAACATTTAATTCAAAAACATTTGTCCCGAGTTTTGCCTAATTCTAATAACTGCAAAGTATACGGTACTCCAGCAGACGCTGATTATTGCATAAAGGACATTGTATATGATTTATGAAACTTGTATTCATGGAAATGTAAATACGTAACATAATATGCAGTAAAATGGTTATTTATTTTATTAATTTATTTATTAGTTGCAAATAAAATTTAGAATAGGATTGAAACTATTACGAATGTATAATATTTTATTCTTGGAAAAAGCAAATTAATTAATTTTATTGTTACTCATTGTCTGTGCCTGAGGAGGATAATTAAAAATTATTGTATTACGAAACATGACTCTGAAAACATTTTCCATGAGTGGGGTTGAATCGGATAGTCGTCTCTGTCTTCTGACATGTTGGTTATTTTGTTATTGCAGCACAATAATAGATAGATGTGCTCAAATGTATTTAAAAGAAAATTTCGTTTCAATTACTACCGTATATAATTATAAATTCATCAAATTAGTGCCGTATGCTAAAGATAATTAAATTGAAAAATATATATATTCAAAAGATAAAATTGTGGTTCTAGCCTATGCACAATGCAATTGACAGTTAGGCCTATATGGACTGTCAGATTGGGATTGAGGTGAATCCACATATATATTTTAAATAAAAATTATTTGAATAGCATTTCAACTAAAAAGTATTACATTTTTATGATATCATTATTGTAAAATGATTCCGATGAACTAATGATATTAAATATTATCCAATATTCTTAAAAGAACTTCAACTTACCTGTCAGTGAGTTTTTTGGCAAATCCAAAATCTGTTATTTTCAGATGGCCATCTTTGTCTAGTAACAAGTTCTCAGGTTTCAGATCTCTGTATACAACACTTTGTGAATGTAGGTATTCCAAGGCCACAACTATCTCAGTTGTGTAGAAATTGGCTAAAAAACAAAATCGTAATTGATTGAGTAATTTATTTTCCTCAACATAAAATAAACATGAAGACATTTCAATTTGGAAGAGGAATTATCTGCAGAAATAAAAATATTCGAATAAAAAAATTCTCCCGTCCTAATGAAAATAAGATATTAGGTTACTCATTCACTTTTTATTCGATGAGTAATACTAGTCATATATATTATTTTCTGTGGTGGGCCTTTTATGTAGACTGCAAAATAATTGGTTCATGATTGTAGGCCTGCAATGCAAATGAAATAAAGTTAAATTCATAAAGTGGAATTGGAAGTATAAGTATATCTCAAACGAATAATGATTGAATGAATATGTTGCATTCATGCATTAGAAGAAATCATTCTTTTACGATAAAAATTTACTAAAACAATTAAAATTGTTAGTCCAGGGATCGAATGCTCAAAAAATCTAGCCTACAGTGAATAAATAGAACACAATTTTTGACTTTGCAGCACTGTTGGGACTAATTAGGAGCTGAACATATCAAAAGTCAACATCCCCTGTGAACAAGTGGTTCAAATTGTTTTTGTTTTTCGCTAAATCTCGGGAACTGCGTCTCACCAACATGATCATAGGCAAAATAAAAAGTCAATAATAATTTCTAAACAGTAAAATTTCTTATCTTACACAAATTTGGAGATATCCATTTTTGCAAGTGTGTAATAAAACAAAATCAATGTTATTTCCAATTCCTGATCGAAAGCTTGTAGTGCCTTTAATTAGTATCTTTAATAAAATTATTTATTCCCAATATTCTATGTTTATTTGACGAGGTGATAAAGCAGTTTTGGTATGGCTTAATGAATCAAGTGTAGGTAAGCTTTTATTTTTGCAACAAAATAGATTGATCGACAAATAATTAGCAGGCATTTTCCTACTTTTCCTGCATTTCGCATACCTACTGAATTAGAAATAGAAAGTATTTCCAATTAATGAGAACATTTATTACCTGTACTTGTTGTGAATCTGCCAGCATTTCTCAAATAAGAAAATAATTCTCCTCCACATACATAATCGAATAGCATGTAGATATGACTATTGTCTCTGAAGTGCCACCTCCTGAAAATATACCGTAATCATTATCATCTATTTCAATCAATAAAACAAGAAATAGTTATTTGTGCAACTAGTGCGCAAAGTGACAGTTTGCTGCACCGAAAGAAACGTTTACGCCCGAGCCGTAGGCGAGGGCGGAATGGTTTCTTGAGTGCAGCAGAGGAACTTTGCGCACGTATTTCACATTAAGTTTTTCCTACAGTTACCATTGAATATGAAAAGTGGGTAATTATGTGTAAAATTGCCTGAAATCCATCAAATAACTTAGTAGTGTTTGAATGGCGGGGGGCAGCTGTGTGGTGTGTGCTGTGGTGGCACTGTGCTGTTGCTGTCCTCGATATAATTTATATAATAGTAATAATTAGCGCGTTGTGCTTCGTTGCACCTCTGCTCACTATAGCAGCCACAGCAGTCACTGTTACCAACTTCATTTTGATTTTGCTGCACTGGTGCTCCATATAACCTACTAAGTATTTTGCGTTGCCATGTTGCAAATCTGGAGTGCAGAAAAATTTTTCCCGCACTAGAGCGGAAAAGTGATTCTTTGCGTTCTGTAATCAGTGCAGCAATGGCCACTTTTCAACGTAACTGTAGGAAAAAGTAATAAAAAGTACATGGAGTTCATGATTGTAAAAATAATCTCTCCTATTTATAATTTATAAAATATTTTTAAAAATAGTTGAAAAGTATTTTGGTCTAATTTGACTAGAATACTGGTATGACTAATATGTCTAGCATGTTTCGAGTATCAGTAATTTGACCCGGTCTTAATTCAAAATAAATATTATTTCTTATAGGTTAACAAGCAAAAAACCATATTAGCTGCTTATTATTTATTAAGAATTATCTGATTCAGGCCTATTCATACTCACAAATTAACAATAAAAGGATGACGAACTTGCTGCAGTATGTTCTTCTCGTTTTTAACGTGCTCTACTTGCTTCAGCCGAATTACATCGCCGATGGCTAGAATTTTCATAGCAACGTATTCACTGCTAGACTTTTCTCTGCATAAGCATACACGCCCAAATGTTCCAGTGCCTGCAACAAATTAATAATTATTATTCATTATGCTCTAGAACTTGAAGGTAAATACTACATAGGTACAAAGTTAGTAGACAGAAGGTTGGTCACTCATCTATAGTATTTTCGTTGAAATGCAATTGGAGTGGGGGAACTGCAGCCGTGACGTAGGCTGTAGTACAGAGTAGGCAGAATATCGCATTCTTGAAAATCATATGGTGTCGTATAGTCAAATTATATATATATATATATATATATATATATATATATATATATATATATATAACACAAACATTTTCTGACATGCAAGCTTTCTGTTTCTGCTTTACAATAATTATTAAAACATTTGAATAATACAATCATTTTGCCATATAAAAGCAAAAACCCCACCTCCTAACCTTCCCTTTCAAACCCTTTTCTTCATCTTCTAGGTCGTGTTTATATTTTGTAGTTTGGCTATACATCAGCTTGTGAATTCGGGGATGAGATATTTTGATTCTCGTAGAACATGTGCTCGATACCAGCATGTGTTCAGTGCATTTACAATGAATGAAATTTATCGGGATCGGTTTATCGGCTTATTGCGATGCATTGGTTTATCAAGATTTTTTAAGGGTTAATCTGAAATTATAATAGTATAACATTGTCTACTTACGCTTTTCCAGCTTATTAACTATTTCGTGTCACGTTTTAGATTCATGAAAAACTTTCAACTTCATTTTATTCATAAAAGTTGAATGAACTTGAAATATTTAACAACATCATTAGAATCGGTGATTCATTCGCTATAAGTATGGAGAATTTTAAAGTTCAAGGTCAATCTTGAGGAGATTATACGACGATATATTTGAAGATACAGTGAATAAACTGTATGCTCAGTGTGGTTACTCTAGAACATTTTTACTACACGTGACGTCACGCTGGCGTTCCCCCCACCACTTTGAATCATACACCTGTGAGTGATCAACCTTTTGTCTACTAACGTTGACATAGGTACACCTGGAAAGTAGGTAAATAAATTGAGATAAAATTTCAACCATGTAAGTTTCACAAAATTTATTGATCATTATGGAAAATGAAGCTGTTATGGAAATTGCCTAGAAACATACTTTTAATTTGAATCGGTTCCTAATTAGTTGGACGGTGAGTCAATGCAATTTTAGAACTAGACATTCCAGCAATATAAGACATGTTGTGAGGAACGGCGCCCATCAGCAATACAGTACAGTAACTATCATGGACTTGGACCAGGCTACTCTTCTTGACCTCACTAATAATCTAAATTTAGATGGATGCAGAAACTAAGACGTCAATATGATCTATATATAAATAGAATTCCATTGTGAGATTTCTACTGGAACCGCTTATGCTGATTGTGATAAAGATTCTATTCCATCAAACGTGTTTTCAGCTTTCAGAAGTACGGTACTGTAGCGTGTATAGCCTACTTTCAATTTTTCTAAATTCCAGGCCAATTTTCATGAAATCACTAGTAGAACACCAAGTAGGCCTAATACATCTGCTATCCATTATTATCTAAATCTAAAACTTTTATCTATTAGTAGAAAAGTAAAACGGTAATTAAATTTATTTATGGGCAAATTAGCCTATAATATTCAACACTTCTCGAATAACTCACAAAAAAACTTAATAATAATAATATTCTATTTCTTCATTTCTTGCACTCGTTCATGATGTAAGCTATTGAATTCTGATTCTAATTCATACTTGAATATTTCTCCATTCTTCATATATTTTCTTTCTTGCATTATGTATGCTCACTTTGAGGAATACATATAAAAGTTCATGCCCAACCCAGATTATTTATAAATTTGATGCTAACGCAAAAATACTTATAAACATCATAGCAATATTTTTCAAAGCTAATGTAAGATTTAAAGTTTATTGATTCAAATATTATAGTAACTGTATATAGAAGTTGACAATATGAAAAAATATAGTAGCCTAGTTTTAGTAAATTGATTTGAACTTTTATTATGTTCAAAAAACACCAAAGAATTTTTTTAACGCTGCTTTGAGATTTAAAGCTCATTGCTCCAAATATCATAGAAGTTAACAAATTAATATGGAAATTATGTTATTTTCAGTGAATTTATTTCAACTTTTATGATGACTAAAGGCCTGCATATTATATTAGAGATTGGCGCAGTTTTGGGCGTAAGATCAGTTTTTCTCATATTTGTAATGTATTATCAACAAATTAATATATTATTGGAGTAGTAATAATAAGTATTATTAATAAAATAAAATCATAATTGAATAACCGTTAGCCTAATCAATAAATAATGATGAATGAGATGGTGAAGGAAGAGTGGAAAGTTTCAAAATATGTAGGTATAATATTTGGTTTATTGAAAAAATGTGCTAGATTCTAAAGTTAAGAAGATAGATAGTAAAAAAAGCAAATTTTTAAATCAGCCGTGGTCCGTGCGGCGTGCCGGCAACGCTTGGAAGCCCTCAATTTGTTATGTATTGGACATAGCAGCCGCCGGCCCATATTACCCCTAGCCTACACTAAGCAGTGACCGCCAGTCTGTTTTCTAGAGCGTGTCCCATACGACATGCGAGCCGCTGAAACTGGCAACCAGCTTCTATTTGCTCTGTGACGTCACGACAACTTCAATACCTTGCAAGCAAATACTACAACCATTCTAGTTTCTCTCCCATTGACTCTCACTCTTGACAGTCTTGACAAGTGTCAGAGAAGAAATTTGTGAATGTGTACATCTATAACAACCCACCTATATTAATATATTTTTCCTACAGTTACGTTGAAAAGTGGCCATTGCTGCACTGATTACAGAATGCAAAGAATCACTTTTCCGCTCTAGTGCGGGAAAAATTTTTCTGCACTCCAGATTTGCAACATGGCAACGCAAAATACTTAGTAGGTTATATGGAGCAACAGTGCAGCAAAATCAAAATGAAGTTGGTAACAGTGACTGCTGTGGCTGCTATAGTGAGCAGAGGTGCAACCAAGCACAACGCGCTAATTATTAGTATTATATATTATAACCAAGGACAACGAGGACTTTAGGATTTTAGGATTAAGGTTTTTATCAATAATAAAATTACACAGAAAAACATTTGATGCATTTCAGGCAATTTTACCCATAATTACCCACTTTTCATATTCAATGGTAACTGTAGGAAAAACTTAATGTGAAATACGTGCGCAAAGTTCCTCTGCTGCACTCAAGAAACCATTCCGCCCTCGCCTACGGCTCGGGCGTAAACGTTTCTTTCGGTGCAGCAAACTGTCACTTTGCGCACTAGTTGCACAAATAACTATTTCCTTATACATAGCAGGATAGCAGTGAGTATGGAATGTACGAGGGCTATTTTTTTTCAACTTCCGATGTGGTATAAAAAAGAAACTAGTGAGAGTAATTGAATGAATTTATTATCAAAAGTTATTTACATTATTAGTTACTTCTCAACAAAGTCACCATTCAGATTGATGCATTTTTCATACCTGGGTACAAGCTTCTTAATACCTTGTTCATAGAAGTTAGCCGCCAGTGATTTGAGATGGTTTTTGACAGCATCTTGCAGCGCATCGTCTGTTTGGAAGCTCTGCCCTCCTAGCATTTTCTTCAGTTCCGGAAAAAGGTGATAGTCGCTTGGTGCTAAGTCTGGGCTATACGCCGGATGGTCAAAAACGTCCCATTTAAACCCGTCAAGAAGACGCTTCGTCACAGCAGCACTGTGAGGACGGGCGTTGTCACCCTTGGCCCCCTTCATCATGAATGTCAACTCATCCATCTTTAAATTTCCTACACCAATCACGCACTGCACTGTCACTCATAAAGCTTTCACCATATACTCGTTTCATTATACAGTGAATTTCTGCTGCGGATAACCCTTCAGCTTGCAAAAAACGAATTACACTTCGCAACTCACACTTGGCGGGAGATTCTATCATATTAGCCATGTTTATTTGTCGCTAGATGAACTGGTAATGATGACAGATGGCCGAAAACGAGTGAGGTTATAGTGTGAGATGTGCATAGTCAGCTGATGTGCATTGTTGGCCAATGCCGCTCGCATTGCCATCTAGCGGCATGATCGGAAGTTGAAAAAAAAATAGCCCTCGTATATTAAATTCTATACTCACTGATACATAGGGTATCAGCTTGTTGTGTAAGTTTTACATTCAACTGAACATCTAAACTCAAAAATAGATTACCTATTTCTTGGAAAAATCAATAGGTCTACTGTCAAACAGCTCATTTTACAGAGAAACTACTTGAAAAATTCATCGGATAGTCAATATTTTCAAACAACTCATAAAACTAACGAAATAATTTCTTGGAAAAGTTTATATTTTCAAGTGTGGTCTATCGATTTACTCTCCTAAAATGAGACAGTGTAAGTAGGGCCGGTATTGGTTTGGTAGGCAATTTGTTGATAAGATAAAAGGAATATTCTGACGTCCTGACCAGGTGAAAATATAATTTAAGTTTGTCGAGAACTGAAAAAGTGTTTGTGATGTAGGTTTTGCGATTTTTATTAATATAATCACGGTACCAAATGCTGTTGTAAGTGAAAGTACAAAAGGTACCGTACCCTTTTTGGGATACACCGTCATTTGAAATATTATTTATATTAAGAAAACAAAGATATTGTCAAATTTCACTAAAAATTTTTTAATTTGAATTATTTTTAGTGAAATTTGACAATATCTTTGTTTTCTTATTATGGAGAGATTTCACAACATCACCATCAATTCTACTAATTTTATTATTTATATAGTTATCTAAAAGTTCATATAGTCTAGTTCTATTGGAATTGATGGAAAAATATATTTCAAGGGAAGCCACATTCTCTATACAAAAATGCTGCACCTTCCTACTAATAATTCCATATTTTCAAAATATGATACAATTTTGATTAAAAGTTTACTTATATTATCTAGGCTACTTATCGCCAAGTTGAAAAATGATATTGTTGATCAAGCGGCCCATCAAGTCTTTAGACCAGATAAATTCACATGATTGAAGTAGGTTATTGTTGTCAAAAAGATCTCAATCTCGTCAGTTGTGTGTGTGTGTGTGTGTGTGTGTGTGTGTGTGTGTGTGTGTGTGTGTGTGTGTGTGTGTGTGTGTGTGTGTGTGTGCCTTATCGCCCAAATTGCATACACGTAGTGGGACTACGTACGCCTTCGAACAGAATGTCTGAGAAGGCTGAATTGTACTGTTCCTATCTGCATTCATGTGAAAATTGCCAGTAATGCGAGTAGGTAGGCAGAATTTTGTCTGTTCCAGATGGATTTGCAAACACCGTTACGATTTCGTCATATACAGTAAGGAGTAAGCTACCGTCGCCCATGCTTTATAGTAGATTTATAACAGACAATGCTTGCTATTTTCGTGCATTCACTCTGAACAAACAGTCTGAGAGGTGGGTAGTCGGTGACATTGGGAAAGCCGACAATCATTTATGTTTTCCAACACTGCTAGCAAGAGGTGGCCGAAATGAGCAGGAGGAAATTAATTATTGTAATTTGAATTCAGATCACAACATTCCATCGTTACCTTCTACATTCTTATGAAATATACAATAGTTCAGAGCTATCATCATAATCTTTTTCACTTTTCAAGTACCAAGTAGACAACCTTCATAGAAAGATAGAATATTCGTATATAATTTAAAAAGTACTAAGTAGACAATCTTCATACTACTTCGTTTAAATCAACTTCCGACTTGAGATGGACATGCCCAGCAGAGAAGACATAAAGCGGCATGAATACAACGGCTGCTATGTTGCCGTTGTGTATCAGCCAGCGTTCTCTAATTTCCAGTGATTATTCAAGCGCTCATGTTAAATTTAGGAAGTTTCCTCTCTGCAATCTGTAGTCTCGACTGACTCTATTCGACAACTACGCTTCCACCTATGACTCAATCCATCACTGCAATTGGCTGATCTCCCTCCATTTCTCTGCGCCGCAAATTCCTCCAAGTCTGAAGTTACACGAAGTATATTTTATGTTGAATTTCACTTATGACGCCTGAATAACACTTGTGGTGCACTGGTGGATTGGATGAAAATGTTACTCCCCAGCTAAGCTGCCCAGACATTCTTACTTCATTACTACCACAGAAACTTTTTCGAAAATCCCTTCAAACAGATAATATTCCTAATAGAAACCATCACTGGGATACCGGCATATATATCTTCATGTGTATATCGCACAAGACTTAAATTTTGATTCATCGTGAAACTTAGATTTTGTCCGGCGTTAAACTTGGGTAACATCAATCATGGCGTGATATAGTCATATCTAGACATGCTGCGAAAAACTGGCAGATCTGAAAAATAGGGCAAGTTGAAGTTCAAGTAATGAGATGGAAAATTATAGACAGTAATCGTTTTCCTTCTGTCCCTTTGTTTCGATTCAGCGTTGAAAGTGGAGTAAAGATTATGAGCAGCCAAAGAACAATAATTGCTCTTACCAGTGGATCCCAACCGAAACAAGATCAAAGCAGACTTATTTTGCATCAAGAGCTTTTATAGTCACATGACTGTTACAATGATCAAAACTATACTCTAATATGAGCAGTGATGCTAAAAGAATGAAAAATTGGATTTTTCGTATCATCTCATTATTGATTCATCATTCTATATTTCCTTGAAATTCTATCGTCTTGACTCATCAACTTTAAGTTTTCCATTGATAAACAGAATTTTGGAGCTTAGGCCTACATTTTCCCGTTTTTCGACCTGGAAGCTGCAACAATGATTATTTCTCATGCAGGTATTAATAGGACTTAATAGCCCGACAATCGTGATTTGTATTTATGGAAATGGTTAAAAAAAAGTAGTGATAAGGTCTGGATGAATTTGTTCCAGATGAATGAATGTATTGGAAATTCTATTAACAGATTAATTTTCTGGACTGAATTTCTTCTCAGAACACGAATCGCAATACTCACACTCACCGCTGAAGTAAATTGTAATAAAGTTAGTCTAGTACCAAAATTATATAATAATGAAGGATCTCATGACAGGATGTAATAAGAATTGGAATGTATGCATGCATTACGTAATCTACGAGTACTTAATCAGTTACAATGCTATTCCAAGTCTCTTTAATGTTAAAATTATATCAATGACAAGAGATAACATTTTTAAAAATAGCCGAGAAGACTTGGAAGAATGTTCACACTCCGGATGTACGTTGGAAATAACATTGCCATTCATAATTCCTCCTTTATTTTGCTTAGGGTGATGCCTACATAAGCTTTTTCTTGTGCGTGGGTAATAAGAAGGACGATGATGAGAGGTATAATATTGTTCTACAGTTCTATGTGAGTTCCAAACCACCGAAAAGTGATTTTGTCGTCCATACTTGATTCAATTGTAGGAGAGGCATCAAGAGATCTGATCACTGGTCCGACAGATAAGGAAGAAGCGATCGTTACTTATCTAATCCAATTAGAAATATAGAAATATCGTTCTATGGAAATACAATGTAATGACTTTGAAATCATGTAATATTACATTCATTAAATTATTCAAATTTTCAATTAGCCTTATGCTTTGATTTCTAATACCAATTCTTAGATAGAGATGAAATTGGGCTTGGTTTGTCCAGAATCATAACGATCACGTTCTTGATAAATTTAAGGAATGACAATAATTTTCTGCGATATAACAATACACAAAATGTAAAATGAATATAGCCTACATCATCAGAACACTAGAATTATATAGAAATGGAAATTCGGCTTTGGAACTCAAACGATATGTCTTACTGGAAATAAAAATGTTTTACAAATCTATTAAGGTGGAATTGAATTAATTATAAACCTGTTCCGATGCATATATATCTCATACTCGTGCCCACAGTATGCTCCTGACTCTAATATCGTAACCCCAGGTTTGATGGTTATTCCTATATGAACTGTCCCAAGTTGCCAAAACACTAATAACTAAATCTAATCCTAGATTGTCTTTGTTTCGGGTTCTTTTCATATACACTCTAGAACCCTAGAATGTTTGTGAAAAGGATTTACATAATTAGAAAATCGAGAGTTCGGTTTTCATTTTACGATGACAAGAGAAAATCTGTTTCTCTATTTCTGAATCTAATTGGCAATCTATCACTCCAATCAACTACACAAATTTGGGCAAAACCTGGATTGATAGTTGCTGCCTCTCATATTGAGATTGGAATAGCTGAACGTGTGTGAGCGAGGCTGTGATTGAATGAGGTCGCCGTTGGATTCTTCGATATCAGTTGTTTGCTGAAAAGTGCCAAGTGCTCTGCTCGTAGGCTGTTGACTTGTTAACCATGCCCACGCTCCCTTTCTTTGCAATAAAAATCGAAAGCTGTCTATTATGTAGCGGTCACTCCGCAATCTTTTGTTCCGGTATGGAAATTTGTTTTGTAAAAACTAAGACTATAAAACAAGATGACAAGGATGCTCCACAAATAAGGTTGGCCGATGAGGTTCAAGAATGTTGTCTTGTAAATCTTGACCTCGTTTGTCCTTTGTCAACTCAAAAAGGCTATTTTTTTATTAGTATATCCTTTTCAATATAATCTAAACTAGTTATTCAATTAGAAATTCATAGCTTGGCTTTGGATAGAAGTGAAAGTTAAAAATTCATTTCGCCTCATTATCGCTCGGAAAGGAGAAAATTTTTGAATTTAAGGTACTTTATTTGAGAGGTATTGGCTTTATTTACCACACCACTTTTGTACAAGGGTTGCTTGGATTGGACTCTCGACATCTATCAGGCGATTTATTGTACTTATTAGTCTCTAGAAGTGTATTGCATCAAGGAATGCCCTTGTATCATTATTATTTGAAGTGCGTCAAGATATAATCACCAAGACTTGAAGGATCTCATGAAAGTCCATCAACGAGAAAACTTGCTTACACCAACATTACCTCCAATTTACTGAATCTCAAATTTACGATTGACAGTTAGCGTGATCTGAAAGACTAGATTGGATGAGCCAATTTTGATGAGCCAAGTTGGCTAACAACACACAGGGCATGCAAATTGTAACAGGATGGAAGGTAAATAATAAATTACGAGTCGGATTTATATCGGGCTGCCGCTTTCTTCAAAGCCAATGTGAATGAGATGTTTGGGGAAACATGTCTTTGGTTCAAGTATTTTGGAGAAAATTTGGCTGAAGCCGTTTGAGGTTTCTCAATTTATATAGAAATTTTCAAGAAATTCTACATATTTTAAAAGGTTCAATCAAATATAAAATTATAGTCTTCAGAAATCACGTTTTTCTCAATTGACGACATTTAATTTCATTACTATTAGAATTGATGGGTTTTACTTCCAATACCAGAGACACTTTACTCCTCCAACTATTTGTTGTGAACTTTTCATGAGTAACTTTTCAATCTTGTTCTTCCGCTGATATCATGTTTGTAATATTCCCCCACCCTTCAACTATTATGAACAGAAATCAAAGTTGAGATTATTTCGTGGGAATGCTTCTGAGTATGAAATGCTGGATAATAGATAACTATGAGAGCTGATGCATCTGTCTCACAATTGAGGCTAATGAACTCATTGCCATTAATTCACATATCTCCAAAGCTCAACCATTCAACTCCTCCCGAACACCAAAAGAATATTCTTGCTTGACAGGCCTTCCTATCCTTCGCTTCCGGTTTATTGAGTCCTAATATAATGTTTCTCGCACTCTACAGTTTTCTTTATAAAACCAAGTTATTTTTTCATATCCATATTTTATTTTTCACACACACTAAATCATGGTCTAGATACCCGCATCGCTTGAAGAAATCAGGTGAGTAAATTTCAAAGCTAGCGCAAGCTTTTTTTCGTTACCTATATGATATATATGATTGAATAATATCAAAGATCATCATCCATCATGGACTAGGCTTGTAAAGCCTGTTCCGGTGTCCACCGCTTCCGCGGTCTTCCGACGTCTCTTTTCCCATCCAACTGCAACTTCCAAGCTTGTAGTGGAAGACGAGTTGTTGGCATACGACGCAGGTGATTTGTCCACATCAATCTGTATTTTTTATGATTTCTGTTAGTGGTTGCACATTGCACTCACTTCGAATTGTTTCATTTCTTATGTGGTCTCATCTTGAGTATCCTTGAATGCTGCGCAGAAACCTCATCTCTGATTTCGTGAGACATCATTCTTGGTTTTTGTCCATACCAAACTACCGTATGTCAGGGATGGCCAATGTCCTATAGAACTAAAAATACCAAAGATTCCTCACAAATATATCATTATCTCCAGTTTTGACTCAAAAGTCCACCCCTTTAGAAGGTAATTGCTAAAGATCTGAGCTGTGATTGATACATTGTGTTTTGTTGAAATGTATGCATGTGTATATTGTTTTATTTTTGACGATTGCCATAGACTGTAATGTACAGATTTCAATGCAATAAAGATACATTATTATTAACTTCCAAAGACGTCACTTTAGATTGAGAAGAATTCAAATTCATACACTTCCAAATTATAAATGATATCTTGATTTCCTTTCTCAGTGAGTGAAAAATGTATAATTGCTGAATCTACAATGTGATAACATCGCAAGTACAATAATAATTTTTTATAATAACAGTTGTAGATGCGCTACAATTGTAATAAGTGGTCAAGGGGTGATGGTGTAGTGGTGAGGGGCAGCGCGGCAGGTGTGATGGACAGATATAGATGAACACGCGAAACTGACTCGCGTCGTCAGTGGCTGATGGGGGGGGGGGGGTGGATGTCGGACGAGACGGAGCAGCGAGCGTGTGTAATTGATGGATTCGGGTGGCCTCATGCCAGTGCTTTGGTGAGATTCACTTTATGCTGTCACAATTCGTAATGATTTACATCAACGCTTCTTATTTAGCTTATGCTGACATTAAAACTCACTATACAGGAGTTGCACTGCTTGATTCAACTGTCGGCAACGGAGGCTGATGGTTTGTGGTTTGCCCTTGAGCAAAGCAGCCCAACCCTCTCACCCAATAGTGATGCCTGACGCATGTTACTGCCGTATTGGACAGTGGTTTACACCACGGTATACAACAGGATAAATCGTGATACCGTGAGTTACACTAACGTGTCAACTGTCAAACAATCACTCTCCGTTTTGATGCTCTTGATAGTAGTCAAATCAGAAGAACGGTTGCATGCTATGTTGTTGGTTTTTTAGTAGCACTACTTCTAGACGATAGTAGTCTCCTCAATACAACGTTTCGAAAATAACAGAACAATGTGTTGTATTTATACATCCCAAGCTTTGTTAAATTAGAACTGTTCTGATTTTTCTTAAAGAGAAAAATCTATTTGTCCTTTTTAAAGTTGACAATTATCTTCGCATCAGTGATAAGTTAACCTTGTGCTATTCCTCTCCCAAATTTAGATAATATTTAATTTATTTTTATTTGTTAAACAAAAAAAAATAAAACAAATAAAAATAAACAAATAACAAATAAAAATGAATTTAATATTATCTAAATTTGGGAGAGGAATAGCACAAGGTTAACTTTTTTCTCTCCCTATCATTTTGATGATGTACTTATTGTATGAATCAATAAATCCTTATCATAGAATTGAGAGATACACTCTTCAAATCTCTTCACCCATAAAGTTTACTGATAGAGTTCTACTATATTGATATTATTAGACAGACGTTCATTAATATATAAATATATTAATTCAGATAAAAGATAATATAGTGAGGGGCATTTGAGTAATGAGGGATAATTTCTGGTGGAAATGCGTTCTTGAATTGAAAAGATCCGACCGGCGACTTAACTGCCTTGCCTCCATGTTCAATGAACCTATTTGTTGCTGATCATTGTAATCTACTTTGATTTGTGAATATCTTCAATTCAATCAATTATGTGTTTGCATGTAGATCACAGGATTCAATCGAAAGTGAATAAAATGCTCAACTTGAACTTGTAATAGGAAGTTCAAGGTTAGAGATTAAGATGGCACAAAGCTTTTTGAGTATGAAATCAATTGTTAAGAACAAGGAAATAGGACGAATTGATTTATTCCAACAATAATATTGGGTGTGAAGAAAGATAAACTACTACTTTGTCAGGGACACAACATTTAAAGGTGGGTAGTTTATTGAATACAGAGTTGTTGGGACTCAAGATTGACATCTGGTCGTTTCTATCAGCTGGTCTTGTTTGTGTGTGGGTTTGCTAACAATGTAGTGTAGATACTGTAACTGTATTAGTAACTGGTATCGTTTTCCCTGTCTAATTTTTAAACTGGCTCAACAAGTTCATGATCCATAACTGTGACTTAATTTAATACATTTTTGTGTTCATAGAATTTGATACTTTTAAAGTAAAAATTTCATACATAGGATTTTTCATTGAGCGTTTCCTATCTACGAAATTATTTATTTTTTGTTTGAAAGGTCATATGCATGGCATATGCATATGAAAATGTTCTGATCGCCACCTCAGTGGCCGCACGGTGGAGGTGATCTAAGACGTCAAATTTTCGATTTTATTTTGTTTGGCGCACAAATCAAACAAAGGTTCAGCGGAGTCAAATCACACTATTATTGAGGCCAGTTGACATCGCCTCTGCGCGAAATAACCATGTGTATGAAAATCACACATCCAGAATATTGGTCTGTGTGCTATCTGCTAGTACATTAAACCGTCTTGCTAAAATCGCATATTGTCAACATCCAGTTTCGGCAACAAGAAGTGGATAATCATTAGCTGTATTCGTCAACTTGAAGACAGGGAGGCTGAGATCTTGTGCCTGATGACTGCCGCTGATTCTCCTGCACATTCACATGTACAGCGACTATATTCTTGGGATCTAGACCTTGCGATCCATTGTTGTATGGGGGTGGTTCTAACGTTTACCGTACCAGTTTCCTCAAATTTGTTCACCACATTGCGATTAGTTGATTAGTCTCTTGCTTGAACAATTAATATTGCGACAGTACAAAGATGGACTAGATTCACACTTTTATATATTTAAAATGTCGGTTAAATATATTGGAAAACGTTTGTCAATAATTGCAAAGTATGATGTTCTTCAATATTTAAAATACAGTATTGATTTTGGGCAATCTTCACGTAAATCACTTGCTGTCTCCTGGTTTGCTTCACTTTCTATCTCAATATTTTTGTGCTTGAAAATATTGATCTCACTTTGAATAAATAAGAATCTTTGAAAAACGCGTTTTTTCACATTTTTTCGTGACTTAGAAATAACAAATATTTTTCTCATTCTTTTTGATAAAATGAAGTGTCTGAAGTAGCCTGCATAATTAATATTGTCTGAAGCACTAAGAAGAAGAAACAGACGATAGTTCTTGACCTAAGAGACGTGGTTGGATAGCCAACACAGCCGATCTGTAACAGGTGTTCAGTGTTACACTGGACGGGGCGAAATATCGAATCGCAAATTTACATTGGCTTTCAAATGATTACATTGCAGTATTTTTAGCACGTGTTTTGGACGGGTGCATGCTCCTGAGTAGAGAGGCGAGGCGTTACGTTACGTTGGCAGTTGGGACGAGGATCATGCAATAGTCAGATTCACTTTGAACTGTCAGCATTCTGTATTAGTACAACACAAATGCTTTCCATTTAACCAATGTTGTCAGTTTGATGGGAAACTAACTATAGCTGTTTTTTGCTCTAGCAAGTGGAGGAGCTGGTGGAGGAGGTGTGGGTGGATCGGACGCAAAACTATCATGCAGACGTGGAGTGAAGTGAAGGGTTCCAGAAGCAACATCATCATCATCATCATCCTCATCATCACCACCAGCAGCAGCAGTAGCATCATTGCTGTTTCGGTGGTAGCGTGCGTATCGCTTTGACTAGAGACCGGCAGTGACTGAGCCCCAGGCTATAAATACGGTTTTCATTAAAAATGACAAGCACCATCCGTGCTTCCCGGCACTGCTGAAAAATTATGCAGTTAACATCGGCGTGCGTTTTTTTCACAAGCTCCACGGCCTTCCAGTTTGTTTATACTTTTCTCGCCAACTCCAGAGAACGTAAATTGGAAACATCAACTATTCTAGTCTGGGGAAAAACGTCTCTGAGTCAAACTGTCTGATGTTCTCTCAAAAGATGTAGCAAATTTATGCAATTCAACTTTAAAGAAGATCCCTTATAAATAAATATAAGAGACGAATCATAAGAGAAGAGTTCTCATATACAAACCCTAAGGAAAATGGTAACTGAAACAGCTAAATTTAGCTAGTTTAAAAATACTGATTTTCGTGGTTTAATAGATTTGTAAGTTTCACTTTCCAAATATAAAGGTATTTCCTATTCACACGCCAGTTTCAAAGAGTATTCTGTATTCTTACTCGTACTTGTATTTCCTGTATTCTTATATCTTATGGCATTATTTATAATATTCCAGACATGTTTAATATTCAGCTTAAAATTCTATTGTCCTCTAATATTACAGTCTTATCAAATCATATCAAGTACTATTAATAATATCAAGATCTCTATTATAAGATAACATATTGGTTCAATGACGCTTCTCATGTGGCTATGCTTATTATACATACTGATAACAACGTAGATATTGTTAATTGAATTTTGGAATTAGAACCAATACCAATAAATTTTCCTTCATTCTTTTTCTTTATAAACATCCTTCAATTTCTGTGGTTTCGAATTATTGGAATACGAAACGATCTCAAAACAGAAAGACTAACTTTTTTGTAATGATTTATTCATTCATTGTATTATCCCTTAAGGAGATTTCTATTGTAAAAGGAGAACTTAAATTTTTACTCATTGTCTATTAATTTGAAAAATAGCTATTTCTAATATTTCCAATTTCAACAAAACTGTTGTACATTCTTTGAGCAGTGGAATAAAATATTAATGTCGACATTATTATGCGACAAGAGATTAATCGACACTTTGACAGTATTTTTAAATGAGCTTCAATCAATATTGGAACCTACAAGGATATAAGGGAGAAGAACTACCGTAATTTGTTTATGATTATTTACTCACTAATATTGATAAATAATCTCCTCCATTGTCAATGGCACCAAAAATGCATCCTTACCTGAAAAAAATAACTTTATGAGAAATAATTCATATATAGAAAACGTTGGAAATCATCAGAATAATTTGGCCAGAACTGTTCTCGCGACTGTACACAATTGGTTTGATTTTTGTGTATTTTTACGTGAAATTTTCTGATTGATAGATACCGTACTCTAGTATTTTCTTTAAAAAAACTAATTGGTGAGAAATCTCTCCATTGAAAGTCTAGCAAATTGAAAACACGCTGCAATGTGAATAAAATGGTTGAAACAGTTCTGTTTTGTTACATTCGTTACACTAGAATTTAAATGATGATTCATCACTAAATGAACTCTGTATTATTCAAGACACTTCAATGACAATGAATATATAACCGTTAACGAGATATAAGGAGACAATATTTGTACATCAAGCCCACAACTCCAATTAGAATCAAGCAGAAGAGTAATTGCGGAAGTTGAGCTTCCAGTTTCACGATTCCTTGTTTGAGTATCAATGGATAAATATAGGTCGAACTGGAATAGAAGTGAAGGAGTTAGAAAGTTAAAGACACCCTCCTCAACTATTCAAAGACTGGCATAGTTACAGATTAAAGAGCTTGACCTACATCTCTGAATAATGAATCGTTGCTTTGCAGCTTCAAAGAAAAGACTTATCAACTACTATGTCAGAAAAAGAGCACCAGTCAAGAGCGGGCTACAATACTGAATTATTTTATGGTTGAACTTATCACATGAATCTTATTGATGGCAGATGGCACTATTTTTGTGCATAGATGTAACTAATGGCGAGACTGTCGCACACTGAAGCGACAAATCGCTTGTCGCCCGCCAGTTTGCGATCCAAGTTTGTTGCCAGAAGCTGATTTTCCAAGTTAAATCACCATTATATCTTTTATTTGTATTACTCTTGTCCTATTGGGACATTCTCCTAATACAATTTTATATTTCCTTATACGTCTTCTAAATTTCACTCTGATACATCATAACAACTTCTAATTAGGTACTCTATTCTAATTCCAAATTGGTTTTTCTTAAATAATTGTTATTGATAGAAGTAGAATGTCAAAGACATTTTGTCGACAAAGACATTTTGACATTTAGTTCAATAATTTTGATCAATACGATTCATTTTGTAGAATATAGCGAATTGAATAATGAGGAATATTCATTAAGATAATATTTCAGAATCTAGATATGATGATGCTTCACCTTGATTTCAACGGTTGTGAGTAGTGTGATATTTTATAATACGAGGTCTCATTATTATTTATCATCTGAATGCGGAAAGATATTAGATACTGTACATTCAATAAAAATAACCTTGAATTTTATTGTTATGCCTAACCACAATAATAGAAAGTCTTATTCCATTCTTATAAAGCGAGAAGATCGTTGGCTGGCATTTTAAAACACTCATTAAATTAATTCCGTTAACTGCTACAATCTCAATTTTATTGTCTGCATGAATAAACAAATGATCCATTACCTTAAACTTATGAATTGAATCGCTCACTTATTTTGTTCTAATTTGTCAAAATTCTGCAGAGAAGTAACTGATAAATGCCAAATAAAAACCTTTGTCGCCACTGGTCAGTCAAGAAATTAGTGCTTCTAACAACCGCTCACCGCAGGAGTTTTCATTCGATTCCCACTTGATCTTTAAACTGTCTATTCATTGTATCAGCTCACCCTTACTGATATGAATCATTCATTCTGGAATTGCTTCCTACTAACTAATTAGATACTGAAGATCATTGAACCCACGTCTTTCTATTGTGCGGAAGAGTAGTAGGCAATATACATCTTTATTCTCTCAAATCTTCCTCTTTTAACACTTGAAACTCTAAAATTAAATTTGAATTTTACTAATCAGATGGAAACTCATACTGATTCAATCTCTCCTTTCTCAGTTTCCAGGATCAGAAATATTGTATTAATATGACAAAAATATTATAAAAATGATACAATATGAATTATAATAATTAATATTATATTATAAGAGATCGAGACTTACGATATGATACAATTCATGAATACAATGAATTTTTGTAAGTATCGTCAAAATAAGATACACGATTGAACATAGGCCTACCGCTTGTATGACAAGGGTAGTCCTTCTACTTCATAAATTTAGTCCGTTCTAAACTATGAATTACATGAATCCAGAAAAGAGGAATTAATAATATGTAATGCATCAAACTCTCAGTTTAAGCTATGAGCTGGTTTCATGATTTCCATTATAATGGTTTAGAATCGACAATCATCGACGAAATGAATCATCCAAACTCAACTTTGATGCAATTTTTATAGTCGTGATTTTCTTTGGCGATATCTCTCTTTACTCTTCAATCATTTCCAATCTTGAAAAATGTTCGTGCTGCAATATTATTGCTTCACTAGTTTTCGTTTGCAAGAATTTCTCTCCTCTTATTGGGCGTTGGGTCATCGGTAGTAACCAAGTGCGGTCTATAATTCTATACAGTCACATCTCCAACAGTACAGTCGTGGAAACATTGATATAATTTCTATTGACTCTCTATTCGAAAATTCTCGGGTATTCAAAATAATAGAGAACATTATTTCTATATTAACAAGTTCTACTATAGTCACAAGTTAATATGGGAATTTGATCTGATTGGTTGAAACTAAATAATTGATGGTATAACTCGAGTTTGAGATATTTATTCAAAAAGATAAAGTTGGAAGCGAATGATACTCTAATAATTCCAATTTAATCAAACCAACGAAGTTGCAAGCTTCTGGAGATGACACTTGAAAGTTTTGAATTGTTGCCTAGTAAGAAGCAGCCCAGGAATGAACGCACAGATTGAGGATGAAATTGAAAACGTTAATTTAACGGATGGGTTGGCCGTTGGAACTTGGAAGGCTATGCTCAGCTCAGTAAACAAGGCAGAGAAATAACTTGTCTCACGTTTACATCAAGTTTGTATAATCCCATCTGGAATATCAATATTTGGGTTAAGAAGTGTTTATTATTGTCTCAGTTTCTTGCAGCAGTAAATCTTGGAAGCATTCCAATTTCTCAAGTTGAAAATATAGAGAAAAGTGTGAAATTGGAAAATGTCCAATTCTAGTCGGGAGTCTGACAGTAATAAAAGTGAGGATAGAGTTGGATCATCCGATTATTTGCAAGTTAGTGAATTTAATTAAACCAAAATTGCTCAATATTATCAGGGACAACTGATGCAATCTTCAAACACTATAGTATCTTCAAACAGTATGTTTACTCTATGATATTATTACTAATAATATATTGTAAAGCAATTAAAAGTTACCCACTAGCATTTTACATTATGCTAGTTCTTGTCAAAGACAAATCAGCTAAATCTTATTATGACATGAAATCTTTTTACTTTCCTTGCCCTATCACCATAGGTAAGGAAAGTATTGCTTTCTGAAAAAATTAAGGTACCCCAATTTCTAAATTTCTATACGTTTCAAGGTCCCCTGAGTCCAAAAAGTGGTATGTGCGTTGTATGTGTATGTGTGTGTGTGTGGTGTGTGTGTGTGTGTGTGTGTGTGTGTGTGTGTGTGTGTGTGTGTATATATATGAGTGTATGTGCGTCTACACGATATATGTGTACACGATATCTCATCTCCCAATTAACGGAATGACTTGAAATTTGGAACGTAAGGTCCTTACAATATAAGGATCTGACACGAATTATTTCGATCAAATGCGATTCAAGATGGCGGCTAAAATGGCAAAAATGTCAAAAACAGGGTTTTTCGCGATTTTCTCGAAAACGGCTCCAACGATTTTGATTAAAGTTATACCTGAAATAGTCATTGATAAGCTCTATCAACTGCCACAAGTCCCATATCTGTAAAAATTTCAGGAGCTCCGCCCCATCTATGCAAAGTTTGATTTTAGATTCTCAATTATCAGGCTTCAGATACAATTTAAACAAAATATTTTGAGTGGAATAGATTGAGCATGAGAATCTCTACAATTAATGTTCAGTAACATTTTCACCTGAAATTAAAAATAAGCTCGAAATTCGAGAAAATGTGATTATCCAATTGCAAACTGTTGGCAACTGTTGATTCTATTAAATGATTCACTATGAAGAGTTAGCAGACTTCGTGTGTCTCCAGCGTTATTGTCCTGTCACCAGCTGGCTCAAATCTTTGAATAGTAGACTTGAGATGTGCGGGAACACTAGCGTTAGGTGATCAATTATTTTCATAACGGCAAGGAAAGTTGTGTGAGTGCACCACACCAGATTTTTTTTGTATATCCTGTATCACGTCTTATCAAGAATTGACAGAATACTGAAACATACTATTTATGTGGATATGGTATTCATACAGTACATTGTGACCTTTACTGAATAAAACAGAATTGTCTATCTTATGGTTAAATAGGAGAAGCTTCCCTCATCATGTAAGACGAAACTTGAAGAATTTTACGTATGTATTAGACAGGCGTGGATCCTGGACTCTGCCCTGGTAAGAAGGGGGGATTGAGGTGGTCGTCCAGTGAACCCCCCCATTACCCCCACCCAGAAAATGGTTGAAGTTTTTAATAGAGAAGTAAGGCTATAAAGAAGCAAGATGTCTACTTTATCAAGTTTTTGTTGATGAGTTATAGACTCGGGTTGAAAAATATATATTGTGGAGAATAGATTAATTCCGATTAGGCATGGTATGGCGTGATTTGTTTATAATCATTGAGAGATACCAAGGATCATCGAAGTCCGCGAAAGGAACAAAGTGATACAAAGCTGAAAAAATTATCAATTTGAAGGATTTGATAACAATAAAAGCAAGCTCAAATAAGACCTTCAAGTCTCGACTGCAGTACTCAATGAGCTGACAATGATGCTGCTAAATAATAAGAGAACTAATTAATTTTGTTCTTAGTCTCCATGTAAAGCTAAGCTAGATGGTTTTAACATAAAATATTATGTTGATTGGAACCTTCATTTACATTCATTCCAGAAAAGTGTCATTTGATTTGAATAATTGTTTGAATCTGGAATTCAAACCTCTGTTATGTCTAATTTAATTGTAGTTTTGAGCTTTATCATATTTATCAATATTTTCTGTTCTTCGTAATATTCTCGTATTTTATCATAGTTTAATTAGCATTTTCCCTTTTTTCGCCTGCCATATAAAATGCGGGCTGTTACCAAGTGAATAATTTCTATAATCTGACCAATTCGATCAAAAGAATTTGAAATCATAGGGTTGTTTTGATAGTAAAAAAATAAATACTGAATATTAATAATTTTCTCAATCAATGACATTTTATATAGGGTACTGCAGTATTGCTTACTGCAAAAATGTTCATTGATTGAAAACTCAGGAACTAACTTTGCATAGGTACTATTTCAAATCAGGAAAAACAGTCCAATGAAAAATAACAAAAGTAAAATGTAGCAGTTAGTGATACTTCAATTTCAGATCTGTCCTTATGCTGGAAAATATTTTTGATATTCATAATTTGATATTTCTGGTTCCTAATCTAATCAACAGTTTATACGAAAATGGGGGACGTTGTTGGATGAACGATCAGTGCCATATTGAGTAATACAAGATATTGAGTTTTTGTGCGAGTTTTTATTTTATGGATTTTGCCGAATGTGATCGCTCACGAGTGACCTTCTGGAGTTATCAATATGACCAGAGCTGTTGAGGGCAATATGATAAGTTGTTCTGGTGGTATTTCCTATCCGCAAAATTCATTCTCTAATCTTGGCGTAATATCCAGGGATAATAAAACATATTCCGTAGTTGAACTATATTAGAAAGTCCCGTAGTTGAACTATATTAGAAAGTCTTGACACAAATCCGTGTTCAGATTAAAGTGCAACCTCATGTGATATAAATTCAAAATAGCTGAGAACAAACCCAGCATCAAGAGCAGGGAACAGAATTTAGAATAGCAAGACTAACAGCAATATTAAAAGAACAAGTAAGAAGCAGATGGATGGCAAAAATTAATTGGTACTCATGAGTAGAGGCGGCAAAAGTTATTGTTCAGAAAATTTAGCAACAAATCCGTCACGCGATGTTTACCGATCAACTAAGTAGATCAGAACTTGGCACAAGTTTTAAAACCACACTAATGAAGGAAGTATATTCGTTCTTCACGCACAAAGGAGTTTTGGAGTTTATCACACCAACTGATGAATGGTGATCATTGAAACAGAAACTTCAACTTGATAAGAACACATAATCTTGAGTAGACTAGGTTTTTAACTGTTCCTACGTGGGCTGTTTAAAGTAATGAACAAGATTCAACCTCGCACTCGAAAATTTCAAAATAATGTATGTTCAAAATAGAAAACAACATAGGAGCAGTAAATTTATTTGTTATTTGGAAGATTGATGGCAGACTCTAAGGAAGTGACAGGTGTCCTTCCATTATAAAAACTTTATTTTAACAAATGTGTTATTCGTTGTTCAGCTGTTAGGGTTCCATTCAGTTTTCGTTGCCAAACTTATTTTTAAGTTTATCATTTTTCAAAAGTTGGCTCATTCTCCAGTAATTTTCAGAAAAATCATTAAGTGCAAATGCTGGTCTCACTCCAAGGCCTAATTGCCTCGAAGATACAGTATAATATAGGTGTAGTTGCTTTTCTGAGAATATTGAATAAGAATATGTTTTATTATAATATCAGTTTTCAAGATCAGTTGAAAGTAGATCATCATAATAGAATTTAGGGAAGTAGGATAAAATTGAATACTCTTATGGATCTATGTGACCATCCTCCCATTAGAATCTGAGTAATATTGAGTTCGTTTGAAATGATGGCCTTGATCAATCCAACCTTCCATTGTAAAGTGGCTGTATGAACAATGAAATTGGTTGTCAAATAATTTGATTTCAGATAATTGAAATTGAACTGAAAATAATGATCAAAATTTCTTGAATTTGAGGAGATTTACTAAACATTATTCTCACGTAACTCAATTGAACTTTTTCACCTTTCGATCATTCTGTGTTACCTCCTCTAGAACTAAATTCCGCATAATATACCTCAAAAGTATAACAATGAGGACATGAAGTGCGATACAAATTTAGAAATGAATTGGTGAATTTCTTATACTTGTGTTTGTGTGATGAAGGAAGAAGACTGAGTTCACATATAGAGCACCTGTTATCTAAGGTAATAGATGAATGAATGAATGAATTTATTTGCCAAAAACAAAATACAAAACAGCTTTACAAAAAATAAATATATGCTACTGCACTTAACTAAAATACATACATAAAAATTAGGGAACTATTATTATTATAATAATAATAAAATTTTGGCTCTACTGTCAAAAGTAGCACTTGTGCGCCAGTAGTGAGTTCAATTAAAGTTTATATAATATTATGTACATTTACAAGAACAAAAGAGTACAAGTTGAAAAAGTTAAGTTGATATTAAACAAAATGATCAAAATAAATGCAAATGAAAAATAAATAAATTTTTAGATAAATAATAAATGCAATTTGACTGACACATTCAAATGTAATTGATACAGCTATGACGACAAAAGAGTCTCACTCTCACTCTTGGACTCAACCCATTTCTCTGAGTAATCTTTCAATTATTGCACCCTTCCTCATTTCTCTGAATGAAATTCCAATTGAGAGTGTTGGTAAGAACTATAATAAATTCGAGAAAAGCATTCTACAGAAAATACAGTCTGAAAAAAATGCTGTCAGGGTCAATAAACCCAGGGAAGACACAAAAGTACCTGGATTTTCAAATTAATTGAAATTTGTGAAATGGAAAGCGGGGTGCGTGCACTAATGGGGGATTAGTGGCAGTGGTTTGGCTGGCTGGTTGGAAGGGGAGATTGATGAGGTGAGGGTTTGAGTGAGTGACGAGGGTCGTAGAGGGTTCCGATGACGCTCAGTTTGGCTCAGATTGTGTGGGCGTTCAAAGACACTTAGCGGCAGCAGCAGCATCTTTTTCTCACCGCGCTGGACTTGCGCCGCGAATACATTTAATATGTGGGATGGAAAGTGCCTAATGTTGCTCATCTTTCAATCGGCTGGCACAGCTAGGTGTTCGCACGCTATTTGGTACCGTTAATGTTGGCTGTTTGCGCCAGCCAGGCTATTTCGCAACTCTCTTCTGGCTGACGCTGATGTCGTTATTAGAGCTATTCGCTTTTCAATTCAGAACACTTTAACACGTCCAAATAAATTAAACAGATCGTACACCTGAACCATTTAGAAGTGATTCATTATGTCTTCGAAGAAATCACTTGGAATTATTTTTGATATATCAGCAGATAAGTTAGAAATACTTACTTTTAACCACAGGCCTAGTCTAATATTTCAGAGTTGACACTATTGGAAAAAATGGCTTACACAGCCATTCATATGACAGTTTTCTTCTGAAGGTCGGTTTTCATAGAGAGAAACAATATTACTAATCTATATATTTTTCCTATACAGTGTATTACCAAGTCTTATATATATATATTAAAGCTGCAAATGACAAAAAACTTCTCAGCTACTGCTTGTTCTCTGAAAAAACCCACCTCAAAATCAGTTATAGGGCACACTGGAGGCCACAGGAAAACCTTCAAACCCAGAAAATTCTACCCCTCTGGCACACCTGGGACCCCCCCAAATTTTTTGGATACATTTAAAGCTTCCTTAAAAAAATCAATAGAATACTATAGAATAGTTCTTCTATGGTGAATTATTATATAAAACCAAGAATAGTGTAAATACCATCCTTGATATAAAACAGCCTGCACACAGGGACCGCGTTCCCAGTGGACGCCAAAGCTGGTGGTTCGGGTTCTTATGGATTTTAGCACGCAAGTTGAAGGAGGTGAAATATATATAAATCACGTATCTTCCAATCCAAACAGAAGACTTCTCGAATGAAATCGTAAAATTGACAGATAGTTTGGATCTTGCGTTATGAAGATTGATCGACGTGATCAATCGAAGATAGCCTAACACGCTATTCGAAGATCTTCGAAGATTGATCGATTGAAGTGATCGTTATGCAATTTTAAAGCTGTTGCCAATAACTAATCAATTCCTTAGAATATTGGTCAGATGATTATTTCTTCAGCGTCATTAGATGTTAAATAGATTGACATTATGGCTCCTCAAGAGTAGCAATTCATCAAATCAAAATGGGAACAATAAAATAATTTGTTACCGGCAATCATACTTATTTGATCATTTTTTATTCAGTTCCAGCATCATAGAATGGATATTTAATTGATATCGTGTCTCTTCAGGTGAAGAGAAGCAGCTCATCAAATGAAAATAAGGTGGATTAGGGCCAATAATCTATATATATTGAAGCTTAATTAGTGTCTAGCTGATAGGAACTATCGGAGGGGATAGTCAGCCCACGGTCAGCCTTCAGCCTTGGCAGTTGGCAGTGATCAGCCCACAGTTGCAGTGCTCGCCGCCTTCTTCTTTCTTCTAGCTGCTTATTTAATTCTTTTTGTCAATAATAAGACATTCGCCTGCCTGGCTGTCGAGCGCACTGAACTCGCCATTCGTCTTCCCGTGCCTCGAATTTATTACCTTTGATACTAATAAAGTCCCACAGACCACAGACAAGTCCTGCAGCCAACTAAGGCGCTCCACAGTCGCCGCCGTATTCAGCCTTCAACTTGAGTTTAATATATTTCTCGTGCAGAACACATTACCGTCCTCCACTATTATAATGTTTCAGCTATCTATTCATAGACTTCTAGATTATACACAAAAAATTGGCTCAATTCTAACTCCCTAAAGTAGTTAAGTACTCATGTATGCAGATTGACTCTGGTGGAGAAGTGGGTTTCAAGTGCTCATTTTTTCCAATATAACATTTCACCTATTTATTCTCAAAAATAAATTTGTATTCTAATGATTAACAATTGAAAATTCATGAGAATCACTTTCTAATGTTTCAGCTATCTATTCATAGACTTCTAGATTATACACAAAAAATTGGCTCAATTCTAACTCCCTAAAGTAGTTAAGTACTCATGTATGCAGATTGACTCTGGTGGAGAAGTGGGTTTCAAGTGCTCATTTTTTCCAATATAACATTTCACCTATTTATTCTCAAAAATAAATTTGTATTCTAATGATTAACAATTGAAAATTCATGAGAATCACTTTCCTGAAATGAACTTCTTAAATAATTAATTTCAATGAAACTTCATCTCCCGAAATTCTGTTAGATTGTGATTTCAATGAATCTTTCAAAGATAGTAGAGAGCCATAATCAGGTATAGTAGGAACATAGAGAGCCATAGTAGGTACACATGGAATTGAAGTCATTTGAATAAAATTTCATTATTTATATATACTTGGTTAGTTATTCTTCGGCATTAATTCATGCTGAGGATTTTGCTTTCAATAAATGAGTAATCCTGATGAATTCACAAAATATTTTTTATTAGAGGAGATTTATGTGGAACGAGTTTTGAAATGAGAGTGCACATCGTACGAAATTCATCACATGTTGATTTTAGCTTTTGAAAATCTATCAATAGGTGTGTGAATATTGATTTAAGATTAATTTATACAGTGTGCAAAAATATGAATTATTGTGGAGGTGTAAGAATATTGTATTACTTTTTCGAAAATCCATTTAACACTAACTTTATTTCTTCCTATTTAGTTTAAAGGGATTATTTATATAGGAAAACATGTACCATGTTTGTATAATTAATTTATCTGAACTACTTCATTTGAAACATGGAAACTAACAGGTCACTTTTAATAAGTTTACTTTGCTCTTAGTTTGTACAGCAAGTGGGGTGGAACTATTCTCGAAGTAACTCTATTAATTTACTTTGAAACTCAGAACTGAGAGATTTATGATTATTGAATACTGGCTACGTAAGAGCAAGTTGAATAGTTTCGAACATCTTAACTACTGGTGCATAAATAATTGAATAAGGAAGGAAAAGAGAGTAATGGAAGGAATGAGTGCGAGGGCTTAGCTGCAGTTAGGGATAGATGCTAAGAAGGGTGTAATCACAGAAAAAAGAAGAATAACTGTTTTCTCTGTGGTGCAAGTAAGCTGGAAAGAGTGTTTGCAGAAAGAAATGAGAAGGCGCAACCGATCCACCACTTCCACAAGTGATTTATACTCGTACAGGTGCTCATTTGTATGTGAGTGCCTTGTATACAATTAAATAGAAGCTATGCTCTTCTTCAAGTTCCGTTCCGATCATATGGAACGAATTTTCATTCAGTCTTCTAGTAATTAATTTTCACATAAGATGTATTCCAGTTAATCTAGACCAATTGCGAATTTGTGGATCTTACTCGACTAACTTGGTTATTTCAGTAACCTAAGATCTTGGGAGTTAAATAGAAATAATATGTGACTTATTTACATCATAGCAAAAAAGTATTTTCTAAATTTACGAACAGAAACAGTACTGAAGACAAAAATTGTAGTACTCTACAATATGTTATTTGTTTTACTCAGTTGTTACACTGTACAGTATAAAGAATGGACATTTGGACAAGTGTTGGGATAGTGGAGGTCAGACAGGCCAGTGATTAATGATAGTGGAGGAGAAAGGTTATTTGTTACCGGTCACTTTCGGAGGACGTTGAACCATTCATAGAAGTCAAACTGTAAGACTGTGACTATGACCGTACTCTCCAGAACGCGAATCGCAAAATGTCAGAATTCAGAATAATTATTTTTGAAGAGGAAGAACGGAATTGTTTGTTTGAAGAGTGACTTCCTCAGAGGCGCGCATCCAAAACAGATATGATTGATGAATGGCGCTTCAAAATCATTCAGTTTGGATTATTTTAGCACAAATACCAGAAGTAGTGAGAGCTTTCTCATGTCGAAATATTACGAAAATTCTAACAATAAGTATATGAAAATATATTAAAACTCTCCTAACATCTATTAAATTTAGCCGCTAATTATTAGTTATTATACAAATATTTACATCAGCTTCAACAATTTGTTCTTATGAAATTATTGTAATAGCAGCAATAAACAGAGCATTTCAATTGCAAAAAACGTCTTTGAACAAAGAGTTTTCAAACAATGAAATAAACTTACTTATTCATTTAGCTTTTGATAAGATAATTATGGATTTGTTCACGAAAGAAAAAATATATAGCACTCAGAAACAATAAAGCAGGAGTAATGATGAACTAGATACCTATTGGGAATTTTAATTGACAAGAAAGGCTGTAGTTTCTACTCCATTCCACGCTTTTGGCTGAAAAATTGGATGTCAAATCGTAACATCAATTTAAAAACAGTTTTAGGAAAAAATAATAGTTTTTAATCAGTGATAAAAAATATTCATGAATCACCTAGTTATAAACTAATTCTAACAGGCCATTCTTCAATTTTCAAGAATAAGGAAAAATGGGAAGTCTACGATAATAGTTTTTTTATAATTCTCCTCACTCTTGTCAGCCAACCAGCGAGTAAGTTAGTGATAAAGGAATAGTAATTATTGTGTCTGTCACAAATGTAGTGAGAGAACAATTAATATCAACAATTCACAGACTAGACAATTAACCTGACGTTCAAAATATGAATCAATAAGGAAACGTCATACAAATTAATGATAAAGAGTGAGTGACTTGTCACTTCTTTCATGGCTGCATTACATAATAATAATTAATATTCGTCTATATCACCTGCTAAAAAAACGACTTCGTATTGTAAAAGATTTCGTATGAGGTATGAATATGTACTACTGAACTGAGCTTTATGGTAGAGTACATGATTGTGTGCATAGTGAATCAAAAATGGATTGAGACTTGACCGGATCTGAATTACAATGAAGATTCCTCAATTATTTTCAATTCTAAATTCAATATGAGGGAAGGCTTTTGAAAGATTTAAATTCCATGAAAAGTTTAAAAGTTTATTATCATCAAACAACATGAAACTGGAACGTGTTCAGCATTGCGGTCTGAAACGCGAGAATAGATTATTTTTAAAAACTCAAGACGTAATCAGTTGAGCAATATTTTGTGTTCTGTCCAAAAATTATTATCACACACGTTCAAACTTAGTCACTGATGAGTTCCGAGAATTATCCTCGAGTAAATTTGAGAAATACTCTATATCTATAACATGTTCCTATTGCTAGAAGTTCCTAGAAAAATTCTTCGTAAATATTACTCTTAGCATGAATCTGCACATAGTTGGTGATATGGCGGAGATGATTGTTACCTATTATATATTTTCTAGAACCCCCAAATAAAGTTTTCGTTTTTTTTACTATATACACTCTTGATCTAAAACAGTAGGAACAGCAGGCCAACTCTTACTTCTGATTATCTTAATTGGTTTGAAAGAAGAACTGGAGAATTCGAAAAAAAATGCATTAAAAAAGAATATTAATTATAGAATACACATTTAGAAATATTTTATTAATGCTGAATCGGACGTGAATAAATAAAGACCACTGATTCTGATAGGAATCGTCTTTATGAAGCCTATTGAATTATTAAACGTTCAGTTTTGGTATCTTCACAATAACCTGTGAATTTTATTGATGAATCATGGATGAATGACTCCCTGTACTAGTTCTGTTCACATGAAAAATTAAAATTAAAAGTATTCAGATAATATAAAGAATATTATTTTCTGAATTTGTTGCTGGCTTTTCTGCGTTAGGCCTATAGGCTACGACTGCATCCACAAATGCATCAATCTATCAAAGTGAGTTTGCGAGAGAAGTTTGAGAATGAAAACGATTGACCTGAACTTTAAACGAGGCAAGGAGAAAATCGTTTCTAAGTGGACTGCCGATAACGACTTATAACTTTTTATTTGTGTTTGAAGCTGTTGTGTGACTTTCACAAGCTTGATGTTCGAATAAGATAGGTCTATAAATACGTTGAGGACGTTGAATTTCTTGTTCAATGTTCACTTTACTTGTACGTTACCAATTTAGTTAATGCCTTCATCTGCTAATATTATCGAACTCAATGTGAAAATCTTAATAATAGGCACATTAATTGAGTTACATTTTATGAATCGAAATATTATTACAGTCCTGTATTCTAATGAGACAAATGATCTGATTATTCTGTCTTTTTGATTGTGTTGGAGTGAACCAAATTTGTATTTGAATCGTAGTGCATGTAATTCCAATGAGCGGAGCAAGTAGACTATAAAAACTTGAAAGAGGACTACTAAAAAGGCAACTGTCTATGAAATACACTATAACGCATAACACTTTGGAATGTTACAATATTTTTGATGAGGCCCATTCATAAATGACTTCATGAATAATTCATTATTGTAGATACAAATTAATAGTATCCAGTCTGACTGTTCGATATCAATGCTCTTTTTAAGAGCAGTTTGATGTCCAGTCACATTGGCATTTGTTGTCAACCCTAAGCTCTTTCATTATCCATGCACAAGTTTTATAATTCATGAAGTTTTATAACTTCGTGTAGTAATAAGTGGAAAATTACTCTAATAAAAGCTCACTGTTACTCACAGTATATCTGGTCTGGTTTATAATAAGATGGTTAGTTCATGAAGTTTCATTAGTCAAGTCTTATCAGCAAGTTGAGGTTTACCTGAAACAAAAATAATATTAATTTTAGAAACTCGAAATGTTTGCATCGCATGAAAAATTAAAATTAAAAGTATTCAGATAATATAAAGAATATTATTTTCTGAATTTGTTGCTGGCTTTTCTGCGTTAGGCCTATAGGCTACGACTGCATCCACAAATGCATCAATCTATCAAGTGAGTTTGCGAGAGAAGTTTGAGAATGAAAACGATTGACCTGAACTTTAAACGAGGCAAGGAGAAAATCGTTTCTAAGTGGACTGCCGATAACGACTTATAACTTTTTATTTGTGTTTGAAGCTGTTGTGTGACTTTCACAAGCTTGATGTTCGAATAAGATAGGTCTATAAATACGTTGAGGACGTTGAATTTCTTGTTCAATGTTCACTTTACTTGTACGTTACCAATTTAGTTAATGCCTTCATCTGCTAATATTATCGAACTCAATGTGAAAATCTTAATAATAGGCACATTAATTGAGTTACATTTTATGAATCGAAATATTATTACAGTCCTGTATTCTAATGAGACAAATGATCTGATTATTCTGTCTTTTTGATTGTGTTGGAGTGAACCAAATTTGTATTTGAATCGTAGTGCATGTAATTCCAATGAGCGGAGCAAGTAGACTATAAAAACTTGAAAGAGGACTACTAAAAAGGCAACTGTCTATGAAATACACTATAACGCATAACACTTTGGAATGTTACAATATTTTTGATGAGGCCCATTCATAAATGACTTCATGAATAATCCATTATTGTAGATACAAATTAATAGTATCCAGTCTGACTGTTCGATATCAATGCTCTTTTTAAGAGCAGTTTGATGTCCAGTCACATTGGCATTTGTTGTCAACCCTAAGCTCTTTCATTATCCATGCACAAGTTTTATAATTCATGAAGTTTTATAACTTCGTGTAGTAAGTAATAAGTGGAAAATTACTCTAATAAAAGCTCACTGTTACTCACAGTATATCTGGTCTGGTTTATAATAAGATGGTTAGTTCATGAAGTTTCATTAGTCAAGTCTTATCAGCAAGTTGAGGTTTACCTGAAACAAAAATAATATTAATTTTAGAAACTCGAAATGTTTGCATCGCATGACAGATTATATAATAATAATAAATTGGCCTTTATTCAATTTCACAATAATTGCATTACAAAAGAAATCAATTATAAAATTTTATCGTCGGAATTTTTTCTCCATGGCAAAGTGCCGTCTGGAGGAGCATGACAGATTCCATTATTGTTCAATTTAAACACAATTTGAAGACTAAGACGACTGGAAAAAATATCTTTGATTCGTTAAGCCTTGTTAGAGCTCAGCTTGAGTAGAATATGATGGTGATTTCAGGGAACCGAATAGAATAAATATATCACTAATATCAGTAATAATATCACTAATATATATCTACTCATATCACACATATCACTAATCTCATAAATCATAAACACTTTATGATTTTCATGAGAATGAATAGATGATTTCAAGGTTCCATTAGGATTGCTCTTTGAAAGTTTGTCTTGCTCACAATGACCCTGATATTGCAGTTGGCCAAGAAAATTATTATTACAATTAATTTTTATTACGAGTGGTAATATCGGAAACTGACGGAAGTAGTGGTCTATTTATAATACACTCAACAAGTACGGTATTTGAAATGTGGGAGTTCAATGCATGAGACATTGAAACCGTAGGATGCAACAAGCAGTGAGTATGGAATGTAATTACATTAAATTACATGCAACAAGTGTTGAACAATGACCGCAAGATGGTTAGTCTAAAGGTGCGTACAGACTGTCGCTCTGCTCCGCAACCGAACGTCACTCCAGCAGAGCGATTGATGATCGACCGGGGAGCCACAGTGGTTCGACCGGGGAACGCGAGTAGATCTAACATCTTCCGTAACGTTCATGATGGGTGCGTGGGCAGCACGACTGTGGTTCGATGGTGGTACGAGGGCGGTACGAGGGCGGTACGAGGGATGAGCGTGCTCGGTGCGGGTTGGAAGCACGAATATGTGTACGCAGCTTAATGACTTAGTTTTTTCACAGACAGACAAGCTACTTGAATGAGATTCAAAAGAATGTTTTATCATTATTACTAAATGCTTTTATTGAAACAAACTATAAAATCATCAAGCACTTTATTAATTTCTACACAATACAGATGAAAAGAGTTCAACCATAATAAATCATATGAGTTCAATAAGAGTAGTCATAAGTTGTTATAATTCATTAGTCTTCATTTCTGAATTAAGCACAATCATTGTTTCTAATATCGGTTTGCAAGATTGGACGAAACAAGTTTGAATGAAAATGAAAATTCCATATTGTCTTTTAATTAATGACTTGGCAATAGTTTAAGTACTCTGTATTATGAATTGTGTTTCACAAGAATAACAAGTGGACATTCAAAGATCATTCACAGCTAATTGAAAAATATCGATTTCATCTTTTTATAGTATGTTTCCTATTGATAGATGAGAGGATAGATCATATACAGAAAATATAGCATTCTCATTTATCTAGTAGAACTGTAGCATAAATACTGTGCCACCAGTTAACAGTAGTATAATTATGCATATTATAATGTCCATTTTGAGATCATGATTTGAGATTTTTATAGAATTTATTTTAATTCAAGTTTCATAATTCATGAAGTTTTATAACTTCGTGCAGTAATAAGTGGAAAATTACTCTAATAAAAGCTCACTGTTACTCACAGTATATCTGGTCTGGTTTATAATAAGATGGTTAGTTCATGAAGTTTCATTAGTCAAGTCTTATCAGCAAGTTGAGGTTTACCTGAAACAAAAATAATATTAATTTTAGAAACTCGAAATGTTTGCATCGCATGACAGATTATATAATAATAATAAATTGGCCTTTATTCAATTTCACAATAATTGCATTACAAAAGAAATCAATTATAAAATTTTATCGTCGGAATTTTTTCTCCATGGCAAAGTGCCGTCTGGAGGAGCATGACAGATTCCATTATTGTTCAATTTAAACACAATTTGAAGACTAAGACGACTGGAAAAAATATCTTTGATTCTTTAAACCTTGTTAGAGCTCAGCTTGAGTAGAATATGATGGTGATTTCAGGGAACCGAATAGAATAAATATATCACTAATATAAAATCTACTCATATCACACATATCACTAATCTCATAAATCATAAACACTTTATGATTTTCATGAGAATGAATAGATGATTTCAAGGTTCCATTAGGATTGCTCTTTGAAAGTTTGTCTTGCTCACAATGACCCTGATATTGCAGTTGGCCAAGAAAATTATTATTACAATTAATTTTTATTACGAGTGGTAATATCGGAAACTGACGGAAGTAGTGGTCTATTTATAATACACTCAACAAGTACGGTATTTGAAATGTGGGAGTTCAATGCATGAGACATTGAAACCGTAGGATGCAACAAGCAGTGAGTATGGAATGTAATTACATTAAATTACATGCAACAAGTGTTGAACAATGACCGCAAGATGGTTAGTCTAATGACTTAGTTTTTTCACAGACAGACAAGCTACTTGAATGAGATTCAAGAGAATGTTTTATCATTATTACTAAATGCTTTTATTGAAACAAACTATAAAATCATCAAGCACTTTATTAATTTCTACACAATACAGATGAAAAGAGTTCAACCATAATAAATCATATGAGTTCAATAAGAGTAGTCATAAGTTGTTATAATTGATTAGTCTTCATTTCTAAAATCGGTTTGCAAGATTGGACGAAACAAGTTTGAATGAAAATGAAAATTCCATATTGTCTTTTAATTAATGACTTGGCAATAGTTTAAGTACTCTGTATTATGAATTGTGTTTCACAAGAATAACATGTGGACATTCAAAGATCATTCACAGCTAATTGAAAAATATCGATTTCATCTTTTTATAGTGTTTCCTATTGATAGATGAGAGGATAGATCATATACAGAAAATATAGCATTCTCATTATTATCTAGTAGAACTGTAGCATAAATACTGTGCCACCAGTTAACAGTAGTATAATTATGCATATTATAATGTCCATTTTGAGATCATGATTTGAGATTTTTATAGAATTTATTTTAATTCAATTTTCATTTACGCATTCATGATTAGGAAACTTTAGTACAAGGTAATATTAAGTTAAGACAACTGTTGCGATTCTCTCATCTCCTTTATTTGAGAACTCACAAAACTCTGAGAGTAATGAAATATTTCGTTTGTTATGAAAAATTGAATATATCTGTACCACACACTAAGCAAGTGTCCAATACAAAATAAAGCGTGAGTCATTAAAACGGAATGTGAATGAATAACCTTTCAATAACTGTAACCTTTTCAATCTTATCTTTCGGAGTCGCTGTGCTACATTGGTAGGCTCCTTTTTCTAAAATAAATTTTTCAAAATTTCTAATCATTTCACTCTAATTATTATTAATCGAGGCAGTGTTTTTGGAACGAGGAGATAACTTTAAAATAAACAGTCTTCCGCTCCGAATAGCCAAATAAAGTACTACCGTAATGAGGTAAAGATAGTGAGTATCTGTTTTTATGGATTTCTCTATTGATTCATCACAAATGAAGAAAACAAAGGAAGATTATTCTTCTTCTCGGATGTGTATCACCGTTGGCGAACGTCGACGATTATATTGGCTACGATTACTACTTTGTGGGGTCACGCCCCGGACCAATTGAATGGAAATTTACCCAAACCAGCCTCTTGACCAGTCTCTCTAAAAGGAACGCTCGAAAATTTAATAGCATTGTTCATATTTACCTAAAAGTCTTGGACTTATTGATCATACGCATTTCCAAATACTTAATAAAGAATAAGTCAGGGGTCATCCCCCCCCCCCTACTGAAACTTCAAAAGAACCCAGCCTGCGTCCAAAACCACCCCTGAATGAGTAGAATGATGAGTAGGCCCAGAGAATGGAAGGCAACCTTATGAATTACTGTATAAGGAAGCAAGTAAATCTTTTCTCATTTTGTCTGAGAAACCGCATTATTGAAGAATAGTACTTCATCAATTCAATTCAGAAATAATGCCACTTGACTTTCAAACAATGAATAAGAAAAATCGATCAATTTCAAGAAGCTAATTATTGGCAGCCTCCAGCTGCAAATTGGACATTGATTGGTAAAGAGAAAATGCGGCACAAGGTTGAGCTCATTCATTCGCTAAGTACTGCTAAAATTTAATCACTATTTATCTGGAAGCATATCCTCTATCTTTGATAGACTTTTCTCTCTTTGTTGTTGAGTGTGATGAGGCAGGAAAGAAGCAGTTTTGGTTCTGGAGGCAGTGGGCTGTGATTGATTACTTCCGAGCGGTGAGGTTGGATCCGCTTCTCGCTCTAACCCTGTTACATTGCAACCAATGCCAGGCTATTGAATTTGGCCCACAACATACTTCCAGGTAAACATTGGATGGTCTTCGATCAACAATATAAGGCACTGACCGGTGACCACGGCTGTCGAATTTTAATTGCATATCTAATTATCAGTTAACAGATGGAGTAAGTGATAACGCGCCGGTCTAGTAATTATCAAGAGAACCCGAGTTCGAAACCCGACCGGGGCAAACGTTTTTGACCCAGCACAATCACATAGATACGGCCACCCCGTCTTTTGGAGGAGACGATAAGCCATCGGTCCCGACTACCTAAAAAATAGTCGTCAACTCTCATCATCATCATCCTACTCACTCATTATCCACGCACAAGCCTTAGAGAGCTCGTATTATTATTATTATTAACACCCTCGATAATATTATTATTATTATTATCTTCAGTTATTAGTTCAGTGCAGCATTGAGATTAAATGATCCAGTGAATTCAATGATTGGTATTACGAAGTAATGTCATCATCAAGATGATTATTGTTATGACATGATAATGTCATCATCGATATGATTATTGGTTTGACATGCTAAAGGTGCGTACAGATTTACGCGCCGCGAACATGAGCAATTCACTTTTAATCAGCTGATGCCAAGCTTTTTATATCTATATCTTATACCGTTTCTGTAAAAATACAGATATAGTCAGCTGATTAAAAGTGAATTGCTCATGTTCGCGGCGCGTATATCTGTACGCACCTATATATCATCACAAAGATGATTATTGGCATGATATCACTATTTATGATGGTCATTTCGTATTATCGAAGAAAAAATTCACACCGCATACACTTCCAATGAAATTTTGTAACAACCCTCTATTTATTATCGTATTCGGGAATTTCATATATCCATCATTATTTTCAACAGAAAAGAGGTCATTACTGTCCAGTGTCCAATGCCACAAAAACGCAATGAGAACTCTTGTAGTTTTCCAAGTAAGTCCCAGTCCAAGAAATAGAACAACTCTATAACCACAGTAATAAAGTTACAATTTGGTGCTGAATTATACGTGGAGTCTGAAATGTACTGGATATCACGATCTCGAATAGCTTGCGTGTCCCGGAGCGGTGAAAAATTCATTGTTGTAGTCAAGCTTCAACCCCCGATGGTCAATCTAGCCTCTCACAAAAAGCATATTGGTCGTCGTAAAGACTTTATACCTCCCGCTACAAGATTAGAGATAATCCAAAATTTGATTAAGTAGTAACCTTGAAGGCATAACCCTATGATACTTTATACACTATTAGAAATCGTACCCTGTACAAGGGTATGTCTTTTACATTTCAACATTAATGATTTCACATTTTTCTCAACTTTCTCAAACTGCTTGAGAACCAGAAGTGAAAAATACTGTTTCAATTCATCTCATAATCAGTAAAAGACTCAGAAAATGTTACACTCCTGATGAAATTTTGTGGACTAGTGTATATCCTCCTACCAAGAGAAGAATATAATCAATCACTCTTTCTCATTTTTCATCACTTATTTGCGGAATTTTTCTCACTCATCCTTTTCAGCTCTGAAACTTCCGGTACTTGTTTCATTTCGTGGAATAGCATTTGGAAGTGGATCTTGGAAATTGACTTTCGAAAAATGATACAAGGAATAAATAGAGGTTAGCAATCCATCACATGAATGACAGGAGAGGAAAACATACAGTTTCCTGTAATTCAAGAAGGTATGACTGCACGTGTTTTAGAAGACTGGTAAGGTAGTTTGAATAAAAATAATGATTATTAGACTTATAAGATAGAGGAATTGATAGATAAGATTAGACTTATTATATAATAGGAAACGAAAGTTTAAATAATTGAAAAGGTAGAAATAATATTTTGAATAGAGTTTTCTAGATACTGTAACCTTCTTTCGAGATTCAAAATCTTCTTTATTCTATAATAACTGCTTCAGGAGTTGAGCTAAAGATCAGGAGTAAAGCTCACCAGTAGAAGTGTTTCCTCCTGCACTGGAGCTGATTAATAAAAATGCATATTTAAGCACAAAACATTAAATTCAACACATTATTAGTCTATATACTGAACTGTCGAATATAGTGGTGAGTGGAATATCAAAATATACAGTTCGTTTTTAGAAATAGATTATTTTTTTAAGAATTCCAAGCTTCATAAAAATTCGCTTGTAAATCTAACTCGAAAGTGCTTAAGTCCTTCGTGACTACTAATTGAATTTCTTATACAGTAAAGCATTTCCTTGAGCTTTTAGAATGTGAAAATACACATATATATATGATGTATCAGTATGTATGTACTTGAACTTTGATGTCTCTGGGATAACTTGACCCCTAGTTTCTAGTCTTCAGTGCCGAGAGTTTCTCTACATTGCTTCCTCTACTCCTATCCTTCTGCTTCTCACATCTCGAAGCCGGACGAGCCCTGAAACTGCATTCGAAGTCTTGATAGTTGCATCTGTGTTGCTGTTGCCGTTGTAGCTCCGCACGATAAACCAGAAACCAGTTTCTTCTCTCTCCTCATCATCATCCGGTCGCCAGAGTACAATAGCCCGTACTTGGTTCAATATTCCGCAATGTCTTCGGCCGTTACCAGTTACTACCTACTTAACATTCTACTTTGTCTTTTTGTCAAATTCTGTTCTCAATACCGTTGAAAGCGTGAAGGTCGAGCATTAATCAAAATTCATACATGGAACTGAGCTCAACCACAACTAATTAGACACTGCCCACATCCCACAATCCACAGTTCATAGCCGAGCCAGGAAAGGCACTGGCCCGAATCGCAAAGTTCATGACTTATGAGATGACTAATGTTAACTGTTAGTGGGTGAATCATTCCATGGAAAATCCTCCTATTCCAGCTTTTCCACAATTCCAAAGAATAACTTAATTAGCAAAATTAAAAGTTTTGAATATTATATTATTGACATCGATGAAAAAGTTACAATGTGCATTGCAAGATGCAGTTGCAACATTGCTACTGTTTCGCAATTTGCGAAGTTCTCACTCATGTCATCTTGAGTTTGATATTATTCAAAACTAACAATAGTACAATTTCTATCCTGTAGATGTAGAGTAACATTGTATCATTGATTATGAATACCTGTTGTTATTTAACATCACCTTTCAAATTACAATTATATAAGTTATTGTTTCAAATTTTTATATCATTATAGATTGTAACGAAGCTACCTTGTTTTCGAAGTGCAGATGGTATTTGTTATTTGGTCAAAATTTATATTTCGCCAACATTTTTCATTTCCAATTTGTAGTAAAATGACTTACTAAAGATGATTAAACCACTGTGGATTGATGAGTTCTGCTGGAATGTAAGTTAGGTACTGTTTCCACTACGCTATTTTCTCAATAGCGATTAAGCCCGTATTTCCCTATCAACTGAGTCACGTCCTTCAAAGTGTTTTGGAAATTGGCGAAAGCATGAATCATCAAGTACAATAACATTGAGCAATGACAGTCATCAAGTACAAACCGATGTCATTCTAGTGATTCATTTAAAAAAAAAATGAAATTCACGAACGTTACTGCTATCACTGATGGTAATTTATCGTTTTTCCTTCAGTACGTGGAACCAAATAGAACTCATGGTACTTTGTTAAGATTGCAAAATTCATGTAATAGCTAAGTCTCGATAACCGAAAGAAGAATTTCAATTTAGCAAATCAAGAGGAACAAATTACAGCAATTAAGTGATCCATGTGAAACTATTTTCTATCTGAAATGGTAAAATATTATGAGTCATAAAACTACAACTTTGAAGTCAGTGTTCATACCAAAATATTTAAATAAAAAGTTGAATAGTAGAAGCATACATGATTGATATAATATATGGTATAATTTAAAGGTCTGACGAATATTAGTTGATAAAAGGATCCTCAATCTTATTGAGCGATTGGATTAGAAGAATAGGAGTAGTAAGCATAACTATTTTCATGAATCGCAACAACATTGAGAGCCTTTTGACAAAACAAAACTTATTTGAGAAATTGAGTTTTAAATATTGAGCCGTTTATCAAGGTATCGTAATTAGAGATTGGATTTTATTTGTTGATCACTTTCAAGAAACGAACGTTTAAATAACGGTCATGATTTAAATGGAAAAGAAATAGTTGAATACGATTTAAAATAAATGAATTCATTTCGATTAATTATTTATTGCTTGATTACAGGCTTCTCAGGCTACCACTGAGCTGCTGATGGGCGTTTGTAGAACTTTGAACAGGTAGCCTAATTTAGCAGCATTAAAATAGTTTATCAGATCCTATGTTAAGGTAACCAGTATATTGGTTTCAACCGCACTTGGCATGTAATCACTATAATGAGCTTCTCAGGAGACTCTAGCATGATTGAAATTATTCTTACGATTTCCTCTTACCCTGAAAATAAGACGAGGTTTAAAGAGATGATCTGAAAGAAACAAGGAAGCATAAACACTGAATACTCAAAAACCTTGTACACACTATCAAAACAATTCAAATATTATTAGAATTTTACGAAAACCTTGTATACACAATCAAAATTTGATTATTTCATGGAAATTCGACAAACTCATTCCACTACTTCTATTCATAATGAGCTTTATAACCGCTTCTCCTATGCACTTTATAATAACATTATTATTTTGTAATCTCCTTCAAATCTAGGTAGGGCCTACTCCCTACTGCTGTACAGTAATTGTCCAATATTCAACTGCGAACTGCGGAAACATTTGAGCCAAAAAGCTCATCAAAACCATGTTATCAAACTGAAATTGGCGTACCACATTGGCACACAGTTCATTCGTTACATATCGTAGAAATGTGGCCTCAACACAGTTTAATTGGAAATAAGACCCAGAAAAACGAAGAGCGATAATTTTGAAATGTCTTACAGAGATATGGAGAGGAACCTCTATGTATTTTATACACGGAAACACAAAGCCATACGCGTAAAGTGTTAGCGTCTAGTAAAAGCTAATGTTGTAATCTATGAACAAAGAGAATACTCGTTTCAGAATAAAGGATATTCGTTTGTTTCTGCAATGAACATCACAATTCCTTAACTTTTTTTGGTTAGAGATGTAGAGGGGAAACATTTTCTATTCCATTCCATTTTCAACTGAGTTGAAGTTTCTTTTATGCATTTTACTTATCACATAGATATATTTTTTGAAAAGATTCCCACTGGAAAAATACAGTATAAAGGTATTTTGAAAGGCAATTGAAAACAAAGTAGAGATGTAAAGGCGAAAGAGAAATCGTTCCGGACGTAACTTTTCGAAAACTGAATAATGATTTATATTGTGTGCTGAGAGGTCAAGGTGCTCTAAGTGAGCAGGCGGAACTGCAGTGCCAGTGCTCAGATTTTACCATTTCCTTTGGGCACAGGATCCTTCCATTTTCAATCTGTTTACATATTTTTTTATTAATTTCAATAGACTGGAGTAAGTTTTGAAATAGATTATGGTACCATGGGCTTATGGTCATGTATCATGCAAAAATATGACGTAGCAATTAATAAATTATGTATTATTTGCATGGTGAAGTACCTGATTTTCATATTGTAAATCTTTTATGCATGGTTTATAATTAGATAGTTACTATAAGGGAAACATTATCAAGTATTTTCCAGTAGTCAAGTATTTAGTCAATGGGCAGTAAATTCACACAGTTAACCTTGAGAAATGTGATTCACTGGTTGGTGATAATGAATTATTACGAGTGGTTTCGTCATGGGTGAGGAATTTTCATTTACCCACCAGCGTACATCGCGAGTTACATTCACTGAATTTTCCATAAATAAAAGCTGTTTTTAATGAGGTCTATAAGAGCAAAGCGGAATATTATTCTCTTATTAAGCCCAGCTAAGAGAAATTATTCTCATTATATTCAATATTCAAAATTGAACATAGACTTGGAGGATGGAGTGAAACTTGTAAATTTATGCAATAGTCGTAGAGAAATTTAGAAAACTTGATAGAATAAATAGATTAGAGAGAAAAATAGAAAGCTGATTTATTCTAGCAGGATAATGTAGAATAGAGATGTGAGTTGATGAAAAAAATATCAGAATACAAAATGCGAAATTAGTGAAACAAAACCCAAACATCCTTTCTCTCTCATCCTTTACCTCATGGGAGATACTCATTTTATTCCCTAACAAATGCAATTAAATAAATCGATCAACAACAACTTGACAATCACTACCAATTTATTGCAGTAATGAATATTGTATAAAGGAACGGTGAACCATAAATAAATAATGAGTAATCAAGAGTTTGTTTTAAAAATAAAATTATAATCAATAGATTATAATAATGGATTACTTAAAAAATTTAGAAAAAATTGAGAAAATTTACAAAAATAGAGAAAATTTGTTTTGTTTTTGTTCTATTTCCATCATTCCTGCCTTGCAATCCATCTTGTTCAAAACAAAGTTTGGAGCTTCAATTCAAGCACATTGTGCTTCCGGGCCATGATAGCTTTTGTAATGATTCATGATTTCATAATTTCAAGAAGATTCTCCAGCAGTAAGATTACAGAGTAGTAATTGTAATATCAACTAATTGTGGCATAAATTCTAAATGAAGTCGTGTCCGCGGTTAAATGGAGCTTCTGATGGAAAAGAAATGGAATGGAAAAGGAAAGCGAATTACGAAACACGGCACTTCTTTTGTTGTCGGATTGCAATTGAAACGTCCGAGCACTGTTACGGTTGACCAGATTATGTTGACATAATGGATAAGATTCTTTTCCTGTTCTATTTTCAATCAACAATCTCTCTTTCATCTGATCGCATTATCGACGAATATAAGAAATACAAAAAAGTTAAGTTCAATCGAAGAGCATTGACCTTAAATAGAATGTGTGTAGGCTAAATCAACTCTTATCAAAATCTGTAGTGAAGGCCCCCATATCCTGTACTCTACTCACTCTTTGCCTGAAATATTGACTACTGAGACGTGGGATATTTTTGAAATGCATCGGAACAGTCGAGAAACTGTAAAAATCGGCTTATGTTAGACATTGGAGCGTTAACATAAACTCAGAAGCGTTACTTGGGCACGTGGATGTGGAAAATTGTTTGTGTAAAATGAATTCCAAGAGAGCTTCATGCCTCGACCTCTACTTTGTTGAAGCCATATGGAAACTATTAGCATAGAGAGAGTAAAGATACTGTTCAATAATGTAGAACAGAATCTAGTTTTATAATCTAGAATTGTCTCTGCTATTAGAGAGCAATGTGCAAGATACTTCAAATAAATGAAATTTGATTAAAATTAAACTATTACAGAAAATTGTGCGAGCTCCTTTAAAGGAATAAAATAAAATTAATTATAATTGAAAAAGGAAATAATTCATTGTAGTGGGGGTTTCTAAATGAAGAGTTTGGATTTACGGTTTTATTGAATTGTCAACGAGTAGGCTTTAGACTACACCGTTTATGTACATATTCAAGCCCTAGGTACAGATTCAACAAACAAGATTTTTTAGTCTATGCCTATGGTTCAAGGCTTCAAGGTATTCAGGATAAGGATTTGTTTCATCAAAGTTCTATTGTTTTATAGAATTCATTTCATTCTATTTTCTCCTGTTCAAACAGTCAACTATGTTCTGGAACTGGCACAAAAACCACGTAACGTCTTCATGGTTGAGAATGTGACGTAAAGCAGACCACGTGTTGTTGGTCCCCATCCGTTGCTTGAGCGTGAACTGCTTGGAGGAATGAATTGCAAATGGAATTATCTGGATCATTTGAAAGAGGACAATACAAAATTCAATGCATTGTGAATGGCATCGTATGAATAGCGTTTAGCATTGATATGCAAAGCTTCATGGACGTCTACTACTATAACTCTAGCCAGCTCTCTACACACTATCATATAAACCTTATACTACTGTAGTAGAACAGAAAATGATTGCAATTTGTTTGAATATGAATCCTACATATTGCTCTGATAAATATGAGCAAAGATAATAAGAATCGATAAAGGATGAATAGATAAAATTTTCTCTGGTATGAGGTATGATAGACTTCATTTATAAAAATTACTGTATTTAAACTATTCCGAGATCAGTTAATCTCAATATAGTAATGTAATAGGATAACTATAAATAATAAGTATAGATTCATTCTATTACATTAAATGATACAGATTACGTTATGAGTATTTGATAGAATTTAAAGGATCTTTAGTAGTGATCCATCATTTTCTCTCCTTTCTTATAAATAATGAACATTATGCATCAACACATTTCTTCTACGGAGAGGAACAATAATTATTAAAAATTTGAATGTCGAATATTGATTAATTCTATTTTTCTCATGCCTTTTGCTCTTTAGGCTTCTACGCCTACTTATTACGATGAGAATAAGTTTTCCATTGGAAGCGAAAGAGAGTATTCCATATTTATTCTCCTGTACTCTACACCTCTGAAGTAAAGGTCAAGTTTTATAAAAAAATCCATTATCAAAATCACTAAGTTTTCATTTTAATGTTATTCGTTGAAGATCTTTTATTTTTCTTACGATAACTGACAGACGGAATCAACCATTGTTGAGACATTATTCTTATTGATATTGTAACTATCTTCCAATGATCTTCTCAATTCTATAAACAGATAAATCCTAAGTAGAGAATAATAATGACTGTGGGAAGAGAACAAGAAACTTGCATGTGTCAGTCCTATAGCCTTTTGAAGAGAAAGTCTGGTGGCAAAACAGGCCTATTTCCAGTTACCAGATTCCAGCTGACGAATAAATAAATGCACATAGAAACCACTTTCGTCACGAAGGCTGCTTGGCCTGCTTTTGATTATGTATCTTGTATCAGTCAGAAGCCTTCAAAGGTCAAGTTCAGCACCATTATCTGACTCAAATAACGGCTCCTCTCCGATTTAACAAAACTTGCTATAATATACAACGATAAGAAGTTAAATTCTCAACAGACTAGCATGATTTACATCAAGGTAAATACGAAACCTACACATTATTCTATATGAAGCTATTTTAATTACCTTGAAAATGTTATTGCATTAGACTAGCCTTAGACTAGCCTGATATTTATGTCACGTAACAATACGTAATTTTAGTTATTGAACATTCAGTATGTTTCCATTTTGGACTCAAAATTATAAGTGAAATTAAAATAAACAAAAGATAGGAATGTCTATTTAAAATGCGGGATTGGAGGAGTTTTGGGCCTGAATTAATATTGCCAATAGATGAATGAATAAGACTATTCATCATCATAAATATAATATGATAAAATGGTTCTCGGATGAATATATTTGGGAAGATAATCTAGAAAATGGAATGCTGTAGATTATCAAAGCATCATTATTTCAGTTGTTCTTTTAATGCAAGCTTCACTACCTGACATGTATTTATTTGTATGTCTGAAGTTTTATTTGGTCGAGTTAAAGCCCATAAATAGTCAATGGAATTTAGAATACCATTTATTTAAAATTGAGTACCAAAGTCACTTGGAGAGAAATTATTGGTGCTGTTTTCACTTATTGACTTGCATAGCTCGGCGAAACACCCAAAAACACCTCTCCGGCAATTGGCACGGCAATAGACAAATAAAAATTCAATTCCACTTCTTTATAGTGAGTAAAACTCGTTGATCCATTTCTAGGAATCGTCAACGAAAATATGAAAAACTCAATGATTATGACTAATGATTTTGAATATGACAAAAATGATATAACATAAGTGAATTTTGTTTGCGAATAATATAGATTATTTAAACTGGAGAGACGGAAGCAAAAAATGAATATCTGAATGGAATAGATAGAAATATATCATTAGAATAAAAAAAGTTATGAGTGACAAAGCGTTGCGATTCAAGTAGTCTGATGATATTGGAAAAGTACGATTTGCATGGACGAGCGAGGGTTATCCATCTATTTTGACAATGAGCTCTAAAAGCAACCCACTCCAAAGAAAACAACCCTTTCACATATTCCCTCATGAATTTTGGATTCTAGGATAGGAAAACGATACGAGTTCTTTTTGGCAAAGAAAGACCCATTGCACAGTTTACATTTTTTTCAAAAAAACATTCAATATTCAAACCATCGGCTAGATGGATTCAGTTTTAGGACCAGGACTAATTTTGGCAACATATTTTTCAAGTTCAGTGTTCATCTTATGAATATGTGTGAGGTATACACTTCCAAATAATAATTTTGAATATATTTTCATCAACATATATAATTATATTCATCAACATAGTCGCAATATCAATCTGATATGGTAAAAAGGCCATATTATTATGGACTCAACTGGCACAATAGAAACTAATAAACTGATAAAAATCTATTATAACCTTATGCTCTCAAACAAATGTCTGTGAATGGAGAAAATATACCTATTAATAATCAACCACTGATATAACACTACCATCCTGCCAAGAGAAAAATTCATATTAATGTAGAAACAAATTTGATTATAGGAGTAACTACATTGAACAAAACAAATTCTACAAATCAAAGGGTTTTCAAGATTTTCCTGTTAGAGTTATCGAGTCAACTTAGCCTAGTTGAGAAGTATAGGAAAACTATAGGCTGACTTGAGGGCTTCCTAGTCCAGCATATCTATTACCTGCTCGCAGAAGATTGGATTTTCTAGATCGGGCAATAATCGTTTTCCCGTTTAGTGAGTTGATTGAGTTTTTATTTGAACTAATTGCGTGGCTCTCAACACTATTCTACTGACATGGACTCTTCCTAATGCTTCACTCATCCTTATCCTAAATACTTGTTCATTTTGTTAGCCGTCTAGCCAGAATTTATGGATTATGGGTGATAGTTTTTTAAAGCTAGCGACTCACTGCACTCAACTTTGCATTTATTTTCAAAGTTTTCAAATTCAGCTACATAGTTCTTGAAAAAACTCCATGATTTTACATATTTTTCAGGAAACGTTGAGACAAAATAGTGATTTTCACAAGAAAATAATAGACGCTCTGAGATTTTTAGAATAATATTTACCATCGAAGAAGCATCAGAATATAATTTATGTGAATATATTATACTGTAAGTAATAGCGAATTTCATCTCTATGAGTATAACTCAATATGCTCATGATATTCTAACTTGAAGTTTCAAGATTCAATGTTGATTACATATCACTCATCTAGTACATAAGGGCCGGTTTCCGAGCTCGGGATTTAGCGAAGTTCTAGACTAGACTGTAAACAGCTGGAGTAAGAAAATTTGCTTTCCGAAACGGGGCGTAGTCGTAGTTCACGTTTAAATTCAATTTCGTGAAACTAGAAAATTGAACACAAAATAAAATATAGAGAAAGTAGTGTAAAGTTTCAGCTATTTTGAATTATTTAGGAATGTTTGTTTCATTTCGTCAAGGAAAAACGTTTCCAGTTATAGAAATTAGAAAATAAAGATTATCATCAAAACTGCGACTACGCCCCGATTCGGAAAGCCAATTTTCTGACTCCAGCTGTTTAAAGTTTAGAATTCAAATCCCGAGCTCGGAGACCGGCCCTAAAACTTGTAAAACTCAAAAATTGTGTAAGTGTAGGCCTAGATCTATTCCAGTAGACTCGTGATTGAAATAATGAGAGTCAAAATTTTCTGGCGGCACTTTTGTAGGCGCTACTGTAACTGTAACTTTCATACAGTAAAATGAACATTATCAAGACTCTTAAAGGAGAATTCTATTTAATCAAAGAAGTACGAAATCTAGGCTATCAAACGTATGCATACAATATTTAATTTTTTGCAATACAATTTGCGATAATTTATCATAGTTCTAATTCACTAGATGAATGGCTCTACCTATTTCCGTCAGGTGCCGAATCTTACACCCTGAGATAAAAATATATATTCGATACAAAGAAATCTACTAAGTAATAGAGATTTTAATATATATATATATTTGGATTATTAGTGGCTAATTTATCAAGCTGATCTTAGAGCACATATTTTTGATTGAATTATCCAAGCCGACCAGTATTAGCAAGTACATGTCACAGCTACATGCCAAAGAATGCATATAATTTCAAGATAAAGGCACATGGTAATGATTCGTGCCACAAATCTAGAATATAAAGTTTAGCCTATGATATTTTTATTGATTTCAAATATTGTTCTATTTTTTATATTATATTTTTTATCGCTCTATATATATTTTTGCCTCGATTGATCTTTGCATTATTTGTGTAATATATGTGTGAAATTTTCATGGTGTGCAATTTATTTTTTATTCCTCATCTCTATAGTATAAGTATCATTTTTATATATATTTATTATTTATTGAATTACAAAAGTTATAGGAGAAGCCCATATCTAGGCCTATCAAGATTTTTTAAGACTGAATACTATTAGAAAAACCACGACCTAATTATATTAAATCTCATGCTTTACCGACTGATGCCAAGCAGGAGGCTAATCGTTATTTTAATATAAAGAATAACGTGACAACATATATAATTATATTCATCAACATAGTCGCAATATCAATCTGATATGGTAAAAAGGCCATATTATTATGGACTCAACTGGCACAATAGAAACTAATAAACTGATAAAAATCTATTATAACCTTATGCTCTCAAACAAATGTCTGTGAATGGAGAAAATATACCTATTAATAATCAACCACTGATATAACACTACCATCCTGCCAAGAGAAAAATTCATATTAATGTAGAAACAAATTTGATTATAGGAGTAACTACATTGAACAAAACAAATTCTACAAATCAAAGGGTTTTCAAGATTTTCCTGTTAGAGTTATCGAGTCAACTTAGCCTAGTTGAGAAGTATAGGAAAACTATAGGCTGACTTGAGGGCTTCCTAGTCCAGCATATCTATTACCTGCTCGCAGAAGATTGGATTTTCTAGATCGGGCAATAATCGTTTTCCCGTTTAGTGAGTTGATTGAGTTTTTATTTGAACTAATTGCGTGGCTCTCAACACTATTCTACTGACATGGACTCTTCCTAATGCTTCACTCATCCTTATCCTAAATACTTGTTCATTTTGTTAGCCGTCTAGCCAGAATTTATGGATTATGGGTGATAGTTTTTTAAAGCTAGCGACTCACTGCACTCAACTTTGCATTTATTTTCAAAGTTTTCAAATTCAGCTACATAGTTCTTGAAAAAACTCCATGATTTTACATATTTTTCAGGAAACGTTGAGACAAAATAGTGATTTTCACAAGAAAATAATAGACGCTCTGAGATTTTTAGAATAATATTTACCATCGAAGAAGCATCAGAATATAATTTATGTGAATATATTATACTGTAAGTAATAGCGAATTTCATCTCTATGAGTATAACTCAATATGCTCATGATATTCTAACTTGAAGTTTCAAGATTCAATGTTGATTACATATCACTCATCTAGTACATAAGGGCCGGTTTCCGAGCTCGGGATTTAGCGAAGTTCTAGACTAGACTGTAAACAGCTGGAGTAAGAAAATTTGCTTTCCGAAACGGGGCGTAGTCGTAGTTCACGTTTAAATTCAATTTCGTGAAACTAGAAAATTGAACACAAAATAAAATATAGAGAAAGTAGTGTAAAGTTTCAGCTATTTTGAATTATTTAGGAATGTTTGTTTCATTTCGTCAAGGAAAAACGTTTCCAGTTATAGAAATTAGAAAATAAAGATTATCATCAAAACTGCGACTACGCCCCGATTCGGAAAGCCAATTTTCTGACTCCAGCTGTTTAAAGTTTAGAATTCAAATCCCGAGCTCGGAGACCGGCCCTAAAACTTGTAAAACTCAAAAATTGTGTAAGTGTAGGCCTAGATCTATTCCAGTAGACTCGTGATTGAAATAATGAGAGTCAAAATTTTCTGGCGGCACTTTTGTAGGCGCTACTGTAACTGTAACTTTCATACAGTAAAATGAACATTATCAAGACTCTTAAAGGAGAATTCAATCCAATCAACTGATACTGGTTGCTAGAATACCACATCAACAAGATCACTGTGTAATGCTGAGACATTAATGTGTTGTACTAAATATACTGCTAAATGGAGCGCATTGATTTATTGTCTATTGCTTAGGCCACAAGGCTTGAAACACCTCTTCACTAGTCAACAAAAATAGTTCAGCTTCGTATCCTAATAGTTTATTAGTTAGTCTAGAACCCTACTGAATTTATTGATCTATACATAGCTTGCCGTTAAATTCTTATCTAATGATAATGTTAATATCATTGTAACACTTTGTATATAGATTTTCCCAACTGAATGCGTGGTACGGTAAGTCATGAGATGAAGAAGTTCTGCTGTACCCTCAGCAAAAACGTCATCCTCAGAGAAGGAATCAGTGAAGTCGCGAAGGTTTGTAATTCGCTACAAGCAAATATAAAAATAGCATTGACGATAGCAACCAGTTCAAAAGAGAATTTGAGACCATTGAGTAGAGATGCTTCTATGAATACAGCCTAAAGCTAGAGGAAAGTTTCCATTGCTGGTATGTAATGAATGATTATTATTGATTCTGATTAGTATTGTTTTTGACAGATTAATGTTCTGATTAATCTGGATTTGTATCAACAAATGAAACTGTAGGCTTCACTGTTTTGTCCCTCAAAATTGAATATTAAAAAATATTTTTAATCATTCACATTTAATTTATCAAATGTAGTTCTCTATTGTACCATTATTAACGGAAATATGAAAACAATAGGCTACTGAACAATTATCCATTCAATTTCAACTTAACTCATTATTGACTTCGATTAACAAAATGTTCTTGAAGGAGGATTGACTCACCTATTGTTTTGATGATATCGAAGTCGTCGACGGCCAAATCTTTTTCGGCGTCGGAAGCATCGCTGGTGTCAACCGACGAGATTTCCTTGGGAAGGCTTTCCTGGCGACACCGAACAACTTTCGAGGATGCCATGGTGGTGAACTGGACGCTCAATGGAAACACGCAAGATAAGCGATTGTCAAACGCGACTGCAGAGATTAAGTTCACCTGATAAGAGAGCCGAGTCTATCATCATCCGTTAACAAACTGGCTGTCACTCTTGGGTCGGATGAACGACACTGCAACTGCAACCACTGTCCAACTAGGAGCGAACCGCACCGCACTCTACCACACACTGGACTGCACTGCGTCGCTGCCACCAACCAACTGTCCCTCTGCCCTCACAAGTCAGCGTGGTGCGATGTGCGCTAGAGAAGACAGCTGTTCAGCTGACTGTCAGTTCACGCACCTGCTCCTGTTATGGCGGAGGTGGGGGTGGGGTGATCGTGACGTAGTGGAACGGACGGACGCATTCACTCTTTCCTTCTATAAGAAAGAAATCGCCGGCTACCCTGCACCATAGAATAAAACAATCTTAAAATATATAAGTTTTTTCCTGCCTGCACCCTGAATAACAACACGCACACCATCTCTCAGCTGAAGCCGGAATCAAAATAATTTGCTATGCATGATCTATAAAAATCCTTTGATATTTATGTTTTCCTGAATTTGTTTTGAATGTTTTTTGGAGAAATATTAGCATTAATATTGGCTAAAAATTAAGTATTTAATTTTAGGTGAATCTATTGCCAAGGGTATTTATTGTGTGTGTCGAGTTTTTTCATGTTTTGAAAACAATTATTTTGACCCCATAGCTCATCTTAGTGTAATAAGGTGGTGAACATATAAAAAGTCCCCACCCTAACCCCTTTGCTAAGGGAATGGGGGGGATTCACAGGTATCATCTTTTGGTTTCTCGCATATATCTTACGGTTATGAATATATTGTACGAAAATTCCTACATCTCTTAACTTTCCCTATATCTCTCTCATAATTTTCGAGATTATAGGAGTTTAAAGGTGCGAAGTTTTAGAAAATACACATTTGCCTCCAATTTTTGCTCTTTTTGGCCTCATACCTTATTAATATTATTGATAAAAAATCCATTTTGATCATGAGCGTTTTTGAGCATTCATTGCCTTTGGAGCATTCTCTCCACAGTCAAGCCTAGAATAGTTTCACATTTTACTACAATGTTGCGTTAGTATTGCGCTTCCATCATTTAGCGGGGGTTTTGAAAATTGTAAATAATTCAAGTGTGAAGAAATCATAACAAGAATGCAATTTATTAGGAAAGACATTTCAATAATATTGTCATCAGACCTTAACCAGCCAGGTCACACGATATTATTCTAGACCACTAGACTTTGTTCAAACTGCATGGGATTTGGCCCAGTATAATTATAATGTTTCTAATAACGCAGTCATCAGCTTTGAAAATTGCAAAACACTTTTAATGTAGGCTTACAACTTAAAAATAATAGCTCGTTGGTATTAAAAACTCAATTTATTAGAAATACAATACTTTTTGAAACCCCAGTTCATCAAATCAATCAAAGTATCAGAATCAGAACCAGAATCATCAAAGATTCAAAAAGCATCTTTTGATCATTTTTTTGAACCATATTATTTTTAACATCATTGATGTGCATTATTTTGTATTAATGTGCATTTTTCATATTGAATTTTATTCAGTTACTGTATTTTTATTATTCTATATACGACTTGTTATTTCTTCTTTTTTCAAAATTGTATTATGTTGAAAATTATTGTATTGTGTGAAGGTGGCAAAATGGGGGTTTACCTGTTGTCTCCATGAATAAATAAATATTATTCATCATCAGCATTATTTTGAAAAGAAAGGGCTTTGTTAAAAATCTTGGATTGGATCCTCTACTAGTGCAAACAGTTTTTGATGACTTCATAGGAGTCAGTTTTCACTAATTCATTTTTCCAGAATTTTCATTGATGAGGAAATGCATAAAAATTAATCTTGGTGTTCAAAATCTTGTCATGTATAGTGTTAGAACGAAAACATACCGAACGATATAAGGTAGCATTATCGATATCCTACTCAACACATATTGAGTTGACAGTTATCACTTGAAATTTCAAGTGTTATTAAACAAGTAGAACTAGCCTTTCAAATCATCAATCAATTAAAACTTATGGATAATTATTGAGTGGCTTGAAGATAAGAGGTCTGATAAAATAAAGGCAAGGCCTAAAAATTGTGAAACATCCTGTGAAGTCATGAGAGCATCTTGGCAAATAAACATTTTTAAGAATTCATAGTTTCCAGTATGAGTCAAGTAATCATTGCTGATAGGTGAAGTTCGAAGTCTGTCCGACAAAGCTCAAGTCTTATTATTTTTCAATTTCAATAGTGATATCTTAACCTAAACGACGACAAAAATGGATAAGCCCAATAGTGCTATGATTATTAAACAACCAACAACAAATCAAGAGGGCAGAAAAATTACACAGTATTTTGTTTCTATTGTTGGTGAGTAGGATTTGTGTGAATTAAGTAGCAATTTATTATGCTCCCATTAATGTCTATCACCATCAGTAAATTACAAAAATTTCAACTCTGGATGAAACCTATAATTTTTAGTAATTTTATATGAAATTATGGATGCACATTACACATTCTATTAGTTGAGGATATATTATGCTGCAATGATATATTGGAAATAATAATAATGCATTAGTAAAAACAACTATTTTCACTTGATTCCATCAAGTTCCACTATTAATTGACTTAAGAAAGAAATGAAGATTCATCCGGGATAACAATAATGATAGAAATAATATGCATTTAAGATAGAAACTATATTATCAAGCAGAATTGGAAGACATATTCCATTATTTTAATATTTCATTCATTATTATTGTTTTTCACATTTTTAATGAAATAGGCAAAGTATAATTCAGGTTTTGAAATAATAAAGAAGGAACAGTTATTTACATTTGAATAATATTATTAATAATAATAATTTATTTGCCTGAATATCATCACAAAATAAGAAAAATTACAATATAAATGAATCAAAAAAGTTTTTCACATTTATAATTATAATGAAAATAGCTTTGAAAATATCTTTCCTTCAAAAGGCTTCATATATTGAGAAATTTAAAAACAATTTCTATGTAAACAGGATAAAATATTGTCTAGAAACTATGCCACAGAAAATTGATAAATATAACTTAACATAGAGAAGAGAAAGTACAGAACATATTTTAATTAATTCCGTAGTACAAAATGTTGATGGGTAACTTACCTTAGTTATCATTGATTTTCCAATATTTGTTTTCTAGAAAAGAAAAAACGGTACATATTTTTATTACTTTCTTAGGGTAAAATGTTAATATCTACGATTTCATTCATCTTGCAAAATTTGTGTTTTGTGACTTGGGCCTTGGCAAATGTTGCAGCTACTCTGATGGCGTTCAATGCGGGAACAATCCTGGCTTGGACGGCGCCGGCCCTCCCAGTGCTAGAGTCACCCAACTCGCCGCTGAACCGCACCATTAGTGACTCGGAGGCGTCGTGGATTGGCTCCCTGGCGGCTGTCGGTGCCCTCTGCGGAGCACTGCCCAGCGGATACGTGTCTGAGACTTTCGGCAGGAAGCTGCCGCTTCTGGCGCTCGGCATTCCGTCTGTCATCTCTTGGGCCATCAAGCTGCAAGGCACGTCATTGGAAATGCTGTATGCAGCTCGTCTGATTGGGGGCTTCACCGCTGGAGCTGCATCCGGCATAACGCCAATGTACATTGGAGAAATCGCTGAGAGTTCAGTTAGAGGTGAGAAAGACTTTCAACCCATTGCGAGTTTGATTACTTGTGTTTGTGAGTAAACTATACAAAATAATAAATAAACTATTCGTTCCCTACAATCCCATTCCATACAAATTTACTGAGACCTATATAATATCCAACCTAATAATATTCGTATAAATTTTATTGGTGGCCCTAACAGCAAGCAGTTCCACCTCACCTGATTTATACAAATTAAATAGATGAGTAGGCTTACATTCAAAAATTGACAGATCAAATTCTTCTGTTCAAATATGTTAGTAAATGTTAAAGCTGCGTTACACCAAATCTATTAACAAAATGTTAATAACTCAATCCTTACAGATTCTATTAGATTGAACATAGCTTATCATACACTTGATGAACATATGTGTTTGTCAAGTTCCGTTCAATCTTTCATCTTAATCTAGATCAATCTTAATCTAGAGTTAACACCTACTCTAGTACATGGGTTTCCCATAGCTGAGTAGGTTAATTCCCAATAGAATTGAATTCCATATTTTTTATAGACCTATTGTATTGTATTTTAGATACTTTGTACTTTTTATGTTTTTAATTGCTTGTTTGTATTTTTTAAAAGAAATAAATCTATTTATTTATTTTTATTATTATTATTTTAATATAATTATTATTATTATCTATAATTATTATTATTATTAGATTATTATTATTAATCTAATAGAATCTATACAAATTAGGCTATGCTAATAACTAAATCCTTATAGATTCTATTAGATTGAACGAAACTTGACAAACACATAAAATGTTCATCATGTGTATGATAAGATATGTTCAATCTAATAGAATCTATAAGGATTGAGTTATTAACATTTTGTTAATAACTTTGGTGTAAACGCAGCTTAAGTGTTTACCAACACTTGATAAGTAAAATTTGATACATTAGATTATTCAAATATTTTCATGTAAGTCGATCATTTATTTCATTTTTGTATGATTTATTAGTACCCTTAAATGTGAATATCTTTGAAACCGTTTCAGTTATCGATCAATCGATGTGCGGTTTTTGCCATTCATTTCCTCTTGGAATTCCGTATCAAACCATGAATTCCTGTTGAAAAATGTAGTTGGTTTCAGAATGGCGGATAAAAATTATTTTGAAGCGACAGAAAAGTAGTTTTTTAATTTGAATAGAATCCCAGATGAAGCCAACTGTCGAATTATCCTTGTGAAAGGAATATTAAGCTGTCTCCATATTTCCCACAAACTCTGAATACATTTATTTATTTGATTTATTTAAATACTACAAATCACGATTTTTATACTTCAGCCGGGACCACCAAATAACGTGCCTATCTGATCACACGGGAGTGACCTGGCTAAAAACTTTTGGTCATAGCTGGGATCGAATACAAACTATAAATGACAGTAAAGAAGCATAGGCCTATCAAAAATGCATGAGTTAATATAGGGAAATCAACCTTTTTTACTAATCACTTTGAACAATTAATTACGACATAGCAGTCAGGTATTTTTATAAATAAAAGCTATTAGCTTCTACTTACATTAGTGTAGCGCTTTCGGACACTAGTTCCTTCATCAACCTTGATGTAGAAGTAGAAGCTAATAGCTTTTATTTAGGTTGATGAGGAAGCGATTCAAGGTTGATGAAGGAACTAGTGTCCGAAAGCGCTACACTAATGTAAGTAGAAGCTAATAGCTTTTATTTATAAAAATACCTGACTGCTATGTCGTAATTAATTGTTCAAAGTGATTATTTAACAAGCAGTTCGTAATGGAATCAAACATTGAAGAGTACTTTTTTACTAGTTGCAAGCCATCTATTGGAATATTTTTCACTCCAATATCACAATCAATAAAAAGTGTGTCAAAGTGAAGATGAAGACTAATAATAATAACAATAATGTAGATAGATTTTCAGACAAAATTGAAAAAGTGAAGTATGCTACTGTAGGCTACAGTTATAGGAGACATAGTAACTGTACTGTAGGCCTACCAATCAAAACGAGACTATATTGAATGTACCTAATAATTCACTTTATAAAAAATATATTTGATTATCTAAGCTTTAAATATTAACATTTCCAATAGGTACTCGAAGAGTCACTATTCAAAGGCCGTGGCCGGGTTGCACAAGTTGTTGTAAATAAATAAATTACATCAAACAGTACACTTTCTTCAATCGAAAATAGTTAAGCAAGTGCTTTTACTGACATTTTATTATAAAACGCTTTTTGAGGATGTCAATGATAAATCAACAATTTAAATAAAATTAATCGTTTCTTACATACAAATGTTATGATAAGAATAGAACATGTATTTATAATTTATTACAAAGTGTTTCTACAGTCAGTAGGTAATAAGATGAAAAATTTAATCCAAATAGCTACATCAGTATCAGATCTTTGATAATAATTTATTGAATATACTGGTATGAAGTTATGAGGATTAACAAGTCCAACGGACACTTATTAACGTGAGCTATATTCTCATTGAGAAACTTTTACGGTACTTGAAAGATTATAGTCCTATTATTCAATTGAGATGATCTGTTAATAATTGAGAACCCTTCTACAAAAGTCACTGAACACTCCAAGTCAAAAAGATCCAATGATATAATAAATCATTAGAATTATTAGAATAATATTACTCAATACTGTATTAGCTATATGAGTCAGTTCTTAAAGTTGATCTGTTATTTTTAGCGACAGATTAGCCAATAGGTTATCAATAATATTTTCACTTATAATATTATAATAATCTCAAGGATAACTTTTCCTTTTCGAACACTTTGGTTGAAGTCATAGGTAGTAGGCCTAAATAGTGCCTAATAGTCCTAATAGTGCCTAATAGTCCCTAATGGAAGTCTACTCCCAATATTGGTCTGATTTCGTTGAAAAATATTGTTACATGATAAAAATTAAAATTACAATTGTTTAAGTACCAGTACTCTTTTCATATTATAATCTATTCACGGATTTGCATGAGAATTGAGGATTAGGATTATTTGGAAAATCCTAGAAAATGTATCTGCCATTAGTAATTATTTGATATAAAATTCTTCAAGTGGTTTACGTTTCGCCTACTTCCAATCATTGGCTTCAAATTATTCATATATAACGATTAAGAATCGAAGAAATGTGTTACAGTACCGGTAAAAAACATTGAAATTGTTTTATGTATTTGTAACGAAATCAATGAGAAGTTTTATATCGAAGCATGAGGAATGCATCTAGACTTGAGTGGATCATAATAAATACAGTAGTTTAATACTACTTGGTTTATGATGATAGGATTTAGAAGCTGTCATTGAATACTTCTTGAAGATAAGTGCTCACTATCCAAATCGCTATGAACTTGGAACAAAACGGAAAGGCTTGTTCATCTTATTAGCTTTGAATTTCCATTGAATTGATGATACATTTTTACGGTTTTTAATTTCATTTAAAATTATTGTATTACTAATTATTATTATCAGATTGAAGTTTTCAGCTCTGTGGAATTCAATATTGTGTAGTAACTCACACAGGAGGATGGAGATAAAAATTGTAATTCTGTAATCCTCTGACTGATTGACTTGCAGAGAAATCATTTTTCTTTCAGTTTGTGACTCATGACTGTCGACTTGATCATGAGAGAATTACTTTACTATCAAGCTATTTTCATGGAGATACTTAATTTTGATAGTAAATAAAAAAAGCCAAGTAGGCCTACAAAAGGTCGTGAGGAATAAGAAAACAGAAATTCAGCAAACGAGGGAGTGTGAAACACTATAAATATAGCGAGCTTTATTCACTCATCCTACTGCGTGTAGCACTCTCCCTAAATAATTATTTCATTTTGAATTATAATCCAAGATATGTATGTGCAGTATTTGTCTATTGTAGGCTAATTTGTAATTGATTTGAGAATTTCGCAATTATGGTCTGTTGTTTTTCTTTCACTTCTTGAAGTTGAGTGTTCACTTTGTTCTTTTACTTCAATTTATCTTTTCAGAGAGACTTTTCGTAGAGATTTTGTTTATTTTTATTTCAATATTTTCATTATATTAGTAATAGATTACACAGTTTTCTACATTGTTTATTCGATCATGTATTGAGAGAGCAATAATTAAATTTCATTTTTGAGCTCTCATATATGGTGTATTTCATGATAAATAAATTATGTCAGTTTTCAATAGATCAGTGTTGAAAATTGGTAAGTAGAAATAATCACTATAGGCAAGGAATTTTAACAGTGCGGTATATTCTTTCCATTATACATCCCATTATTATGCATACTGAAAAAAATATACCCTTATCGTACACAGTACCCACCTTGCTCATTATTCCATTTGCAATAAACCCAAATTAGAATATAACACAGGAAAAAATATACAAATAGTTGGGTCATGGATTACAGAAAACTAGTTGAATACGGTAATTTAGAGCTGATTATTTATTCATTTATCGAATTTTTGCAACACAAGCATCACATAATTAGAATGGAAAACAGGCCTTGGCGTAAAAGTTGTTCCTAAGTTTAAATTTAGTACAATGAATTGTCCCATGTATTATAATTAACTATTTTAAACTTTATGATTACAGTTTTTAATCTTATATTCTAGCAGCATCCACACAGGGACAATAGTAGCTTCTACTAGCTGCCACGGGAACACAGAATTGGAATTGTCTGGAACTCAATTATTGTTACTGTCTGTGTGCAGGCTGCTTACGATATAAGCAATATATATGAATATTGTCGCATTTATTATTTGTGTTACATTCCAGCAGATCAATTTCCGTTTGAACCGTGATGGTGTAAATAAGCTATATTCATATAGGCCTACATACCGTAGTCATAGGGTCAAAACATAGTGGAGCAAAGAAGGTAGATGGTATCAGAGATAGGCAGATAGCTGAGATAATAGGATTGGCCGTTGCCTGTTGGGCTAGCGGCCAGCCGGATCACCAAAATCTGGAGGCCGGTCGTCAGAATCTGGCGACCCTAAGTGTAAGGGCCATCCTATACTCTGTACAGAATTAGTTTTTACTTGGGATGGACATGCGCAGTAGAGAAAGATTACAGCGGGAGGGATGCAGAGGTGCGATGTTGCCGTTTTGAAGCGGCCAGGGTTCTCCAACTTCTAGTGAATGTTCATATGCTCATGCTACACATGCAAAGTTTCCTGTCTGAAAGCAGTCAGACGACTGACAGATTGGCCACTGTGCTTCCACCTATGACTCTATTAATCACTGTAATTGGCTGATCTTCCTCCATTTCTCTGCGCTGCATATTCCTACAAGTCCGAAGTAAATTTGTACAGACTATAATCAGCCAATCGGAGAGCTTCCTGCCCTTCCGACTCTGAAAACATTTAATATGGTCTGGCCCTTAAGAGCGCAATAAGAACCAATACACAGTATTTTATGCAACTTCAATAGAAAATATTATTTCTGTTTCAGGAACGCTTGGCACATTTTTCCAGTTGATGCTCACCGTTGGTATTCTGTATGTGTACGTGGTTGGAACACTGTTCAGTTACAGTTCACTGCAAGTACTGTGTGGCATAGTGCCGGTTGTGTTCATGCTGCTATTTGTGAAGGCGCCTGACAGCCCGACCTACCTGTTGAAGAAGGGCCGTCGCCATGATGCCGAGAAGGCGCTGCGTCTGCTCAGAGGCCCATCTTATGACATACATGCTGAGCTCAACAACATTCAGTATGAATTGGACAAAGCTTCAAGACAAAAAGTTTCTTTTGCAAAGGCTATAATGAAAAAAGCCTCTTTAAAGAGCTTATTCATAGCTCTAGGTTTGATGTTATTTCAGCAATTTTCTGGAGTGAATGCTGTCATATTCTATTCAGTATCTATATTTCAAGCAGCTGGAAGCACTCTAGACCCATCTATTTGTACAGTGATTGTTGGCATCATTCAGGTCATTGTTACTTATTTCTCAGCAGTTTTGGTGGACAAGGCTGGTAGAAGAATACTCCTTCTAATCTCCTCGTCGGTTATGGCTCTCTGCCTAGGTTGTTTGGGATATTATTTCCATCTTCAACAAAAAGGTGAAGACGTTAGCAATATTGGTATGATACCTCTAGTAAGTGTTTGCGTTTTCATAGTTGTCTTCTCTTTAGGGTTCGGTCCAATCCCTTGGCTCATGACAGGTGAGTTATTTTCTGGTGATATCAAAGGCTTTGCCTCAAGTTTGGCAGTTACCCTTAATTGGACATCCACATTTATACTGACAAAAACCTTCCAATCATTCCTCACTACAATTGGAGCTGATTGGACATTTTGGGCTCTAGCTTCAATATGCAGTGTAGGAACTGTATTTGTGTTTTTATTTGTTATTGAAACAAAAGGTAAAAGTCTAGAAGAAATTCAATGTGAACTGGCAGGGAAACCTTACTTACCCAATGATAATGATAAACTATGAAAACTAAAAGTTTATAATGATGCAACAACGTATTTTTTGTATTATTTATTTATGTATTGATTTTTTACAACTGTTAATACGAGTGATTACAATAATAGAACATGAAAAACAGAGTAAATAATCTTTTTAGTCTACTTGATGGTCTTTGAATAATTGAAAGAACACGCTTTTCATGTGAGGTGAACGAAATTTAATAATTTGTAATTTTTATCTAATAAACTGTTAAAACCGTTTGTAATAATCATTTACAAAGCAACTTAATATTTGTATAATAATTTCATGAATAGTCTTTGCCTGTTATGGTTTCGAATGTAATACCTACAACCAAGAAATTCAAAAAGTATTCATGTCATTGATAGAATGTAAAATATATCAAGGCAACAGTAAAGACTATTCTTATCAATCACCATCTGTTGTTTTCTATAATAAAATAAATAATACGTGAGAGTCTCAATCCTTACTTACAGTATCAACACTTTTTCATAAATCTATTATCCTGAAACCTGAACGAAACCTTTATGTTTTCAATATTTAAAATAAAACTGAAAAATAGATCATAATATTAAGATAATATTGAATCCAGAAATTTCAAACAGTTCAAAAGTAGAATAGTAATTAGTTCAATAAACTAATAACTGATTTATTACTGTACGGTAATACAAATATATAACTATAATAAAAATTAGTTACAAGTACAAATAATACTGTATACATGTAGGAATTAAATAGAAAATCTGATTTTTAAGCTATGTAAACATGGATAAATTCTACAAAAGTCCAATTCAATCTACATATGAACATGGAATGTCCATAAAGATCAAAATGGTGGCCAGCACTAGCATGCTGCTAACATTTCATAGCACCTCTTCTCGGACGTCTCCTAATTCCCAATTTCTTGGAATTAAACTTTGTATAAATTAATTTTTTATAGAAACATGAAGGCTTTATACATACTATTGAAACATGAAAAAATTTTGTATCGGAAAAATAATTACAAATATAACATAGAATAATATTGAGCAGCCCATAGACCTATAATGTTATTGTACAATATACTATCTACTTTATAACATTGTCAGGCCACAGCCACACAACTGTAGTAAACAGCTGCGGCCACCACAGTGTCTATAGTTATATTATCAATTTTTATAGTCTAGTAGCTAATATAATAGTATAAAAGTCTGGCAAATAAGATTCATTGTCTCATTACTGTATTTTGGGTAGTCTCCATGCCGGTTTGTTTTCCGAATAAAGCTTTTTAAAAAGCATGTCACTAGTTCCATTTAGCTTGTTTGGCCTGATATCACAAGTACTGGTACTTATTGTACAATAATATTTCAGGTCTATGGGCCTACTTTCAACATGAAAGAAACTTTATTATATTGATATATGGTATTTTATCTTCTTCGGTTAATAAATTAAATTACAATAATATTATAGAATTTTATTATTATTTTTATATAAAAATGATATTTTTAGTAGATAAATAAGTAGAAGAGTACATTTTATTCATTAAAAATAATTATTATTATTCATTAACAATTATTTAGAATATTATAGCTATTAACCAGTTTTTCATTATATATTAGTAATAGATTACACAGTTTTCTACATTGTTTATTCGATCATGTATTGAGAGAGCAATAATTAAATTTCATTTTTGAGCTCTCATATATGGTGTATTTCATGATAAATAAATTATGTCAGTTTTCAATAGATCAGTGTTGAAAATTGGTAAGTAGAAATAATCACTATAGGCAAGGAATTTTAACAGTGCGGTATATTCTTTCCATTATACATCCCATTATTATGCATACTGAAAAAAATATACCCTTATCGTACACAGTACCCACCTTGCTCATTATTCCATTTGCAATAAACCCAAATTAGAATATAACACAGGAAAAAATATACAAATAGTTGGGTCATGGATTACAGAAAACTAGTTGAATACGGTAATTTAGAGCTGATTATTTATTCATTTATCGAATTTTTGCAACACAAGCATCACATAATTAGAATGGAAAACAGGCCTTGGCGTAAAAGTTGTTCCTAAGTTTAAATTTAGTACAATGAATTGTCCCATGTATTATAATTAACTATTTTAAACTTTATGATTACAGTTTTTAATCTTATATTCTAGCAGCATCCACACAGGGACAATAGTAGCTTCTACTAGCTGCACGGGAACACAGAATTGGAATTGTCTGGAACTCAATTATTGTTACTGTCTGTGTGCAGGCTGCTTACGATATAAGCAATATATATGAATATTGTCGCATTTATTATTTGTGTTACATTCCAGCAGATCAATTTCCGTTTGAACCGTGATGGTGTAAATAAGCTATATTCATATAGGCCTACATACCGTAGTCATAGGGTCAAAACATAGTGGAGCAAAGAAGGCAGATGGTATCAGAGATAGGCAGATAGCTGAGATAATAGGATTGGCCGTTGCCTGTTGGGCTAGCGGCCAGCCGGATCACCAAAATCTGGAGGCCGGTCGTCAGAATCTGGCGACCCTAAGTGTAAGGGCCATCCTATACTCTGTACAGAATTAGTTTTTACTTGGGATGGACATGCGCAGTAGAGAAAGATTACAGCGGGAGGGATGCAGAGGTGCGATGTTGCCGTTTTGAAGCGGCCAGGGTTCTCCAACTTCTAGTGAATGTTCATATGCTCATGCTACACATGCAAAGTTTCCTGTCTGAAAGCAGTCAGACGACTGACAGATTGGCCACTGTGCTTCCACCTATGACTCTATTAATCACTGTAATTGGCTGATCTTCCTCCATTTCTCTGCGCTGCATATTCCTACAAGTCCGAAGTAAATTTGTACAGACTATAATCAGCCAATCGGAGAGCTTCCTGCCCTTCCGACTCTGAAAACATTTAATTTGGTCTGGCCCTTAAGAGCGCAATAAGAACCAATACACAGTATTTTATGCAACTTCAATAGAAAATATTATTTCTGTTTCAGGAACGCTTGGCACATTTTTCCAGTTGATGCTCACCGTTGGTATTCTGTATGTGTACGTGGTTGGAACACTGTTCAGTTACAGTTCACTGCAAGTACTGTGTGGCATAGTGCCGGTTGTGTTCATGCTGCTATTTGTGAAGGCGCCTGACAGCCCGACCTACCTGTTGAAGAAGGGCCGTCGCCATGATGCCGAGAAGGCGCTGCGTCTGCTCAGAGGTCCATCTTATGACATACATGCTGAGCTCAACAACATTCAGTATGAATTGGACAAAGCTTCAAGACAAAAAGTTTCTTTTGCAAAGGCTATAATGAAAAAAGCCTCTTTAAAGAGCTTATTCATAGCTCTAGGTTTGATGTTATTTCAGCAATTTTCTGGAGTGAATGCTGTCATATTCTATTCAGTATCTATATTTCAAGCAGCTGGAAGCACTCTAGACCCATCTATTTGTACAGTGATTGTTGGCATCATTCAGGTCATTGTTACTTATTTCTCAGCAGTTTTGGTGGACAAGGCTGGTAGAAGAATACTCCTTCTAATCTCCTCGTCGGTTATGGCTCTCTGCCTAGGTTGTTTGGGATATTATTTCCATCTTCAACAAAAAGGTGAAGACGTTAGCAATATTGGTATGATACCTCTAGTAAGTGTTTGCGTTTTCATAGTTGTCTTCTCTTTAGGGTTCGGTCCAATCCCTTGGCTCATGACAGGTGAGTTATTTTCTGGTGATATCAAAGGCTTTGCCTCAAGTTTGGCAGTTACCCTTAATTGGACATCCACATTTATACTGACAAAAACCTTCCAATCATTCCTCACTACAATTGGAGCTGATTGGACATTTTGGGCTCTAGCTTCAATATGCAGTGTAGGAACTGTATTTGTGTTTTTATTTGTTATTGAAACAAAAGGCAAAAGTCTAGAAGAAATTCAATGTGAACTGGCAGGGAAACCTTACTTACCCAATGATAATGATAAACTATGAAAACTAAAAGTTTATAATGATGCAACAACGCATTTTTTGTATTATTTATTTATGTATTGATTTTTTACAACTGTTAATACGAGTGATTACAATAATAGAACATGAAAAACAGAGTAAATAATCTTTTTAGTCTACTTGATGGTCTTTGAATAATTGAAAGAACACGCTTTTCATGTGAGGTGAACGAAATTTAATAATTTGTAATTTTTATCTAATAAACTGTTAAAACCGTTTGTAATAATCATTTACAAAGCAACTTAATATTTGTATAATAATTCATGAATAGTCTTTGCCTGTTATGGTTTCGAATGTAATACCTACAACCAAGAAATTCAAAAAGTATTCATGTCATTGATAGAATGTAAAATATATCAAGGCAACAGTAAAGACTATTCTTATCAATCACCATCTGTTGTTTTCTATAATAAAATAAATAATACGTGATAGTCTCAATCCTTACTTACAGTATCAACACTTTTTCATAAATCTATTATCCTGAAACCTGAACGAAACCTTTATGTTTTCAATATTTAAAATAAAACTGAAAAATAGATCATAATATTAAGATAATATTGAATCCAGAAATTTCAAACAGTTCAAAAGTAGAATAGTAATTAGTTCAATAAACTAATAACTGATTTATTACTGTACGGTAATACAAATATATAACTATAATAAAAATTAGTTACAAGTACAAATAATACTGTATACATGTAAGAATTAAATAGAAAATCTGATTTTTAAGCTATGTAAACATGGATAAATTCTACAAAAGTCCAATTCAATCTACATATGAACATGGAATGTCCATAAAGATCAAAATGGTGGCCAGCACTAGCATGCTGCTAACATTTCATAGCACCTCTTCTCGGACGTCTCCTAATTCCCAATTTCTTGGAATTAAACTTTGTATAAATTAATTTTTTATAGAAACATGAAGGCTTCATACATACTATTGAAACATGAAAAAAATTTGTATCGGAAAAATAATTACAAATATAACATAGAATAATATTGAGCAGCCCATAGACCTATAATGTTATTGTACAATATACTATCTACTTTATAACATTGTCAGGCCACAGCCACACAACTGTAGTAAACAGCTGCGGCCACCACAGTGTCTATAGTTATATTATCAATTTTTATAGTCTAGTAGCTAATATAATAGTATAAAAGTCTGGCAAATAAGATTCATTGTCTCATTACTGTATTTTGGGTAGTCTCCATGCCGGTTTGTTTTCCGAATAAAGCTTTTTAAAAAGCATGTCACTAGTTCCATTTAGCTTGTTTGGCCTGATATCACAAGTAGGCTACTGGTACTTATTGTACAATAATATTTCAGGTCTATGGGCCTACTTTCAACATGAAAGAAACTTTATTATATTGATATATGGTATTTTATCTTCTTCGGTTAATAAATTAAATTACAATAATATTATAGAATTTTATTATTATTTTTATATAAAAATGATATTTTTAGTAGATAAATAAGTAGAAGAGTACATTTTATTCATTAAAAATAATTATTATTATTCATTAACAATTATTTAGAATATTATAGCTATTAACCAGTTTTTCCTTATATGAATAATATTATGTTGGCATAAACTCGCGTAGTTAGATCATGTTTGATAATAACAAATACTTTATTGATCATAAATATTTCAAGAATACATGGACTATGTCAGACAATCATAAGACAATAAAAGGTTCACAAAATTAAAAGAAAAACTATTAGTGAAATATACTAATTAATAGGATGTACAATACCATAACACTTAACTTCAGTCAATCTCAAAATATTGTAACAACTTGTTCCATTTTAAAATGTATGACCGTTATGGAATACAGTGCTCGTAAGGTAACGAATTTGCGTTCTTATTTGGATATTTATTACATTAAAATTATTATTGGCAATAACAAGGATGTAGTATTAGTAAATATAAAACATAAATGAGTTATCATCTTACTTCTAGCGATAACTATGCATCATCATTTCACTTGATATGGCATAATTCATTCATAATAATTTCAAATCGCAGTTCGTGATGGACATCAATAACTTATTATACTCTAATCTACTTGAATGACTATACATTGGCCTATCAAGTTGTTGCCAGGCCACCCCGGAACACTGCATAATAACCGTGGCCCGGGCTTTCAGTACATCTGAATGTCAGATGTTTTTTGGTATAATAGCAAAAATTATCTGAAGATTAATACTTTGAAGATGAAATTTAATACTTAGAGTTGCTATCGACAATGTTTTAAAAAACGTCAACTGTGAGATGTCAATTTCATTCATGCAATACATAAAACGCTGATGGTAGTAGCTATTTCTGCGTCTGAGCTACCTGTTGTAGAAATATCAAGAGAGGATTGATATTTTTACAGTCTTGAGTTGATCAGAAAGATGAATACGGTTTTCAAGAGATTATTTTTTATACAAGACTATAAAAATGTGTAAAAGCATTGTTGCAAGTAAAGCAACAGCAATTTCAGCTGCAAGTAATGCTATTTGCCCCAAGGAATCCAAATAATGAATTATTAAACCAAGATGAACTTTGAATTATTAACACTTTGCGATCTGAAATATGTTGTTGAAGATTGTGTTTGTTGGTGAAGTAGCCGACTGTACTGACCAGACCACGGCCATTTGCATGACAGCTCAGATTATTTCAGCTGCAGTTGTCCCAGTTGATCGGATGGCCAGTGATAGGCCTACAACTGGCCAGCAGCACTGGCCAACAGTGTATCAATAAAAATGAAGCATGCCATGCCATAGCGTTGTGAATAGCAAATGTGTTTTATTACAGAAATGAGTTGCAAACGCCATGTTTTACAGTGCAGAATGAGATTAGGAGGCTAGTGGCGCTTTTCGCGTTATTTTTTGGACTAGAATTGTTGTGAAAGTCATGCATGGGTCGATGTCAAACGAGACTACCAACAGAAGAGGACTCTTCTAAAAGCACAGAAGTGACAGAGGAGGACTCCGACAGTTGAGGACTGCGACCGTCGAGGACTCCGACAGTTGAGGACTGCGACCCTCGAGGACTCTTTAATTTTTGCACAGCCCCGACAGTTGAGGACTGCGACCGTAGAGGATTCATTAATTTTTGCACAGCCACAACAGTTGAGGACTGCGACATTTGCGCTCGGCAACAGTTGAGGACACATCCTACTTTTATACCAGACTGTACAGTTCGGCCGTTCGGTATTTGAACACAGGTTCATCGATGTCAATAACCGAATTAGCAAATATTCAGAATGTCAGACAGCACCAAAAGAATTATCATTTAATTACTATGGATTCACCAGCACTTGAGTAATATCTTATGTCCCATTAATCCTTCCATCTTATGAATAAGTATTGCAACTTTACAACTGTAAATATACCTTAGTTGCTTCTTTATAAAAAATTCAACTCGTAAATACCTTTTCGATACTTGGATGTCAAATTCGCAGTACATTATAGATTACAAATACATGTTTAAGAAATGGAGAAAATTCACATTTCAGTGAGATCTATGGAAGACAACATAATAAGATTAGAAAAAACTCTCCTTGTTCTTCAGTTCTACATGTTGAAATGTAAACATAATTTTTTAAATTATCATTATTATTAATAAAAAATGAAAAGACATATCAAAAAGTGTTTACACTTAAAAATGTGCCTCCCTAAACTGGGGAATTCCCGAGACATGAGCAATAAACGAGATGTTTAGGAGCAGTAAAGATAGACAATAGAAGGGTTTCGGTGACACTTCTTCAGGTAAAAGTAGCAAGTCAGGAACAATGCTATTTCGTACCATCAGTTTACAATGACCCAGAAAAAGAATACAATTTCTTGAAAAATAATATCCTCATTTTCTTTAATTTGTCATGTGGTGGAACTGTAAAATAACTTCCATGAAACCCCACCCACTCCTACCTTTGAACTACCACCTCAGTGTCAGTTGGTGATTAAAGTTGGTGCTCATTCATACAACTATGTTAATCCACCGGGTCTCAGTAGAGTGATTTTTGTTAAGTGGGCATCAGAATACGGGTATGTAATTGAAATTTCCATATCATATGTTACTATAGAACTATAATCTAGATAGAGTACCTCTTCGAAACAGTTGTTAACTGGCAACTAAATTAATAATTTTGTCAGGTTGGCATTAAGTTGAGTTGATTTTGTTAGGTTGGCACCAAGTTGAAGATTTAATTGCATTTATCGCGGAAAAATTGATTGGGCACTGCTACTTCAATCCTGGGAATATTATATTACTAGCCGTCAGGCTCGCTTCGCTCGCCATATCCGTTTAGCCAGACGTTTAGTCTGGACCCCCGACTGGATTGTCCTAATATAATATGATAAAAATGAAAAAATGCAGGCGAGCGAAGCGAGCCTGCTGATCTCATTCTTGGACGATCCAGTCGGGGGTCCAGGGGGCGGAGCCCCCTGGCTAGACGGATATGGCGAGCGAAGCGAGCCTGACGGCTAGTTCATAATAATTTCAAATCGCAGTTCGTGATGGACATCAATAACTTATTATACTCTAATCTACTTGAATGACTATACATTGGCCTATCAAGTTGTTGCCAGGCCACCCCGGAACACTGCATAATAACCGTGGCCCGGGCTTTCAGTACATCTGAATGTCAGATGTTTTTTGGTATAATAGCAAAAATTATCTGAAGATTAATACTTTGAAGATGAAATTTAATACTTAGAGTTGCTATCGACAATGTTTTAAAAAACGTCAACTGTGAGATGTCAATTTCATTCATGCAATACATAAAACGCTGATGGTAGTAACTATTTCTGCGTCTGAGCTACCTGTTGTAGAAATATCAAGAGAGGATTGATATTTTTACAGTCTTGAGTTGATCAGAAAGATGAATACGGTTTTCAAGAGATTATTTTTTATACAAGACTATAAAAATGTGTAAAAGCATTGTTGCAAGTAAAGCAACAGCAATTTCAGCTGCAAGTAATGCTATTTGCCCCAAGGAATCCAAATAATGAATTATTAAACCAAGATGAACTTTGAATTATTAACACTTTGCGATCTGAAATATTTTGTTGAAGATTGTGTTTGTTGGTGAAGTAGCCGACTGTACTGACCAGACCACGGCCATTTGCATGGTAGCTCAGATTATTTCAGCTGCAGTTGTCCCAGTTGGCCAGGACGGCCTATAACCAGGATGGCCAGTGATAGGCCTACTGGCCAGCAGCACTGGCCAACAGTGTATCAATAAAAATGAAGCATGCCATGCCATAGCGTTGTGAATAGCAAATGTGTTTTATTACAGAAATGGGTTGCAAACGCCATGTTTTACAGTGCAGAATGAGATTAGGAGGCTAGTGGCGCTTTTCGCGTTATTTTTTGGACTAGAATTGTTGTGAAAGTCATGCATGGGTCGATGTCAAACGAGACTACCAAAAGAAGAGGACTCTTCTAAAAGCACAGAAGTGACAGAGGAGGACTCCGACAGTTGAGGACTGCGACCGTCGAGGACTCCGACAGTTGAGGACTGCGACCGTAGAGGATTCATTAATTTTTGCACAGCCACAACAGTTGAGGACTGCGACATTTGCGCTCGGCAACAGTTGAGGACACATCTTACTTTTATACCAGACTGTACAGTTCGGCCGTTCGGTATTTGAACACAGGTTCATCGATGTCAATAACCGAATTAGCAAATAGTCAGAATGTCAGACAGCACCAAAAGAATTATCATTTAATTACTATGGATTCACCAGCACTTGAGTAATATCTTATGTCCCATTAATCCTTCCATCTTATGAATAAGTATTGCAACTTTACAACTGTAAATATACCTTAGTTGCTTCTTTATAAAAAATTCAACTCGTAAATACCTTTTCGATACTTGGATGTCAAATTCGCAGTACATTATAGATTACAAATACATGTTTAAGAAATGGAGAAAATTCACATTTCAGTGAGTTCTATGGAAGACAACATAATACGATTAGAAAAAACTCTCCTTGTTCTTCAGTTCTACATGTTGAAATGTAAACATAATTTTTTAAATTATCATTATTATTAATAAAAAATGAAAAGACATATCAAAAAGTGTTTACACTTAAAAATGTGCCTCCCTAAACTGGGGAATTCCCGAGACATGAGCAATAAACGAGATGTTTAGGAGCAGTAAAGATAGACAATAGAAGGGTTTCGGTGACACTTCTTCAGGTAAAAGTAGCAAGTCAGGAACAATGCTATTTCGTACCATCAGTTTACAATGACCCAGAAAAAGAATACAATTTCTTGAAAAATAATATCCTCATTTTCTTTAATTTGTCATGTGGTGGAACTGTAAAATAACTTCCATGAAACCCCACCCACTCCTACCTTTGAACTACCACCTCAGTGTCAGTTGGTGATTAAAGTTGGTGCTCATTCATACAACTATGTTAATCCACCGGGTCTCAGTAGAGTGATTTTTGTTAAGTGGGCATCAGAATACGGGTATGTTTACAGGTTTAAACGAAAGTTAAAAGAGCCACAAAGTGTACGGTATCTAATATGTCACAGTAAGGATTGTAAAGGGTCGAGCCACGGTCTCTTTTCAATAACATACGATGTCAAACCCGAGGTTGGGAAGTTTGAGTTAAAATCCAACCACACTCCTGGTGTGAAGTGTCAGGATATAAACTTTTACCTGTAAGTCTTGCGAGGAATGAAATAATAAAATTCTACATCGAGCTGCACAAGAGAACACACCAAACTCCATCATATTTCAACAAGAAATGGAAAGAAACCTATGTGAACTATTTTTTGTGTTTAGAAAAGCATGGTTCAAATAATCATAATAATTATAATTGAATCAAGTCTTCATGTAATTAATGAATTGAATACTGTTACAGGAATGTCATTTTACTATTTTTAATGTAGTTCAATTATTACCATATCGTGTTCATATTTGAGAGTAATCGAAATTGTAGTGACAGTTTTGGTGGTCAACAAGGTCATGTTTCTTAGGTTTGCATCAAAACTCTCACAAGAAATAACAGCAAATCATCAGTAAAGTAAATTGTTGAAGACTTTCAGCACTCAGATGAAGATTCTACTATCTCAAACATTGTTGATATAACGTTTCTATCTGGACCTGATACTGCAAAGTTAATTGTACCTAAAACCATTGGGAAGCACGTTTGTCAATTTGAAGCTGATTCAGGCAGCCCTTTTACTATCATCGACGAAAAACAAATGCATCAACTTGAATCAGACAAATTAGCTCCCACCGATATCGAATTTCATACATAGACAAAGGAAGTATTTTCTCCACTTGGTGGATTAACCATACCAGTACAATATCAAGGTAGGCAACCTACAGAGACACTCTATGTAGTCAAGACAAACTCTCCTGCAATTTTAGGAAGAGCATGGATACGTCATCTAGAAAATTCTACCAACAAAATGTAACATGTCCCTGATAACGATTTATTCCAGAAACAAGTTCTCCAAACGTTTCCAAGAGTAGAATAGGTACCATTCCAAATTACAAATAATGTTCTCTACTTGTGGAAAATCAAGTCAAACCAGTATTTCTGGAAGCCCGACCAGTTCCATATGCTCTCCTAGACAAAGTTGAATCAGAGTTGAAGCAGGAAGGTGCTCTGACAAAAACATATTATTCAGATTGGGGTTCACCCCTAGTTCCTGACTAAACCTGATATCAATTTGACAATTCAACCAACAACTGATTCTGTCCGTCATCTACCACTAGGAGCCAGGGTACAAACTCACAACTATGCTGCTTCTGGCAGATGGACTATCGTGGAATGCCTTGGAAGACTTGATGATGGCTACACCATTAAGCGTCGCATAGATCAACTTCAACCTTGTGAAGTGCCTATTCCAGAAGACAACAGTAAGGCCTCCATCCATTCATCAAGATTCACTACATTGGAACCTCCTAATTTTGGTCAAAACCATCAACTGTGTGGAAATCACTCTCAATCCCAGTTGCCCATTGTTCTGGAGAAGACAAAGCCAACAACTGTAACAACTAATGAGTCTGCTGCAAATTGGTTGCTACATCGAGCTGCACAAGAGAACACACCAAACTCCATCATATTTCAACAAGAAATGGAAAGAAACCTATGTGAACTATTTTTTGTGTTTAGAAAAGCATGGTTCAAATAATCATAATAATTATAATTGAATCAAGTCTTCATGTAATTAATGAATTGAATACTGTTACAGGAATGTCATTTTACTATTTTTAATGTAGTTCAATTATTACCATATCGTGTTCATATTTGAGAGTAATCGAAATTGTAGTGACAGTTTTGGTGGTCAACAAGGTCATGTTTCTTAGGTTTGCATCAAAACTCTCACAAGAAATAACAGCAAATCATCAGTAAAGCAAATTGTTGAAGACTTTCAGCACTCAGATGAAGATTCTACTATCTCAAACATTGTTGATATAACGTTTCTATCTGGACCTGACACTGCAAAGTTAATTGTACCTATAACCATTGGGAAGCACGTTTGTCAATTTGAAGCTGATTCAGGCAGCCCTTTTACTATCATCGACGAAAAACAAATGCATCAACTTGAATCAGACAAATTAGCTCCCACCGATATCGAATTTCATACATAGACAAAGGAAGTATTTTCTCCACTTGGTGGATTACACTCTATGTAGTCAAGACAAACTCTCCTGCAATTTTAGGAAGAGCATGGATACGTCATCTAGAAAATTCTACCAACAAAATGTAACATGTCCCTGATAACGATTTATTCCAGAAACAAGTTCTCCAAACGTTTCCAAGAGTAGAATAGGTACCATTCCAAATTACAAATAATGTTCTCTACTTGTGGAAAATCAAGTCAAACCAGTATTTCTGGAAGCCCGACCAGTTCCATATGCTCTCCTAGACAAAGTTGAATCAGAGTTGAAGCAGGAAGGTGCTCTGACAAAAACATATTATTCAGATTGGGGTTCACCCCTAGTTCCTGACTAAACCTGATATCAATTTGACAATTCAACCAACAACTGATTCTGTCCGTCATCTACCACTAGGAGCCAGGGTACAAACTCACAACTATGCTGCTTCTGGCAGATGGACTATCGTGGAATGCCTTGGAAGACTTCAATATATTGTGGAACTTGATGATGGCTACACCATTAAGCATCGCATAGATCAACTTCAACCTTGTGAAGTGCCTATTCCAGAAGACAACAGTAAGGCCTCCATCCATTCATCAAGATTCACTACATTGGAACCTCCTAATTTTGGTCAAAACCATCAACTGTGTGGAAATCACTCTCAATCCCAGTTGCCCATTGTTCTGGAGAAGACAAAGCCAACAACTGTAACAACTAATGAGTCTGCTGCAAATTGGTTGCCTTCATCTAGACAATCCACTGAAGAAAGCCAGAATGCTGACACAGAATCCTTCCACCTAGCATCACCAGGAGGTGTTCAACAGGCAAGAATCTGTCACATTATTTTTGTCAATAACGAGTTGCCCTGCTTGGCTGCAGTCGGTAGAGCATGAATAATAAAATATTTAACCCTTATTGTGGTTCTTAGAATATATATAATACCAATTTCTTACTGGCTAGACCAGGAGCTCCCGCAGTTCTCTGCTCTTGCCGGTTACTGACGTCGGCTGCTCCAACAGTTTACAATAATTTCTGTGACTGATTTGTCGAAATCCGCGAGTATAGATGCGAGAATTTGTGCTGCTACAACTTAATGCTATAATTTTGAGATTCTTCTGGTCGTATTTAATGATATTGGATAATTTATATAAATCTCTGGAACGTATTATTTCCAAAGATTTGATTATCAATGCTGTATATCGCTGTCTTAACCAACTTATTCGGTGAAGAATATAGTCAGATGGTAACCTTACTAATATTTCAATACTGGTAACTAAATAGATTTTAATGAGATTGGTCATGCATGGAGATAGGGAAACAAATAAAGGATACACCATAAAAATTTATATAAATATATTATACAAATATCAACGAATAAATAAATATAAATGTTGTAATGTTACACATTTCAAAATAGGCGCTCAAAATAGATTGGTTATGATTCAAAATAGGCGCTCATACCCATTATTGATAATAAATTCTAAATGAATAAATTATAATTAAATAAATCTGTTTCAAATTTAGAAATAATATTCCTATTTGACTAGAAAATTCAAGCATCTTACTAGTAAAAACAATAAATTCAATTGGACTCTTGAAGATGACATAATTTTTCAGGAAATCAAGAATAGATTCATAGAGTGTGTTACCTTGAAACATCCCGATTACACAAAAAATTTTATTCTTGCAACAGACGCCAGTGACATTGGACTAGCTGTTGAACTTTTCCAAGAGGGTGATGACAAAGAACACCACGTAATCGCATATGCTAGCAGAAGTCTTTCAAAATCAGAACTATTGTATACAATTTGTGAAAAGGAATGCCTTGCTGTATTATTTGGCCTTACTAAATTGCACAATTATTTTGGCGATCATAAGATAATAGTCAGGACCGACCACAAAGCGCTCACTTTTCTGAAAAAATGTAAGATAGGACATGGTAGGTTAGGACGCTGGATGTTGGCACTCCAAAACTTCAACATTGAATTGGAGTTCGTGGCAGGTAAAAATAATATTATCCCAGATATTATCTCTCGCACTGATTACGAGGGCAATGTGAAATGTAGGAATTCCAATGAATTCAAGGTTTTGAACATAATAAAAGAGGATAAAAACCTTATTAGCATTGTAAAGAAAATCAAAGAAACTCAACATACTGACATCCGATTAAACAAAATTAAAGAAAAATTAGAAACTGGTGATGTAAATTTACATAAGTTTTATTCAGATAATGATGATTTATTATTTATTAGGAAATCTAAAAGAAATACATTTTGGAAAGTCTGTGTTCTCTCTCACCTTTATGAAGACCTCATCATTGAATTTCATGAACGCTTAGGACATGTAGGCATATCCAAAACTAACAGGGCCATAGAAGAAACATTTTATATCAAGAATAGCTACCGCCTTGTCACCAAAATAATACAATATTGTGAGAAATGTCAATTGGTAAAATCCTCTAATCAAAAGAAAACTCTAGAAATGCACACCATCTTGTCAGATAAGAAAAATCACAAGGTATTTGTCAACGTGTATGGCGAATTTCCAGGAGGTCGCTACCGATGGATGTGCATAATACATGATGGCTTCACCAAGTTCACCAAATTGTATCCATTAGTCAGAGCAAACGCAATTAGTTTAGTTAAGGCAGTGAAACAATATGTTAGAAACTATGGAACATTTGACTCAATAATTAGAGACAATGGTACTTGCTTCCAGAGTAAGACTTGGAAAGACTCTATGGATGAGTTAGGGATCAAGTATCATTACATTTCGATTTACCATCCTCAGTCTAATCTTAGCGAGCGACCTCTCTCAAAGAAGTTAACCGCATATTACATACCTATGTACCAGAAAATCAACATCATTTATGGTACAACTATTTGAACAAGGTGGAATATGTTTTGAACTATAACTTCCATGAGGCCACCAATAATATCCCGATTGAATTAATGTTAAATAATAAGTTGTCTCACATTGTGTTCAAATACATTGAGTACCCTCTTGATAACAGATTTGAATTAGAAGAGGAGAATTTACGGAATAAAAGAATATTTTTTCGTATGAAAAATCTAGGCACAATCCGACGATACAAACATCAGATGAACAATAAGAAACGAGTTGTGTACAAAATAAATGATCTTGTGTTGACAAATAATTATGTATTATCTAGTAAATTTAAAAAGTTTTCGGCCAAGTTGTGCCCAAAATACAAGGGTCCATTTTTGATTTTGAATGACCTAGGTAAGGGATGTTTTCAGTTGAAAGAGTTGTCATCAGGAAAGATTTCAAAAGTAAATCAATTTATGATGAAGCCATTCCGACAAAGGAATAATCGAAACAATTAATTACGGTATAGGTTGTTATCATCTTTCCATTAATGTGTCCTAGATAAGAAAGATAATTCAGCATTGAAGTTTTAGTGCAGCATGAATTTCTACAATATCCACAAGCTTTGTCAACAACATCTGATGAATATTAGAAAAAACAAACAATGTATCTCACTTGACACACAAATTGAATCTCATTGTCTATAATAAAAAATTCATTTTTCGAGATATTTTATTTTTACATGGAAAAACTGTGCAGTTTATTGTAAAAATATGACCATATTGAAAGCTAGAAAAAAGAGTTGCAACCTGACTATGAGAGCCACCAAAAGCGCAAGATAGATTGCTATAACGCTAAGGATCTTGATAAAAAGGGAGCAGCAGAGGACAAGAACTTCATGACTGCATCCTTTGATTTGCAGTCTGTCCTACAAATTCCATCATCAGATGTCAGTCTGATGTATTATAGCAGGAAATTAATTGCTTACAATTTGACAATTTATGAATCAGCAATGCCCAATGATGCGTTCTGCTTTGCATGGACAGAGCTTAATGGTAAACTGGGAAGCTCAGAAATCGGCAGTTGCCTTTATGAATATCTCATGAATCTCCCCCATCACGTGAAAGAGATCTCATTGTTCTCAGACACTTGTGGGGGCCAGAATCGGAACAAACAAGTTGCAGCCCTGATGTTGTATGTTTCTCAAGTGTCTGAGAATTTAAGTGTGATTGAACACAAATTTTTGGAAAGTGGACATAGCTACATGGAGGCAGATTCTATGCACAGCGCAATAGAATCTGCAAAGAAGTATGTCCCTGTCTACACGATGCAAGACTGGCTGAACATTTTCAGATTAGCACGTAGTAGTAGAGTCAGGAATAAGTCAAGGAGGCCATACTCTGTAAAGGAAATGAAATTCAAAAACTTCTATAACTTGAAACAGCTCTCAGACATTTTGTTAAGAAACAGAACAAAAAATGTGAAGGGTGATCAAGTGAACTGGTTGTTAATAAAAAGTATGCGCTTTTCAAAAAACAAACCAGGTATCATTGAATACAAATAAATGAGCACAGCTCAGAATACTCAACAATGAATGTTCTGGGTAAAGGAAGACGCCCATCAATGTTGACAAATCAATTATTGCATCCCTTATACGAAATGCAGTTGCCAATCAGCATCCAGAAAAAGAAGGATTTGCTTAACTTATGTAAAAAAATGGCTATACCAGAGGAATTTCATGCCTGGTATAAGAATTTGCCATCTGCCAAAGGAATTGGTAATATTATTCCAGAACCAAGTGCTGAAGATGTATCTTCGGATGATCAAGACAGCTAGAATTGATGAAGATGTTACCTAGGAAAATACACTAACTCCCTTTTTTCAAGATACATTTATTTCTTTCATTTTTTATTATTTTTCAGTATTTAATGTTAAGTGATAGACTATCATGTTGAAATAAAGAATATTCAATTCTCTGAAGTGTAAAATTATTTCACATAAATTCTCAAAATTGAAATTTTCATTCCAGTTTGAAATAAGAAATTGATTTCCTGAGAAATTTTGTTCTATGGACTTAGTTTATCTTTGTATGCCCACGATATGTAGATAATATTTAAAAAAAAGTTGAAGCTGTATACTGCAGGACAGGTGATTTTATGAGCACACATTTTTTACAACTCACCCCCTCCCCCATCAGCCTACCACCCTGGGACGTGACGACATCGACTTTCATATACATTCTAACAATAATCTAAAGTCAAATTCTCTGCATCTCTCATGTATCCTCAATGTAAGCCAGCGCATGTACTAATGGGATCGTCTCTTACAGAATCATCCGGTGAAGTTGAAGTTGACTTTACCAAAGATCGCATCAAGTATTAAACAATGATAGCAAATGTCGAGGATTCGAATGTACTTCTACCTGGCAACATAAGAGATGATGAAGTGTAGCAATTCATGTCTACCCTGCTCGGATAGTGCAGTGGTCATTAGTGAGTTCAATTATCGTTTTCATTAAAAAAATCAAACACATGTTTACCCAAAACTAACAACATCTTAGATCAATATTCACGATGTGATTATGATTATTAGAGAAATTGCATCTGAGAAATGCATAATCAATGGAAGGTTAGTAGATCAGTTCAAAGACTACATTCAGTTTAATAACTCAATAATAGTTTATGGATCTGATACTTCTCTATTCTCTTATTAGATGATGAATGAAAAAACTAGTTCATTGTGTTTTTTTGTCATAAAGAACTTCAGGATTTTGTAGTAGTTGTGGGAGAAGGACTGAAATCAATAAATGAGGTGAATCTACAACTCTATGACGGGATTAATAATAAGTTGAATGGAAGAAGTAGTATTTCCGTTCATAAGACTTGCAGGCAGAGATATAATCATCCATCAAGGATTCAATAGGTATTGGAAGAAAAATATGTACCTAACTAATCCTTTATTGTGTCCCACATTAAAATGTTTGAACAATGAATTTGATTTTAAAAATGAATGTTTTGTGTGAAAAAGTGGTTACTTTCGATTCTAAAACTCCGCACCATCGTCGAAAATCTGTGCAATTGGTTTCAACATTAGAAATAAGAGATCATTTATTTAACAAAGTGATGAACGATAATGATGATTGGGGTAGGCAAGTTAAAAGTAGACTCATTAATGGGCGCGTTCAATGCCACTGATGGATCGGTGAACAATGAGATCGGTCAGTGAACGTGACGGTGAACGAAGCACTGTTTGGTCCAACTGATCAGGAGAAAAAATTATGTCATATCCGGTTCGTTCACTGATCAGCTCATTGTACTTTCAACTTTTCAGTTTACTTACAACAGACATAGTTGAATACAAGGTGGGTTACAATTATAATGGACTCCATTATAATCTATTTGGGAGCATGATTACTTAAATTCAAGTAAGTAGTACCTATATTGTTTTGTATTGGCTAAATTTTACCGCGCGAGCGAACTCTGAGTCTCAGCTATTTTTGGAGATATCAAATAGATTTTTTTAAATGAAAGAGGCCAACAAATAAGACTGGGAAGCACAAATTTTATAAAAAAATCAAATTTAACATTAAATAACAGTTTGAAAACTCACTTTTTTGGTGAATAAACTTGTTTCACGTAATTATTAATATATTAATAACAGTAATAATATTATTAACTTCATTAACTAATTCCCAAAAGTGAGTATGGATGAAGAAAAGATAAATCTGATCGTTCTCAGTGAGTGGGGAAGGAGAAATGATAGGACATTAACTGAAAAATGTATGGATTGGGGGATATTAAAAAGAGAGATTGAGTGCCCAAATTGTAAAAGCAAATTGAATTTGCGAAAAAACTACCTAAGTTTCATTAGATGATTACAAGTGGGAGTGGGAGTTAAGTTATTTGGTAGTTAAGGGAAAGCAAAAACGGCAACAATGTCAATATTCAATGAGCTAGAGAAAAAATACTTTTTTCAAAAAATCATTTCTTCCATTATGGAAAATTTTAGGATTTGTCTATTTATGGTCGAAGAACATTTTGTCAAAAGTGATTTGTGAGGAGTTATATTTCATGTAAAACGGTTGTGGACTTGAGCTCTTTTTGTAGACATATGACCATTTGATGCTGTACCTGTTAGGAAACAGAAAATTGGTGGACACTTCAGAAATTCAAATTTGTTTTTTAATGTTTTAATTAGTCTCTTATGTTGAAATTTATAGTACAGACACCTATTTTTTCTTCAATTAAAAAAAAAATGAGTCGATATCTTTAAAAATAGTTGAGATACAATTATTTTGTGCCATGATTAGTCACATATACACTATTTTCTATTAACTGACTAAACGTCTGCTATATATTCAAGCAATTTTTAGTTTTAATTTCTATTGTGTAGAGATAGAATGCATGTAAAGTGGAGTAACGGAAAGTTAATATACTTTCGAAATAATAAAGTTTTTAATTAGAATTATTATTTATATAAAATGAATAAAATTCTCCAATTCAATTCGATAATGGTATAAGATGAATTTATTAACTTTTCATTTGTAATAGTTGACCATATTAGTGAGATTGTTTGCAAGACTTGTCTTGTACCGCCAGCTATTGAAAGCAACAAGTCGGTGTACTGTATGTGCTCAATTCATTGGTATAGTTTATATTGATATTGTAAAAATGTCGGCAACAAACATAAAAAGTTTATAGGAATTGAGCAAGCAGGAGGATGGGCTGCTACTTATAAAAAAATGTATCGAATGGGGTTTTTTGGAGGTAAAAAAGTTTATTCTTCTACTATTATATTATTAAAATATATCATTTTTCAATTAATACATAGTCCTCATACTTCCTGTGTATATAGTTTATTGCTAAATTGATTTTTTTATGGTTCAATTTACATACTGTATCTAACTAATGTAGCTAAGTTTGAGTTTTACTTCAATAAGGTGCACAAAAAAAATTGAACAATTTTAAGACACTCCATTGCATTGACACTTTGTTTATTCAATGTTTGCATTATAATTTTATAGCAGTTTGGAAAAACTTTGAACTTTTGTCACAGTTTTTAAGATGGATCAATATAGTGAGACCGGCTGTCTTGTTCACTTGAGTGATGTGAGCAATTAAGTAATTAAAGTTTCTTTTTCAACTTTTTTCAAGCACAAGATCAATTAGAAAATATTCAAGTTTATATTAAGAATATAATAGTTTAAAGATTCTCAAGTTTTTTTAAACAACTGACGATTTGTACATCGATTAATGACGGTATCTAGTGCATTATTGGAGCAAGTCTATTTGAAGTAACATTACTTGTTTTAAGTATTATAATTAAAAGTAACTTATTATATAATCAGATTAATTCATGTTTTTTTGAAAAAATGTGAAACATAGTGCCAAGTACAAAGAAACATATAGTATTTAGTCTATAAAGCTTATTCATTCAAACGAGCACTAAATTTGAATGTTTTGTTTGCATGATTATATAGGAAGAGCTGGGGTGCCCAAATTGTAAAACAAAAATAATTATAAGAAGGGATGTTCAACGAATCGATGGATACAAATGGGTTTGTCGAGGAATGATAAAAATAAATTAAAAAAACCAAGAAAATGTAACTTTTCACAATGCTTGCGGAAAGGAACTTTCTTCGCCAAATCTAACTTACAGTTGTGGCAAATTTTAGGATTTGTTTTACTGTGGACCAGAAATGTACCGAGCAGTGCATTGATGATAGAGGTGGAAATATACAATAATACCGCAGTTGATTGGGGATCTTTCTGCAGAGAGGTGTGTTTTGTATTACATTTATCCTTCTATTTTTTATTTCATGCAATGTAAATTGTAAGTTGAAAAGTATAATTTGTTGCTCCACTTAGCTGAATAAATGTTTGATGTTTTAATGTTTTTACTTGTTTTTAATTGTGGATTTAAGTGAAATTTTCAATATTTTTGGCGATTACAAAAGAAGATTTTTGTTTGGATTTGTATTTTGAAATTAATTGATCTGATACATTCAAAATTGTAGTAGATACATTTTTTTGAACTCAAAATAGTTTGTGAATTAAGTTATCATTTTTACATAACCTCTAGACTATTGCAAATTAAGGTTTAGAACAGTTTTGGGCCAATGCCTGTTGTTTTTACCTGGATTGTATTTTGTATATGGATAAATAAATATAAATAAACGTTTTATCTACTGATGTGTGAAAAAATAAATTAACACCTATGCAGACGATGTTATGACTTCACTCCATACAAACAAACTATTGAGTTGATCATCTACTGTTATTGATAAGGTTTATCATTCAAGGCCCATTAAATGTTTGTCATACTAGCTGAATGTTGAAGATATTGCTTATCTAAAAGATTTTTATTCTTGCGGTCAATATTATAAGCTGTCTCAGTTTGGGCAGTTTCAAACTGTATATTTGGGTCACTTGATCAAAAAGTTGGAGAAAGATAATACTTTGTACATTTAACAATTTTTTTTTCATTTTAGAATGTTCATCTTTTTCACAATAATGTTTGTGTTACAGGTGGCATTCCATGCAATTTCAGAGCAGAAGGAAAAAATTGGAGGTGAAGGCCATGTAGTACAAATTGATGAGTCGAAATTCGGAAAAAGGAAATATAATCGCGGTAAAAGAGTAGAAGGGCAATGGGTCTTCGGGGGAATTGATGTTGGTACTGGCCACTGTTTCATGGAAGCAGTGGAAAACCGATCTTCCCGAACACTTATCCCGATCCTTGAAAAATATGTCCTTCCTGGAACCACTGTGGTTTCAGATTTGTGGAAGGCATGTGACTGTTTGGAGGAGAGAGGGTTTCATCACCATACAGTCAATCACAGCTTGAGCTTCAAAGACCCAGTTACTGGTGCTCATACTAACAATATTGAAGCATCATGGAATGCTGTGAAGACTGCTTTACCGAGATATCATAGAAAAAAGGCATTTTTCCCCGGCTATCTGGCCAAATATCTGTTCCTGAAAAGGTGCAAATCTCAAGGAAAAGACCCTTTCATTGAATTTTTCAAGGCTGCCGGAAGTCTCTACAAGCCTGAAAATACAATAATTATGGAGCAAGATGTAGAAATCGACGAAGAAATCGAAGAAGATGATTTCAATTAAAATATCATTCTGCAAATTCATTTCCCATTTTTCCATTAGTTTCTTTTTTGTTGTTTTTTCAACTGATCATGTTCAAGTTCCTCCCTCATTTCTTCAATTCTTTTAAATTCTCCTCCATCTTGTTCATTACGCACCATTGATCCTGTACCTATCAGTATACCAGTACCAGTATATATATCATCATGAAATTCATCATTTTCAAGTTCAAGGTAATGAAACCTTTCACTTAAATGAATTATTCCTTAAAATTATTTCAAATCTATAATACCGTATATTATTAAAGTGCATATCATTCATAACTGATTATTCTCTATTTCCTGGTTGGATTGTTTCGATTTTTTTAAATATTGGAATTGAGCTGCAGTTTTCCTATACAAATTTTGAAAGCAATCTAAGCAGAGCATAAAAAATAGCCTGATTGAATTTGTTCCATTTACTGGGTAAACAGAGTTTGAGTGATAAATTACTAAATAATTTTCATTACTTATATTACTTTCAATAAAACAGTATACGTATAGGCTAGTTATTGTTTTTCAAAACATACAGCATGTAATATTATTTATGATGAAGATTTTATGGTCACTTTGAAACCTCTTGTGTTATCTTCAACTTTTAAGAAGTATTTGAACTAATATTGTACTTTATATATAATTTTTCCATTCTATCTTTCATTTATTTTAATTGAATTTGATAAAAATTCATATCCATTTTTGTTGCTTTTTCAGATGCCACCTCTTGATTCCCAAAATTTATCATATCATGCATAAATAATTTTGCATAACTATCAAAAATTAATTATTGTATGAACTTGCCTCGGAATCAATTCTTTATGTCATCAATCAAGGTACAGTTTTTATAAAAAATTATTACTGTATTCAAAAATGATTCATTCAGTTCTATCATCAGATTATGACAAATTAAAATATATTGTGGAGGCAATTAATAAGGGAAAATATACTATTAATAATAATTGATAGTATATTTTCCTCTATAAATTAAAAATGTCTTTCAAGAATGGGTGCTGGTAAAACGTGATGATTTAATAATTGAGATTATTGGTTTTTGTAAATGTTCATTAATTTATTCATCCTTTTTCAGATTGACAGGACTGCACATTATGAAGCGTCTGTTCAATTCTCAATTTACACGCCATGATTGATAAATTTCTATAAGCCTGCCTCATAAGAAATCTGCGATCCTTATGTTTCAAGGTAAGATGCTCTATAAATTTCCATAATTTATTAGGTGAATTTCACAATTTATTATGGAAATTCAAGAATAATAATAATCTCATAAAGAATGGCAAGATTTGGCTGCCAGATAACTCATTTCGGAAAATTTATGAACAATTTATAGAAATAAATGTCATTTGTATAACTGGCAACTTTTCACTGACTATATAAGTTTTAATTTTATAGACATACGTTGTTTTGTAATACCTACTATTATTATAAACTATTGTTTCAGGAGAAAGAAGATGATCGTGATGCACCACACAAGGTGGGTACAATGGTGGGAAAGAACCAGAACAATCCGTCATCTGGAAGGCTCATACCATCAAAGAGAAATATTTTTCTTTCTTGGGTGGAGTGTAGGCAGTTTAGTGGGTATGCGCCCAGTTTTGCTTGTTCAACAATGGTAGATATACATTCAGCATCCAATATATCTTCCATTGTTGAACAAGCAAATCAGGGATAGTGAGTCCCACACATGGTGATCCCATCTTTCAGATGAGAGCATTATAGTGCATAACAGAAATTCTTACTGTCAAACAACAACTCTCTAAATTAGAAGAGAATTATAATGAAGTCAGTCTTCAATTGACATCTGATGATATCAGTGATGATGATCATTTTGCAATTGTAAGTAAATTAATTAAATTTACTGCTAATCTTAACAAAAATTTGAAATCCTATGAATCACAACAAGAAAGGTCAACATGTGACCCACCTGTGCTAAATCAAAGTGTCTACAGGCATGGTTTATCTTCGATTCCTGCTCAAGCAGTCAATGATATAGAGCAAGGCTCACCTATCCAGCAATCTGAATCTATTTCCGACCCAGTCCATAACATTGGTAATTTTGCTCATTCTCAACATTATCCACACCCTACACCTTTCTATCAGGGATTTCAGCTACCCCAAGTTCCATTGCCAACATTTTTAGGGTCTTTTAATTCTTGGCTTGAATTTCGTGCTACATTCTCAAACATTATTGTTGAAGATCCATCATTATCAACAACAATTAAATTTTATTATCTCAAACAAAGCCTTAAAGGTGAGGCACTTGCACGCATTCAAAATATCCCTCCTGGGGAAGAAAACTTCGAGCTAGCATGGCAATTATTAAAAGACAGATATGACAACCCTAGACTGATTGCTAATACACACGTTGCAGGCATTGAATCTCCTCCCCCACTCAAGAAAAACTGTTCTCAATCAATGCGTGCTTTCATTGATACCATAAATGTCACATCAATGCCTTAGAATGTTTAAACTTAAACATTGAAATAAAAGATCTTCTGTACATGCACAAAATCACATCGCAGCTCAACTCAAATACCCTCAGAGAATGGGACAAAAGAGTTTCTGTTGATGAAATTCCTACTATGAATGATTTATGGAATTTTTTGGAAACCCAATGTAAAGTAATTGATGCTTTGTCAGCTAATAATCATAGCAATAGTTTGACACATAATCAATCCAAAAGCAAACTCATACCTTTTCATCATCAAATGTTATTAATCCTAAACAATCTACTTGACCATCATCATTGCATATTAATAATATGCGCAATACTCAACAGCCAATGTGTTGTTTATTTTGTAAAGATCAATCACATGTTTTCACTTGTAACATATTTGCAAAAATCCCAGTTACACAAAAAATTGATGCACAAAAAACTATGTGTTAATTGTCTGAGGACATATTCATTTAATCATACTTGTTCTAGTGCTTGCAAGCAATGCGGCAGAAAGCACCACTCCTTGTTGCATGATGCATATAATCAATCAAATAATACCAATGCAAAAAATATAGTTATTAACACCACTCAATCAAAACACTTTTTCAGAAACAATAATGATTGTTCACCTATTTGTAGATTACCTATCTCATCACAACCTCATATTGAGACAGCTGGTCATTCAAACTTGTCTTTGCCGTCGACTTTGACTCAAGTCTCTAATGAGAAAATGGACTCACAAATTGAAAACTCAACTTCTAATACTACTATTGATGCACATTCAATCACCATTTCGTCGGTTGATTCAATTTCAAAGTCATCAATTTCAGTTATGCCTACTGCTGAAATTGTTGTAACTGATGTTAAAAATAATCTTGTTAGATGCACCGCACTTCTGGACAGTGGTTCTGACTGTTGCCTCATCACCAAAAAACTTGCCTCCAGACTAGCACTTCCTTCTTTGGCGGTCAATAGCCTAATTCATGGCGTCTTTGGCAGTGAAGCCAAGTCTTCCACTGCACACTCCATCAATTTGACCGTTACCACCATATTCACCGTTACCTTTTTTAGAGTCAAGTCAGGTGAGAGTAGCAACCGCAAAAACTTAGATTTTGACAAGTTTCGGGGTGGACAACCTTTCCTGATCAATTTGAACATACAGGGTGCTGGTTCTAAATTGGTGGATTTGGATATTTTATTATGTAAGCCATTTGACCCATTGGTAGTAACTCTAACCGAGCATGGGCTACCTGCAAAGGATACAGCAGCTATCTATTGTAGAGAGATCAAGAAAAGGGGAGGTGCTTGTATTTTGGTTAGGAAGGGTTGTGAGTTTTCAATTAGGAGTGACATTGGCAAGTTGTTTGCTGAGAGTGTTTTTGAATGTGTAGCGATCGAAAGTGTTGAAAGATAGAGATTGCAATAGTCTTGTAATATCTCTGTACAGAACTCCAGATAGCAGAAATTCTGAAACTTTTTTTGGAAAATTGGAAAGTTTGCTAGATATGATTACTCCTGAACTCCAAATCCATTATTACTTTTCACAAAAGAATATTGGAAGAATGATAAACAAACCATATTCATTGAAATGGAAAACCGTGAAAATCGAGTTTGTAATTCCAATATTTGTTGATTACCATATCAGATGTGATAACAAGCATCAGCGCTCTCATTTCGCTTGCTTACCGCTAGTAGATCATCGATCTACATGTGATGACGTCATAGTTTATTAGAGATCAGTTGTGGGGCCAGGGGCCTGTTTCATAAAAATTTAGAAGTCCTGTAATACAGGAACAGCTGATTTTATCGGCTATATTGAGCATGTAATTGGAATGGTGATTCTCCTGTATTACAAGACTTTTGCCTGTATTACAAGTAAATAATACAGGACTTTATCATAGTTGTGTTTCATAAAAAGAAACTTCCTGTAAGTTATTACTGGACCTGTAAGATGTTGAATATTTTATCATTGTTTAGACCATCCTAAAACTTTTACAAGTGTAGGTAGAATCTTGAAAAGCGACATTTTGTTGAAAATGCAACGTGTTGAAATGGATGAAGGTAGTAGTTCTAGTTCTGGTAAAGATGACTATGTTATTATTAATTTGTATGCCAAGAATTTTCAAGGACAGAATTTCTTACAATATGATGCATACTATACTGATGAACTTATCAATATTATGAACGGTTTAGATTAAGCTTTCCTCAATAAAGCGTTATTGGAAATATTCAGAAAATGTACATCCATAATGTTTTATGTTTTTTATTAAACAAATTTAATGTCGTTAATTTAATTATTAACATTTGATAATCAACTTTTTTTTGAAATATTACTACTCACATAACTGTTATAATAAGTTATGTATGAATGCAATCTGTCCATTGTCAGAAATTTGATAATGTGGATTTTCCACCAAAACATCTCAAGTAGGTAGCACTTTGTTCAAATATTATATTAGGCACGCTGGCCAATGAAAACATTAATCCAAAATAAAGGAACTGTAATACAGGTGATTTTACAAGTGTAGAATTATTTTTATGAAACATAATTTTACAGGATTTTAAATTTTAATTTATAAGTCCTGTAATACAGGCCCTGTATTACAAGGGTTTTATGAAACAGGCCCTATTACTGAAGTAATAGTAGGTATTGTCATAAGTGAGTTCAATTATCATTTTCATTTTAAAAAATCAAACACCTGTTTACCCAAAACTAACAACATCCTAGATCAATATTCACGATGCAATTATAATTATTTTTTATTTGAATTAAGAAAATAATATGAAATTAAAAAGAAACAAACTTGCCGGCATGTATTAATGAATTCCGACCAGCTGACCAATGTAAAAGCATTGGAAATCCATGCAATCCCGATTTCATCTGATCACGACTCTTCTGTAGCAGGCCATGCGGTCGCACTCTCATTATTGTGAGGTATTTGCGTTTGTTATAAATTGCATGAGTTCCGCAACTCATAAATGACTAGTTTAATGAAACGAACCGTTTCCAGTTCAATAATGACTAGTTTCGTGGTCGAGTGTTGGGAAAAGTATTACTCGGTACGTTCTTGACTTTGTTCTTCAGTTTACCCTCTAGTGCATACTGTAGCCGATCGGCTACAGCTTGTATTTGACACTGTAGCCAGGCTGTGAAGTAGAATATAAGCTACATTATGCATTGAGACTGAAGTCTGTACGTTTCTAATGCGCAGAATCAGTTTTTGCTGTTGGTAACAGTGATAGAATTCAAAATAATCATATGTTTCTCAACTGGCGTCGGTCGGCTGTTGAATGTACTCGTGGCGTGATTTCGTTATCGGTTTGAGTATTTTTTATCAATTTGAAAGTATTGGAAAAATGTTTTTTGTGTGAATTATAGTTTCAATTCAACTTGTGATGATTTACATTCGATTTTATCGACATTTTCAAGAAGATATCTTTAAATTAAGTGTTGTTCCAAATCGGCTACATCATGCAGTGCGTGGTTGTGTTGACTAAGCTTTATTAGGTTATGTTTGAAACTGGTTTATTCTCTCTTCTAAAGCCTGCTGTTGATTTCCTGTAGTTAATTCTTTTTTGATATTGATTGTTACGTTTTTTCACATGAAATACCATGGAAAAAGGTGATTGTTCTCATATTAACAGTAATGATGGAATTTTACCCTTGACTGAAGATGTAATTTTCAATTTTGACATAAGTGAAGACGAGCTGGAAAATAGTGATTTGGATGAATTAGATAACATCAATGGATCAAATATTACTGATTTCAACACTGTTCCCAACAGACTTATAGAGACTTTAGATGAATTACAGGACACACAAGATGATGAGCCAATATACGAGCACGTTAGTGATACTGTTGATGCCCATTCACATACAGTTACAACAGCAAGCACTTCAGATACAAACACCGATAGTAGTAACCCTCAACAAAAATTCGCAAAAAGACAAACACAAGCACAAAAATACAAAAATATTATATGGAAGAAAAAAAATTTGAAACTCAGTGATGAACTGAAATTTACAGGAAATACTGATTTACCTCCTGAAATCCTACAATTAGACACACCACTACAGTATTTTTTGTATTTTTTTAATGATGATCTATTGAACAAAATAGCAACAGAAACCCTTCATTACAGTGTAGAAAAAAATCCAGACAAACCTTTCAATATTTCTAAAGATGAAATTTACCGATACTTGGGAATCTTGATCATCTCAACAGTAATGACTGCCAAAAATATTCGGATGTATTGGAATCCAACATTTGGCCTCAAACTTATTCAGGAAGCCATGTCTCTGAATCATTTCGAAAAAATTAGGCAAATGTTACACTTCAATAACAATGCCAGTCTTATTCCAAGAAATCAACCTGGCCATGACCAATTATTCAAAATCAGACCAGTAGTTGACACACTTCTTCAAAAGTTTGCCTCAGTTCCTCTTGAAGAAAAACTTTCAGTTGATGAACAAATGTGCTCTTCAAAACTTCATCACCATTTACTTCAGTACATGCCTAACAAACCGCATCCATATGGCTTCAAATTCTTTGTTTTGTGTGGTGTGTCAGGTTATGCCTATAATTTCGAAGTATACACTGGTGAAAGTAACTCTGCAATTCAGTTAGACAATGAAATAGACTTAGGTGCAACTGGGAATACGGTAGTTAGATTGACGCGAATTGTGACAGAAAATGTGAACCACAAACTTTATTTTGATAATTTCTACACATCTATTGGCTTGTTAACTTTTTTAAAATCAAAAGGCATTTTATGTACTGGAACTGTGCGTGCAGACCGTGTGCCAAATAGTAAACTGCCAAATTTGAAAACGAAGAAAGAGATAAAATCTGTTGCTCGAGGAACAATTTATGAATACGTTTCATGTGTAGACAACTGTGATATTTCATCTCTAATGTGGGTGGACAATAAATGTGTACGGCTATTATCAACTAGTGCAGGTAGTGAGCCAATCACCACAATAAAAAGATACTGCCGATCAACAAAGACAAGTGTTGAAGTGCCATGTCCTAATGTTGTATTTCAATATAAAAAGAACATGGGGGGTGTTGATCTTATGGACAGCTTATTAGCACGCTACAAAATTACTATGAGATCACGAAAATGGTACTTCAGGTTGTTCTATCACCTTGTTGATATTGCCGTGATAAATGCCTACCTCCTGTATACACAAGCTATGAAGACAAAGCAAAGCAAAGACAACAAAATAAAAAATCTAAACCTTCCTCAGTTCAGGCTTGAATTGGGTGAAACGCTTTGTAGAATAGGAAAGCATGAACCTTTGAAGAGGGGGCGGCCAAGTGCAACACCATCACCTGCACCAAAAAAAACTAAAACCCAATCCAAGTCAGCACCCCCTAAGGATGTTGCTTCAGATCAGTTGTCACACTGGATCATAATGAACCAGCTACTATAAATCCACTGAAGAAAAAGGTTTTATTGAGCATCCTGCCACTCCTGGACCCGGTTTACCATGGTTTTTACCATGACCTAAAAACAAGCAACCTACACCGTATTACTGGGCCAGACAACAATGAAACTGATTCGGATGACTCAGGTCTGATTGAAGATTGATTCTGCATTCTATTAACATGAACAAGCTTATTATTGAAAAAAATATTTTTTTTCATTATTTTACTTTTTTATTAATTATTTTTCTAATAAAAATTACTTCATTAAAAAAATTGAAGTTCTGTGTTAACTCTTTCTTCTCAGCAAGGTTATCAGGTATGTTTTGCTATTGTTTGTTTCACAATAAAAAATGATAGTAATATAAGTTATGACATGTCATGTTATGACTTGCTTAAAAAATCACAGTTTGGAGCTGAAATGTTTCTTGTCAAAACATGACATGTCAAAGAATGTAATATTCGATAAATACAAATAAGCTTCGAACAATGATAGAATTACTTGCTAAAGTACATATTGGTCTACCATGATGGCATTTAACAATAAATTGAAAAAATAATGGGAATTAATGAAACGTTTATGTATCTAACTTTTGCTCTGGTGGAAAACTTGTTTTTTTTGACTTTTTTATTTCATTTTATTTCTTATTGCATTGATTATTTGTTCAATCTAGTCCTAACTCATATTGCATACACACACCCCTGTACACATATACCACAGTGTAGCATGTTATTTGTCTCAATCGATCCATTGAATTTGAACTAAAATCTTTTTTAAAGACTTATTTCTGCATAGCCTAATCTGTATGAGGATGATGGGATACGGTTTAGTTGTGTGAATAAACTGTCTACTTATTACAAAAATTATAACGTTATTCTTCAATAACACTAAACAATTGAAACTAATTTATTGATGTTTTTTTTGTTTTCAGCAATGATGATATTCAAGATACTCCAAAGAAACTTGTGCAAAAAAGGATTCCTGATGTTAGTAAGTGGAAGAGTGTCAAGTTGAAGAAAGCTCATCAGAGTGGTGAAGAGTATATTAGCCGTAGAGGTGAAAAAGTGAATGCAAAATCTGTAAAAACAATCCGAAACTGCATAACAGATAATTGTAGATTTCAATGCATGAATAAAATAACTGAAGATGAGAGAATGGTCATCCACGCAAGTTTTTATAGCTTAAGAAATTCAACAGAAAAAATACATTTTATTATTAGTACTCCAAGGCGCTGTGTAACTGCTAGGCCTAAAAAAATCGACTGTAATGAGGAGGATTCTGAAAGTAATGAGAATGATTCTGACATTGGAAGAGCTGGGACAGTTGTTAGAAAATCACGAAGAAAGTTACTCATTCAGTTATTATTTCAATGTAAAAGGAGAGGAGATCCAAGTTTGTAAAAAATTCTATTTAGGAACACTGGACATTTCACAAAAACCTGTATACACAGCGCACAATTCTAAAAACATAAAAACAAACACCCCGCAGGCTGACAAAAGAGGAAAAAGTGTAACCAGCAGAAGAGAACCGACTGGAAATGCTGACTTTGCAAGACATCATATCAAGTCATTTCCTACCGCTGAAGCACATTATTGCCGAATGACTACCAACAGACTCTACTTAGGTGCACACTTGAGTGTTGGGAAAATGATAGAACTGTACAAAGAACAATGTTCTGAAAAAGAAGTCCAACCAGTGAAAGACTCTCAATACAGGAAAATCTTCAACACTGAATTTAATTTGGGATTTCATATTCCAAAAACGGACAGATGCGACTTTTGTGTAATGGAAAAAACCGAAGAAGAAATTTTTGAAACAGAATACAAACTTATTTTCAACAGTAACTGTATTTTCAAACTCAAAAAAGTATAAAACAGGAAATTAATGTATAAAATAATTGTTCTTTCCTTGAATTGTATGAAATTTCCAACAATAAACTATGTCATTTTTATCTACACCTTATTTCTACTCCAATTTTCAGTTTTACAAGGTTGTATGTGTAGTTAGAACCTTGTCACTCCCAATTTGATCAGAGTTGGGAGTGACAAGGTTCTAACTGCAAAAGTCTATATAAATACTATTGAGACAATATTCATTGATTATATTAACATTTTATATCTGCTTTATATTAATGAAAACTGCTTTGAGAACATTATACCGGTAATTGAAACGCCAGAAGTCAAGTCACCTGAATGACACTCATCTTACTCTACATTCACTTGACAATAATGATATGGATATAGAATTTAGACTTTTTGATAACCCGTTTTTGAATGATTCAGATTCTAAAAGTTTGACTCTATTGAGAGAAAATGTAAATCCGACGAATTTGACCACTGAAATGCCACAGGATAACTCAACTGACGCTTCAAACCTAAATGACACTCATCTTACTCTACATTCACTTGACAATAATGATATGGATATAGAATTTAGACTTTTTGATAACCCGTTTTTGAATGATTCAGATTCTAAAAGTTTGACTCTATTGAGAGAAAATGTAAATCCGACGAATTTGACCACTGAAATGCCACAGGATAACTCAACTGACGCTTCAAACCTAAATGACACTCATCTTACTCTTCATTCTCTTGAAAATAATGATATGGATATAGAATTTAGACTTTTTGATAACCCGTTTTTGAATGATTCAGATTCTAAAAGTTTGACTCTATTGAGAGAAAATGTAAATCCGACGAATTTGACCACTGAAATGCCACAGGATAACTCAACTGACGCTTCAAACCTAAATGACACTCATCTTACTCTACATTCACTTGACAATAATGATATGGATATAGAATTTAGACTTTTTGATAACCCGTTTTTGAATGATTCAGATTCTAAAAGTTTGACTCTATTGAGAGAAAATGTAAATCCGACGAATTTGACCACTGAAATGCCACAGGATAACTCAACTGACGCTTCAAACCTAAATGACACTCATCTTACTCTACATTCACTTGACAATAATGATATGGATATAGAATTTAGACTTTTTGATAACCCGTTTTTGAATGATTCAGATTCTAAAAGTTTGACTCTATTGAGAGAAAATGTAAATCCGACGAATTTGACCACTGAAATGCCACAGGATAACTCAACTGACGCTTCAAACCTAAATGACACTCATCTTACTCTACATTCACTTGACAATAATGATATGGATATAGAATTTAGACTTTTTGATAACCCGTTTTTGAATGATTCAGATTCTAAAAGTTTGACTCTATTGAGAGAAAATGTAAATCCGACGAATTTGACCACTGAAATGCCACAGGATAACTCAACTGACGCTTCAAACCTAAATGACACTCATCTTACTCTTCATTCTCTTGAAAATAATGATATGGATATAGAATTTAGACTTTTTGATAACCCGTTTTTGAATGATTCAGATTCTAAAAGTTTGACTCTATTGAGAGAAAATGTAAATCCGACGAATTTGACCACTGAAATGCCACAGGATAACTCAACTGACGCTTCAAACCTAAATGACACTCATCTTACTCTTCATTCTCTTGAAAATAATGATATGGATATAGAATTTAGACTTTTTGATAACCCGTTTTTGAATGATTCAGATTCTAAAAGTTTGACTCTATTGAGAGAAAATGTAAATCCGACGAATTTGACCACTGAAATGCCACAGGATAACTCAACTGACGCTTCAAACCTAAATGACACTCATCTTACTCTTCATTCTCTTGAAAATAATGATATGGATACAGAAATTGGACTTTTAAATAACGCGGAATCTGAATTAGATAATTCTGATAATGAAAGATCAACTACTGGATTGAGAGAAAATATGGATATGAAAAATCTGGGAGACGCTAATATTTCTGATGAAGATTTCAAGCCATTTGAACATGATGAACCAAAAATGAATAAACGGAAGAAGAGACACCAGGTCAATTCATCAACTTGGAAAATAAATCAGTGGAAAGAAAGTCGAAAGCTTGGTAAGGAATAAGTGGGGAGAGCTAAAGATCAAGTAAATGCAAAGTCAAAATTTATAAAGAAAAGGTGTGCTAGAGTAATGAGACAAAGATGTAAATGCAACAGAAAAGATAAAAGTTTATTACAATGCAGCACTTTAACTGAAGAAGAGAGAAAGAAGAATTTTGATGAATTTTGGAATCTAGATGCGTGGTCAGCTAAAAAAGTCTTTGTACAGTTGTTGACTAGAAAATCAAACATTGCTAGACCTCGGGATCGTAAAGAAGAGACAAAAAGTAGAAGGAAAAACTCATGTCAATATTATCTAAAAAAAGGCACCAACATAGTACGAGTTTGTAAAACCATGTTCTTAAACACACTGAGCATTGGGGAGTGGACAGCTATAAATTGGCAGAAAAAAAACAACACAACAGAAGACAATTCATCACACTCTGACAACTCAGATCATGAAAATGAGATTGTTCCTGCTACTAAAAAGCTCAGAAAGCCAAAGGAAATGGAGGCACTGGAGGATTTTTTCACTTCTCTACCGAAGGTAGAGTCTCATTATTGTCGAAGAAGATCAGCAAAACTATACTGTGAACCTTTATGGCATTCCAAACAAGAACTATTTCAATTTTATAAGACTGATTGGTGCATGAAAAAAAACATCAATCCAGTTTCTCTTTGTACATTTTTGAACTGTTTTGAAGACAGAAATTTGTCCATATTTCAGCCCAAAAAAGATGCATGTGACTATTGTGAATCTTATAAATCCGGAAATATGAGCAGAGAAGAGTATGAAGCTCATATTTTGAGAAAGGATGAAGCAAGAGTGGAAAAACAGAGAGACAAAGAAGACATTAAATCAATTACATTTACAATGGACCTGCAATCGCTGTTGCTTAGTCCCAGATCAAACGTATCATCACTCTATTATAAAATGAAGTTGTCAGTTCACAACTTCACTATTTTTAATTTGGGTACAAAAGAAGGATTCTGCTACCTTTGGAATGAGACTGAGGGAGGACTCTCGTCGAATGAGTTTTCAACTTTAATTTCTAATTTTGTTTTATCACAACTTCCTTTACTTCCAGATAAAGAAAAAATTGTTTTATATAGTGATGGTTGCTCATACCAAAATCGTTGTTGCAATTTATCCAACGCTCTGCTACATGTAGCATCGACCAAAAACGTGATAATCGAGCAGAAATTTTTAGAAGTTGGCCATACACAGATGGAAGCAGATGCGATGCACTCACTCATTGAACGTAGACTTAAAAACAAAAACATTAATGTGCCGGCTGACTACATCAATGTTTGTAGGGAAGCACGAAAATCACCTACACCTTTCAATGTTTACTATTTAAACCACCGATTTTTCAAAAAAATTGATAATCATTTGTTTTACAACAGTATTCGTCCTGGCAGAGGCGTTGGTCAGTCAAGAGTGAATGAGATTCGTGCATTAAGATACCTGCCAAATTTGAAATTCCAGTATAAGCTTAGCTTTTCTGATGAGTGGCAGGATATCCCACAGAGGTTAAACAAAGTAGTGAAGCCCACAAATATTGAATGTCTACCTAGCCTCTATGAAGAAAGGATTGCAGTAAAGCACAGGAAATATGAAGATTTACAAGATTTGAAATCTATTTTGGAGTTCGACTACCATAGTTTTTATGATGAGCTCCCTCATTGAGATACAACTTTTTCAACCAATCATTTTCACTATTAATTTCAAACAATTATTTAACTGTTAATTCCAATCAATCATGATTTTTATCTTTTAGCTCATCATAACAACTATTGTATTGTACTCAAAAGTCAAAATTTATATCAAATCCAGTAGCCTAAATGTTCATTTCTTTCTGATGAATAATTGATTTCAATCAATCAATTCCAAGTTTGAATTTTTATGTTTTTTAATTATAAATCCTAATCTCATTTTTAGTGTTAGTAATTTAGCAGTAAAAGCCCACAATTTATTGCAGATACACGATGAACTTTAATACTTAGGCTATGTACTTTTTCAAACTACTCATCTATTATTATTAAGAATTAATGTTTATCTAGTGAAGTGTCAATTTAAAAAATAAATTACTCAATATCCATGAAGTTATAATTGTATTTCCTATCATGATTCTATTGTGAATCAGAAAATATATTTTCATAGTTAATCATTCTTTTCGACCTTAGGCCTACTTTACTGTGTGCTGTTTCGACTGATGAAAAACTTGAAACTATTGATATGCATTGTGCTCATATTATTTCTCTAATAGTGTTTATTAAAGAAATTTGCTGCAATGACAATTTTGAAAAAATATATATCATATTATCATGTTTTAATAATAAACCTACTTGAATTCTATACAAAAATTGTTCATTCATTTTCTGGTCCTATTTAATATCATCATGACCATTTTGATAACCACGTATCTCCAGTGCAAACGGTGTGAAAACCACTTAACTCCCTTTAAAATATGCAAGAAAAACGGAAAATTGCTTTTGAATATTTTAAACTCACCAAAACATTATATACAATTATTTTTTCAAGTTTTGAAACAATTTCCTAATGTAGGTAAAAATTGGTAAGGTTTTTTTCATCTCCTGTAAAATTTTACACTATGGAGTTACGAGGTATTCAAATTAAGGTAACGATTTGTATGAGAGCTGAAGGGAAGGAGGCCCAGCCAATTCAAGATACAATCGAACCAAAAGTGGATGGTTTGATTCATTCACTTTTTCAGATTGGGTTGAAACTATAGCTATCCCTCATCTCAGACGCCTTGATGGAGTGAAATATCTTACTGCTGACAACTTGTCTTCCCACTTGTCCCTTAACATCATAGAGAAATGTGAAAATTTCAACATCAAGTTCATTTTCCTACCAAAAAACTCAACTCACATTACTCAGCCACTGGATGTAGCTTTTTTTCGTCCTCTAAAGATGTCATGGCGGACCATCCTTGAGGACTGGAAAAATGGGCCTGGTAGATATCAAGCAACCACCCCAAAAGACAAGTTCCCCTCTTTATTGAAGAGGCTGTTAGACACCTGCAAGTCTGATAATGTGATATCGGGGTTTTAAAAAACTGGAATCATCCCTCTAGATCGGAAAAAACTTCTTGATAGGCTACCAAAGACATCCTTCACTGACCAGTCAACATGCACCAGTACCAACACCAACACTCCTGAATCAAGTGTCAAAGAGATTGATGATTGCTTCAAAGAACTGTTGAAAAACCTGAGAGGAACTGATGCACCAACTACTAGGAAAAAAAGGGTCAAGATTCCTGTTCAAGCTGGAAAAAGTGTCACTGCTACAGATTTTGAAGAACCTTCAGTCGAGCCAAGTACCAGTACCGGTACCTCTACAACTGATGCTACTGAAACTTCAAAAAAGAAGAAAACATCAGCCTCTTCCTCCGATGATGATTCCTCTGACTACTCTCTGCAAGATACTGACAATGATGACTTCTCCATGTCCGACTCAGATGATGATAATGAACCTAGCGCTGATACCTCAATCCCTCAAATATCATTGCTACCAGATGATTTTGTAGTTGTAAAAGTGTTTGGCAAAACCAAAATTAAGTGTAGGCTGTATGTGTGTAAAGTCAAGGACTTTGAAGAAGGTGGCTACATTTGTCAATTTTTCAAGAAAGTTCCGTTTACAAAGAAATTTTCTCCTACAGATGAAGAATCTTTTGTACAAAAGGTAGATGTTGTTCGCAAGCTTCGTCCACCACTAACATCATCAAACTCAAGATACAGTAACATGGTTTCTTTCCAAGACGACTTGGATGGTCTGTCAATTTATTAACCCTTAACTACCTACCCAGTTAATTAGAAATTAATTAGCTGTATCGTGATTTTTTTTATCTTGATATGTAGACAAAGCTTGCAAACAACATCTATCTTTTCTTCGATTAAATTTTATGTATTAAATGTTATAAAAGCCCACAGTTTCTTTTTATTATATTTCCATCCACCAAACACATTTATAAATCAAAACAAGGTCTGTTCCTATTCACCCCGCTGTGAGGGGTGAATAGGAACACCGTTATTTTATTTTTTTATATTTTTTTTGATAACTTATATCTATGAAATTCGTACTGTTTTTCAAAGAACAAGGTAGGACCGGAAATATGAGTATAGTTTTGATAATTTATTATTGAATTTAGTACCTATTTCATAGCTCCAAAGTTCAAAACTGTTCCTATTCACCCCATTTTACGGCATTAGTACAAAATTTTGAAATTTTATTTAAAGAAAATCAAATTATATATATCTTTGTTTCTGTTTAAAAACTGTTACAGAGATAATATTAAACAATTCTATACATTAATTAGAGGTTTCTGACCATTACTTGTCTTAAAAATCAGTTTTTTTAAGATTGCCAAAAATTTAGTTTTCGGACTGATGCCCTTTTTGCATGAAGCGATTCAAATAAAAAAAGAGCAAAATGAAATTTCAAACTTGTTTTTCTCCAAAGTGACTCTTGAGCAGTTAGAACCTTGTCAAACCAATGCCGCGTGATGTCAGCAGCAACGACAGCAGTACACTTCGAAAATCCATAGATTTGATTAGACTGAAACATAAACTTTCTACAGAGAACTGGGAAGGCGTCATCAACGCTCAAGACACCAACATTTCCTACAAAAATTTCATCACCATCCTCAAGAAACACATCGGAGATAATACCAACTACTACCACCAACGTGAACGTCTCAAACCTATCAAACCATGGATCACAGGAGGACTAGTCTCAGCTATAAGGAGAAGGGATCTGCTCAACAGAAGGAGGAAGATGCATCCTGACGACTTCGAATTAGCACAACACTACAGACAATATCGCAACACTCTAGCAACATTAATTGAAAATACAAAGGAAGAATATTATAGAAAAAAACTAAATGGAGTACAGGACAATCTAAGAAAAACATGGCAACTGATAAGGGAGGCAACAGATGCAGTGAAAAGGAATGAGGATACATTGAGTAGGATCATTATTAACAACATCTTGTCAATCGAAAATGATCACGAAATCATTCTGGAGAAGACTAATGAGCATTTTGCTAAAATTGGAGCGATTCTAGCCAATAATGTTGCAATCACACTTGAAAAGTCACTCCATGTTATAGAAAACTAATATAGACCAACTATAAACTCGCCATCTTCAATGTATTTTCAACCAATAACAGAACAGGAAGTACTGGAAACTATCAATACTCTTCGAAATAATAGTGCCCCAGGTCTTGACGAAATTGACAACAGAACTCTGAAAGCAGTAAAAGAGCACATTGCAATACCGCTAGCGGATGTTTTCAATAAGAGTCTTTCAAGTGGCATCTTTCCAAATTCAATGAAAGAGATTTGTATAAGACCTTTACATAAAGGTGCGATAGATCTGAACTCAACAACTATAGGCCAATAGCATTAGTCAGTAATATTTCAAAGATCCTTGAAAAACTTGTAAAAAAACGATTAGTTAATAATCTTGAATCAAAAAACATGTTGTCACCCAATCAATATGGCTTTCGACAAAACAGATGTACAGATGATGCTATATTTGAGTTGACAAGGTCCTTAATTAACGATTTGGATAATGGTGAGAAATGCCTTGCAGTATTTCTGGATCTAGCAAAGGCGTTTGATACAGTTTCTCATGGCATCTTATTGAAAAAGCTTCAGGCTTTGGGTGTAAGAGGTGTTGTCTCAGAATGGTTCAAGTCTTATCTGGAAAATCGTAGGCAGAGAGTCAGGATTGGGAGAAACCTAAGTGCAGGAGATGGCCTTCCAGTTAGCTTCGGAATACCACAAGGAACCGTTCTTGGACCAATACTCTACCTCATCTTTGCCAACGAGCTGTGCTCTATGGATGTCGGTGGCAAGATTATCGCCTTCGCCGATGACACAGCAGTATTATTCCGGGGAACCAGCTGGGATGACGTCTTCAGGTCAGCTGAACTTGGAAAGGGAAAAGTTACCTCCTGGCTCTTCAATAACATTCTGAAGATTAATGCCTCAAAAACAAAATTTATTGCTTTCTCGCTAACAGACTCCAAGAAGCCTTCTAAGCAGACAATCAAACTAAATCATTGCAAATTGGATAGTATGAATTGTAACTATCCTTCAATAGAGCGCACAAACAATATAAAATATTTAGGAGTCATAATAGATTAATTACTTTGCTGGGATAAACACATTTTACATCAAACAGCTAAAATCAGAAAATTAATTTACAAATTCATCCAACTCAGGCAGCTACTATCAATAGACATGATGAAAAATGTTTATTATGCAATAGTCAAGTCCATAGCAAGATATGGCATTTTGGCCTGGGGAGCTACAAATTTCTGCCACATCGATCCTATCTTCAAGGTTCAGAAGCTAATTTTGAGGATAATAGGACGCAAACATTCACTCTTCCCTTCAGTTCTACTATACTCAGAGCTCAGCATCCTCAGCATCAGACAGATTTACATTCACAGACTTCTATCATTCACCAGAAAAAACCCACAATTCTTCATCAATTTGAATCACCCGCAAGGAACACGCAGAAGGTACATGGACTTGGCAATTGCCTTCTTGCAGGCAGAGATATAATCATCTTTCAAGGATAATTATCGTTAATAGACTAATCAATCGTCATTGGAAGAAAAACATGTAACTGATCCTCCATTAAAATTTACATTAGAATTTTGAGCAATGAATTCAATTTTTAAAAAATGAATGTTTCTGTGTGAAAGAGTAGCAACTTTCGATTCTAAAACCCTGTATCATCGTCGAAAATCTGTACATTTAGTTATGACATTAGAAATAAGAGATCATTTATCTAACAAAGTGATGAACAATGTGATGATTGGGGTATACAAGTAAAAAGGAAACTCCTTAATGTGGCAGATCTTGTTGCACCCAAAGTTCGATATCATAGAAATAGTTTCAACGATTTCTACTAAGTTAGTCATGGTAGCAATGAACATAGTGTAGGGATACCATGTATCATTGGCAAGCAGTTCATCAAACTTTGTTAGTTTATAGAAAACAGTTATGTGTGTCAGTTCACTGTGGATGAGCTACAGGGTAAAATTATTATGGAATGTTCCAACGGTAGGGAGAATTATTTTTCAAAATATTTTAGAGGACTTATGATGGATTACTTCAACAATCGACTGTATTTTTCAAAAACTGGTGTAACAGTGAACATATTGAGTTATTTGTATTCCAAAAAAGGATTGGTAGCATGGAACACAAAGATCAAGAAGGAGAGGAAATAAGGATAGTTCTATCAGCAGCTGATATAAACACAGAAGACATTCAGAAAATGCAATACAAATCAAATCAGTGGGCTTATACCAGTATTTTTCAAAAAGAGAATGGTGCATATGATAAATCATTCAATAGTGTCATAAACCATGGGTTTTGACAGCTCCTCAAGTACATCAAATTTTTAATTTATTTCCCTTTTTAATTTTCAATAGTAAAATCAGGATCACTAGAAAGCCAAATTGCGCTGACTGAATGAAAAATCGCAGAGCTTCAGAGTGGTGGAACTTTCCAGTCTCCCCACCAGCCGGCATTTTCATATTAGATTTTCCCACTTTTTCCATTTTTCCGAGTCAGTCTTTTTTGTGCCGCTCCTCCGAACACTCAAAGACTCTGACTGGCCAGGACCTGGACCTTCCTCTAGACCTCACCTTCCAGCCAAGCTGACGAGATGGTCATCATAAAGGGGATTGGTATCGTACTCAATTAATTATTCATCATTTTATTAGTTATTATGTCATGTTGTTTTTCTTTTTTATAGGAATTTAAGAATAATAAATAAAATGTAGAGAATTCAAACCAAGAGGAAAATCCTCAAAATATTAAATTAGCGATTTTAAAAAGCGCGCGAACCAAGCTGCGTTGGAGGGAGGTGGAGGGGATAGCATCAGTTACGTTTGGCGCGAAATAGCATTTAGTCACAATGGAGCGCTGGACCCCACAGCATCGTGCGTACGCTGTCAAAGCCTTTTATCAAAACGGTAGTTCATACCAGTTAGCACGTCGTGCATTCCGCAACCATTTCAACATTAATCGGAATCAGCCGGTGCCATATTCCTGTGCGATTAAAAATTGGGTTAAGAACTTTGAAGAGACTGCGTCAACGACAAGGAAGAAAACAGGAAGACCGAAAACTGTGCGCACACCTGAAAACGTTGAACGTGTAAGAGTCGCCATTGACAGAAGCCCTCTTCGCTCAGCTCGCCGACACAGCGTTACACTTGGGATTTCAAACCGAACGGTAAGACGAATTTTACACCAAGATTTGCACTTCCACCCGTACAAAATCCAAATGGTTCAGGCCCTAAAGGATACGGATTTTGTAAGCAGAAGCCGGTTCAGCTTAGAATTTTTGGATTTGATTAATGAAAACGAGGACATTGTAAACCGTTTGTGGATGAGTGATGAAGCGCACTTCCATCTCTCAGGTTATACATAGAAACGTTATTATTCACTGTAAATTCCTCCTTCCTCATCCATGCATAATAGAGAAGTTTCTTTATATAAATTTGACGTACTGTCATCACTTTAAATTCGGCAAATGTTTCACTACTAGAAAAAGCTCTTGGCTTATTAAGAATTGCTTTTATCATTTTTTGAAATGTAAAAATTTATTCATGAAAACATCATACGCTCCTCCCCATACCACTAACCCATATTGCAGCACCGATTGAACATAGGCAAAGTAAAGGACCCTAAGTAATTTAATGTCTAATATTTTACGGACTTTATGAAAGATAACGGAAATAAATTTTAAGCGTTTACAAATATATTCTATATGAGGCTCCCACTTAAGGTTACAATCAACCATGATGCCCAGATACTTTATAGATTTTTCATTTTTTAGTTTAGGGCATGCACAATCCTTCCATTTCTCAAAAACACAATTTGTATGTATTTTTAAATTCATAGCATCATTTGGTTGAGCAACTATTGTAGGAGAAAATGTAATATATTTAGTTTTTGATGTATTTATACTCAATGTATTAATATCAAGCCATTGTTTAACAATGGATATTACTCTTTCTGCTCTCGAGTACGTCTCTAACCATGAGCGGTCCTTAACTATTACAGCCGTATCGTCAGCAAAGGAAATTATTTTCGAACTATCAATATTTAGTTTAAAGATGTCGTTGATATAGAGTAAAAATAAAATCGGGGACAAGACGGTACCTTGTGGTAATCCAAAGTCGTTAAGTTTTTTAGTGTTTGATTTGTAACTGTTGTTATCAGATATTAATTGTGTCCGATCACTTAAATAATTCAAGGTGGAGTCCTCTAATCCCGTATCTCTCCAATTTTTTTAGTAATTTATTGTGGGGTATGGTATCATAGGCTTTTGCCAGGTCAATCATTATAGCTAGGCATTTGTTGTTATTGGAAGACATGGCTTCAGAAACTTCATTTGTAAAGGCGGCCAGAGCATCCTCAGTATTTTTATTACTTTGGAAGCCATATTGATCCTTATGAATTACGTTTAAACGGACGCCATCTTACTGGAGTTATTTTCAAGAAATAACTGACATTTTACTGTTGCGGAAAATGCTTTTTCATGTTTTTTAATATTGTGGAATAAAAATAATTATTTAACGAAGGGGTTTTATTTAACAGTATTTTTAAAATCGCTTGTTATTATGCCTCACCTTGTAGAAACTAATTTTTAAATAAGATAATTGAGACTTGTTCGATAATAATATGTTTTCCTTTTCTTCATAGCCTAAATTATATAACTTTCAACTTATACATTTCAAATTATTTCTTTTTAAAATATTGTAAACCAATAAATTTTGTATTTCTTAGAATGATTTCTTCTTTTCATTTCTTTACCATCTGCTCTACCATCTTCAGCTATGTATCTCCTTTGTAACTCTTCTTCCCATCTGGGAAGTGGTGGAGCCCCCAATATTTACAAAAAATTATAACTTGGTTACAAATGATGATACATATTAATTGTTCTCTTTTAACGTAATGCAATTGTAAAAGCTTACTGTCCGGTACGTCACAATAGAAACATTCAAAAATTCAAGGAAAGCTTTTTGCTCCCGCCGTGACTTGTTATGATACCAAATCTTCATTTTTTGGTGTAGGTAAGTTGAGAGCAATGCAGATGTTTAAATTAATTGAAATACTTGAATCAAAAGAGATTTTTCTAAGAGATAATACATTGAAGGAGCAATTGATTTTGGCAGGTGAGAGATTTTTTCTGAGATTGTACAAATTGAATATATTTTCCTCTCTGAATGAAGCTTGATACTACAAATGCCTGGTTCTTACAAAAAAGAGTTCATTGAAAAGTGACTTCAATCTTGCTAAGCTCCTTCCAACCACTGAAGCTTGCCACCAGCACCTCTTGACTGTATATTTGCAAGTCCAAAGTTGGTTGGGAAATAGACTCTCTGACTCTGTCACGGATTGGGCATGAAAAGTTGAGGACGTGAGGCAGCTTGGTATAAACAGGAAATCCTTAAGACCAGCTATTTCAATAAAACAATTCGCACCCTAAGAGATTCATGCGCTTGTAAAAATGAATGTGGCAAGCATTTTGGTTGTAGTTGAGTAGATATAATTAAGTGTACTGCTATGTGTGAAAACTGCAATGGACTTTCATGCTTAAATTCAGCAATCTACTCTGAAGTAGTTGGACTGTATGAATCTTTAGTAATTTTCATTGGCTCTCTTAAAGATATTTTTTTTTTTTTGTATGAAGAAAGGGCCAAGAAACGGTGTGATTCAGAGTATAAGGCCGGTTACAGAGCTCGACCGACCGTTAGTGTGTATGTACCATCCTGACCGTTCGCATCGATGAATCAGTTTTACACATTCAGAGCTCTCCTGACTGATCTGATTCACAAGATGGACTCCTTTTCAAATTGTTTGATTGCAGCTTATTATCTTCCTAAACGAATGAAAAAAGACGTAGATATCGAGTTCACCCGATGGTCGTCCAAAGAGCATTTCAAGTGGATTTCAGTACCATAATAAATCATTGCTTGAGGTTGAAGATAATTTTTTCAACTACTTCAGAATGTCCATTAGAAGTTTCAATGAGATATCTGCAAAATCACAAGACAACTTGAAACGTCAAAACTTATTTCAAGCTCCTGTATCACTATTGGAAAGACTTGCAGTCACTTTAACTCGTCAATTCCCAGTGTCACCTACAGGTGCACTGTTTTCATGAGCATATAACAAAATACTGCAGCAATAAAATCAACTTTTAATCATTGTAGTACACTTATTAGACACTTGGCAGCACTATTCAGTAGCTCTGGTCAGTCTAGTCCTCTTGTGGCAAAAGTTATAAGCTCATTTCCAAGATGGCTGCAAGTGAAGATGACCGACTCCATGCACCTTCAAGTTCAAAATCATCTTATAATTCTAACAGGTGAGATTGAGTTTTTATTTCTATTGGAATCATGAATTCATATATATATTTTATTTTCCATGCTATTACAATCGATTTATATTCAGAATATTGAGTGTGGTCAGTCATGAAAAATCGAGTGTCACCTACAGGTGACACTGGGAACTGCTGTGCACTCTGTATGATTCATGTCAATGTTAGCTACCAGCAGTGCTACATTATTATTATGAACGGATCTACTCAAGAAACATATTATTCTATTGAAATAAAAATACATCCTCTAATAGTTGATCTATTCTTTCACGTATCATTCACAAAAATGACTTTATTAAAAAAAACTTTATTATCAGTTATTTCAAATTGGAGTTTTGGGTTATAAATAGGTATATTGTTCTAAGAAGCATTCTTTTCATTTTGCAGATATGAACTTCATGAAATCATAGAGCTGTTAGGAGAAGATACACTATTTCAAGATGTCGTTCTCATTCCACCTGATGATGGAGCAATAACAGAGGAAGACAGTGGTGATGAAGCAGAAGCTTATTTGAATCGCCTACCACCCCGAGTGCTGCGTTCAGTTGTTGAAGTGAATTTGGATGAACATAATGTGGGTAATGATAAACTAGATGTAATTGAAGAAGTTGCAAGCGTAGAACTTTCTTCATCTAATAAAGGTAAAAGATTGAAGTCAGGTAAACATATCACCAAGTGTAGTACAAAGAGTCGTCCTAATGTACAGACTGCAGTGGAGACAGCAGTTCCCCCTGCAGTGGAGACGGCAGTTCCCCCTGCAGCCAAAAAAGTGAAGAAACTCAAAAAGTCTGAGCCCCAAAATATGTGGTCCTCAAATATGGATAGCTTCACCAACAAAAAAGGTAAGGGGGATACTGATGAAACAACACATTGTGTGACAATTCTACAACTGTGGAATGTTTTGAGCTGATGTTCTCAACTGAGATAATACAGCTAATGTGTGAAATGTCAAATGAATATGCACTACAAAGAAATCACAGCCTCAATGTTACCCCTGAAGAAATGAAAGTGTACATATCCATTCTCTTACTCACTGGTTACTTGACCCCTAAATATATGCGAATGTTATGGGAGGTAAAATCTGATACTCACAATGAACTAGTATCTAAAAGTATGCGAAGAAATAGGTTTTTTGAAATTCAACAATATTTACATTTGTGTAATAATATGTCTCTTCCTGAAAATGACAAATTTGGTAAACTCCGAGAATATTTTGATATTTTGAATAAAAACTACATCAAAAACTTTGAACAATGTTATTCAAGTCACTTATCAGTGGATGAAACTATGGTGCCATATTATGGTCGTCATGGTACAAAGCAACACATTCATGGTAAGCCCATAAGGTTTGGATACAAACTTTGGTCAATAGCAACAAGAAATGGGTACCTTATTTCATTTGAACCGTACCAAGGAGCCAAATCAAGACCTTTACCAGATCAAGAAATATATGGGTTGGGTGCAGCTGTGGTGCTAGAGTTGCAATCTCGACTTCCAAAAGAATTGGGACCTTATAATTTGTACTTTGATAATTTTTTTACAAGCATACCCCTTCTCAGATTGCTCTCTGAGAGAAATACTGGGGGAACAGGCACGATTCGAGAGAACAGAATGGAGAAGTGTCCTATCGAATCAAAGAAGTCAATGAAAAAAGAGCATCGTGGCTCTATATCATTCCAAAATACCAAAGATTTTGTTGTCGTGAGTTGGCATGGCAACAGCATTGTCACTCTTGCATCGAATTGTCATAGCATTTTACCAATAACCAAAGTTGATCGAATTGGTACTGTACAAGGAAGAAGATCAAAAATACAAGTGGAATGCCCTTCTTTGGTAACCAAGTACAATAAGTATATGTGTGGTGTGGACCGATTTGATGAAAATGTCCAGTCCCTGCGAGTAGGCCTTCGAGGGAGGAAATGGTGGTATCCCCTTTTTGCATTTGGTCTAGATTCTGCTTGTCAAAATGCATGGCTCTTATTCAAAGCAAAAACTGGGCAAACACATACATATTGTGAGTTCAGAAGGGCAGTAGTACAATCATATTGTGAAGTGCATGGAACCCAACCCAAAAAAAATGTATCTTGTGGAATGCCTGTGGATAAAAGAGTTTTACCAGAAGTCCGACTAAGTGGAGAGGTTGATGAGCATATAAGAGAAGAATGTACTCAAAGAAGGTGTGCAAAGTGCCACAATCGCACAAGAATTATGTGCAAAAAATGTAAGGTAGGGCTGCATTTACAATGTTGGTATGAGTATCACACGCAAAAATAAATATCCTACATGAAACAAAATTATAATTTAGTATTTAATTCTACTACTTTTCATGTGCTGTATGAACTTCTAAAATAAAACTGGAAACATTTATTGCTTTTGATTTCTTAGAGTACCTGGTCAACCTCGAATGCCCAGTGTCACCTACAAGTGACACCATAAAAAATCATATTATATGTAATTCAAAAATTCTGAATAAATTACACAATTCTAATTGAGGTATTAGTATAAGAAAAACATAAGAACCTATAAGAAAAATCAATTACCCTAGCAATGGGAATTGGAGAGTCAAAGGTAGCTTTGAACCTTGGATAATAAAAAATGTAGATGATGACCTAAATAATGTAGGCCTCAGATAACACGTTGACTGCCATGTGTACCATGTATGTACCACAGTGAACTTTACCACAATGCCGTGTGTACCAAAAACTGAACACATGACTATCTTATGTGTAAATGCGTGCGTAAATGCTGCGTGGTATAAAAATGGTCCACATTTCATTGGTTTTCTCCATATGAATCGATAGTCATGGCCTCAGGGAGTAACAAAATGCGCTTAGCCTGTGCTATTAGGTTATGTTGCAATTATTATATGATTTTTAAAGAAAAATTATAATCCATGCTATTTTTCTTTAAAACTTGGATTGTTGATATTGAACACTCATTATATTTATAGCATTTTTCTTGTAAATATAATTACATATAATGCATAATTTGGAAGGCATTGACCAATTGCCCTGGCATGACACATGGCATTGTCTTTCTTTAGCAAAATGCAAAATGTTTTACGGTTATGTTAACATTGAATGAAGTTATGTGATTGAATAGTAATATAATTTTGTGCTTTGGTGAACTTATTAACTTATCTGATGTTTTATGTAAAGTATTTTGTGTAAATAATAGCCTAGAAAAGATGGATAATTCAATTACCGATGAAGAAGTGTACAGAATATTGAATAACAGTGAAGATGAAGACGAAGATTTCTACTTAGATTATGACAGTGATAATGATCCTGCTTATGAACCTGACAATTGGGCATTTAGTGATTCAGATCATGACATCGAAGTTGAACAAGATGGACATTTGATTGACAATGAACTTTGTGCAGATTCAGATCATGACATGGAAGTTGAACAGGATGAACATTTGATTGTCAATAACAATGAACCTCGTGCAGAAGAAGACAGGGGACAACAGAGGGGTGTTTGGGGCCCTGTGGGTGAGTCAAATCATCTTACGAAATTTGTTTACAACCCAAACAATGAAGATGTAGGTGTTAATAGTGATAAGATTGAAACACAATGATGAACTGTGAACCAAAAGATTTCCTTGAACTATTTATAGAAGATACTGTTATTGATTTGTTGGTGTGTGAAACTAATAGGTATGCCAATGCTCGTAAAGCTAAACCAGGCCTTAAAAAATATGCTAGGATAAGGAAATGGACAGACACAAAAAGGCATGAGATGAAGTGTTTTTTAGGGTTTGTGATGTTTATGGGACTAAATAAAATGCCAACCATAGGACATTATTGGAGGACAAAAGGCAAATTTATATCTGTACTACCCAAATACTTATCTCGCAATAGGTTTGAATTGTTGATGTCAAACTTCCACTGTGCTAACAATGATGAGGCTCCAGTAGGTTATCGTTTGCATAAAATCCAGGGTCTGATTGATTTGGTGTCTCTTGTTATGACCCCAGAAAGATCCATGTGCATAGATGAAAGTATGGTACCTTTTAGAGGGCGTATCATGTTTCGCCAATACAACAAATCTAAAGCACATTGCTTATGGAATTAAAATCTTCAAGCTATGTGTGAAAGATTGCTACACAATAGCATACAAAATATATGCTGGAAAAGAGGCAACCCCAGGATTAGAAGTCTCTTCAAAAGTGGTATTGGAGTTGAGTGCCCCTTATTTGAGCTTTGGAAGGACAATTTATATCAATAACTGGTATACCAGTGTTAAACTATCTGAAACTCTACTCCAAAATGAAACTCATGTTGTGGGAACATTGAGAAAAAATCGTAAGTTCAATCCCAAAAATGTGATTGATAAAAAATTGAGGAAATGTGAAGTTGTGGCCCAAAAAAATGATAAGAATGTGGTTGTTTTGAAGTGGAAGGATAGAAGAGAAGTACTCATGCTCAGCACGAAGCATGTTGATGACTTGGTGACAACAGTGAAGAATAGGATGGAGACTACCAAGCCACAGATTGTAGTAGACTATAATCAAGGAAAGTCTTTTATTGACCTATCGGACCAAATGAGTGCATAAGCTTATCACTCTGGTTGCCTCAGGAAGAGTGTAAAATGGTATGTGAAAATTGCATTCGACCTGCTCATAAACACATCTTGTGTAAATGCATGGTCAATTTACAAGACAGTGACAAAAAAAATAAATTCAACGGTTTTCAAGGAGGCAATCGTCAACAGCTGGCTTGATCAGTGGCTTCAACACAGAGGAGGAATAGCAGAAGAAAATCCTGAACCAATAGCACCTCAATCTACTGCAACCCACAAACTCATAGCAACCACAAGAGGACGCTGCAAAAGCTGCTACAACAATATAACGACTACTTTCGGGAGAGCGGTTGCTGTGAACAAGACGTCTAATTTCTCACTTCATTTACACTACCTAGCAGAATCAATTTTGTGATGGATTTCCAAAATGAATTATGATTTGAGTAACAATTATATTATTATTCATTTGCCTATTTATCTTAATCAATCACTGATTTAAATATATAATACATTCAATTCTGAGGAAGTAACGGATCAAATTCCAATAAAATTCTATTATACAATGTGTGGCACGATTTTGGTACACATGGCTTTGGAGTGTACCAATCAGTCTATCAGGCCATGTGCACCAAAAGTGTCCCACACTTTTTTTTACGAAATTGGTGAAGTCTATCATTTTAGCAAAATTTGAATGTGGAAGAAGCTGTCGTATGGGCTCGAGACTACGAGCAGGAGGCTCCCTCACATCATTGCCAACTAGAGTGGACGAGGCCACCCAGGACGACGAGGGCTTCACTCTCTACACCAAAAGGAGAAGAAGGGTGAGTCAAGATTCCACCTCTAATAATTCTAAAAGTATTAACAGTGTGCCCACGCGCTTTTTCCCTCCACTAGTTTTTAGAGCCCCTAAAAACTGGTCTGTTCTAGCTTCAGAGTTGAAGCAAAATCTGAAATCAGAGATAGTTATTACTTTGAAAGGTAATAACTATTCTCTAAAAACGTCCTCTGAGGAGGATTTCAAATCTGTCAAGTCTCTCCTTCAGAAAGAAAAGATAGAGTTCCACACCTTCAGTTCTGAACGTGACTCAGAACTGAAGGTAGTTCTTTGTGGCCTTCACTGGTCACATAACCCAGTTGACCTGGCTGTAACTCTCAAAGAAGCTGGGTTTAATGTCTCGAGTGTTACACCAATTAGCAGTCGTGGGAGGCCTTATAGTCTCTTTATCATTAGACTTAAAAAAGAGGGAGATTTTTAAAAAATCTGCATCAAGGTTCAAGTTGAGCCTTACAAGCCCAAGCCAAGTATACCTCAATGCTTCAATTGCCAGCGATATGGCCATAGTTCAGTAAATTGCTTCCACACACCACGTTGTGTCAAGTGTGGTGAAAACCACAAAGCAAGTGATTGTAAGAGAAATCTTCAATCAGAGAAGCCCCATTGTGTGAACTGTCAAGGAGCTCACACAGCCAACTACAGAGGGTGTCCAACACACCAGGCACAACTTAACAGGCTGCCAGCCAAAAAATCGACTGTCTCAAAACAGTCGACTTCCGTGCAGCCTCCAGTCGCGGAGCGGCGGCCGAGAGAGGCGAGAGTGGCTGATCCAGCCTCACTCTCCTACTCGGCGGCCGTTCAGGGGGCTACAGGGAATAGTCCGAGTCCCCCACCCCCTCCCCGTAGTCACAAAGTGACAAAAGTATTTTTCAAAGAACGACCAGTGATAGTGAAAAATAAATTTCCATCACCCCCAGTGGAAAGGGTTCCCTCCTCACCTATTATCAAAATTTGACACAGACATACATTTCCATGTCCCATCATCTCCCACACATACAAGTATGTGCAATCAAGCTGCTCAACCTGACATATTGGATTATGCATTGTCAGTGGGACTCACAAAAACCTCCCTGGTTGAGGTGGTCGAGGACCTGTCTTCAGATCACCTGCCAGTGTTGTTCACTCTTGTGAATCCCGACTACATTGCAAGACCACCTCCACATCGCCTTACAGTGAAGTGGAAGAAGTATCA